>NW_020175085.1:309641-357703 GCF_003031525.2 Neophocaena asiaeorientalis asiaeorientalis
AGGTGGGGGAAAAAAAAAAAAAAAAAAAAAAAAAAAAGGTAAACTAAAGGAAGAACTTTTAAATATAAAAGATCTAGGGCTTGATAGGTTTTAAACAAACCATTCTCATTATTAGTCTCTAAGAGATTTTAAAATTAAGAAAAGGCCTCAGAGCAGAGATCAAATCCATGAAGTGGCTGTAAGATCTTTTATGAAGAAATATTTATGGTTGTGTCTTGTATAGTATTAACATGCAAGACATGTGCAGTATGTATCTTTTTCTTCATTTCAGAGGGGTCCAATAGCGTGTCTCAGACATGGTGGTGCTAAAAAAATCGTTCCTTTTTCAACTGTATTATCCACTGCACCATTTGTCAATCAAAGCATGTCAATGATTGGTTTCCATATTTAAACTACTAAGGGAAGAGGACAGAAATGAAGAAATAAATCAACCGTTAGTCACAGTAAATTTTCCTCCTTTTTCCATTATCACTCATCAAACATGAACTAATACAAAGCCACCGGGCAAATGGCCAAATGCCCACTTAATAGGCTCTTCTACTGACTTCTGAGAATCAATTCAATATTTAAGAAAACACACAACACTATGATGATGTATTGATGAAACGTGATAACTCCATAGGTAATTATAATAATCATTACTTCGTTTGGAAAATACAAAATAATAGCAATGGATATTTTAATAGAAAAACATTCAATGGGCATCTTGTATTTTAGCCATTATGATTATGTTGATTAAAGTGACCCAGGAAACACATAGTTAATGAAGACCAATGACATTGAGCTTTACTAGTAAGTACTTAAGCAACTCACCAATTATTTAGAATGAGTTAAAATCAGTTTCATGAGAATAAAGCAATAAATTGTGAAGAATTCA
Organism: Neophocaena asiaeorientalis asiaeorientalis; assembly: GCF_003031525.2. NCBI lineage: Eukaryota > Metazoa > Chordata > Mammalia > Artiodactyla > Phocoenidae > Neophocaena > Neophocaena asiaeorientalis. The sequence continues at coordinate 310,519 of NW_020175085.1, forward strand.
GAAAAAAAAAAAAAAAACATTTACTCAGTTTCTTAGCTGTCAGGCATGATATTAACATTTAGTCTAGAAAGGAAAACCATATGTAAACCTTGCTTTCAGGAAACACATGGAGAAACAGGAGGAGAGATGTATCTGGGTGCAAGCTCATGTTTACCTACTACCTTATTTTTTACTTGATCTTATCACCTATGAGATTAGATGCTTATTTTCAGGAATGGAGAGTGAATATTACAACTCTTTGTATTTCGAGTTCCTTAGGAAATGGGTTGTGTGCACTCAGTAACTATGAATAATGAGTGAAGGAATGAATATGGAAGTGAATACTCAGACTGAGGAAAAAATCCATGGGAAATATCAATACTTAAAGGACAAACATAGTATTGCAATTAATTGAAAGAAACGTAAAGCATAGTTGAAAATATTAGAGAGGAGAGAATAATCAAGGGGAAACACATTTGAGAGCAAAGGAGAGGGTAATAGATCCCCACTCGCAACTCATCACTAAGCTATGTCAATTTACCATCCATATAACTTTAAATTAACTTTCTGCTACTCATTACTACTGTCTTGGGTCAGTCCCTCACCACACTACCTTCTTAAGCCATTATGACAATCTGCTCACTCACCTTCATAACATTATATTTTGGCCCCCTACGAGTAAATCCCTCCTGCTTGGGAGAAATGTTTCCACTGGTTCTGAATCTGATACCCCAACCAGTTATCTGGGCAATGTGTGAGCGTGAGTGTGCATATGAGTGTGAGTATGTGTGTGGTGTGTGCACAAAAAAGTGCAGGTCCTCCTAAGAAAGCAGAATGCGGAGCCAACTATAAAGTTGAAACCAGGAGACTTCACATCACTGGTGTAGTTCCTGAAATATATGGATTCCAACGCAAAAGTAGAGTCCCAGTTGCATGCCGATGTTGTCAAGCAACAAGAATATTTAAAATGATGTGAACCGACTAATAACATTCTTGGTTCACGAGGTAATAAGTGAAACGTCCAATGATATAAAGCTTGTTGAAAGAAATACTGAATTATATACCACCAGCTATTTTTAATGTATAGTAAAAATAAGCTGTTAATGTTATAGATGAAACATGTCTAAAGATGAATTGTTGATTTCTTGCCTTAATTTCCCTAATTTTAGAACAGAAGGGAAGATGCCTTTACTCAATATTTCCCCAAACTGTTCTGATGCATCAGACAAATTCTGTGTGATAAAATATTTGGAGAAAGCTTTTGTTTACCAGTGAATATCAAATTATTACTAGATAATTTTCCTGTTTTCAATACATACTGCATTCAGGAATGTCTTGTGATTTAAGACGTATAGGTGTTTACAGGAGATTTATAATTTGCTATCTAGTTACCATTATGACTTTTCAACCACAGCTGTATTACAGGAGATAAATCACTGGAATAAAACATTCTGAAGGATCTTGTATATATTTATACTACCTTATGCTTAAGAAAAGTTAAACAGAGCATATAAATAGCTGAAACTGAGAAACTTGTAATGCATAACAAACAAAGGGGTTTAATTTGGGAATATTACCAATCAGAACAATTTCATCCAGGGTAAGTGAGAGGCAGAGAAGAAAGACCATCTCTAATAAGTACTTAATGAGTACTCTAACTTAAATCTAAATCCTGAAAACTTGCATACCTGTTGTTGGGAATTGAATAAAAGTAGGACATCTACTGAAGAGAGACAAATCTAAATTAACATGTAACTCAATCAATATGATGTGCTTCCAAATCAGTTACCTATTGGGGAAGTCTAATGCATGTTTACCATGAGGAATTATAATATTTTGGAACCCAGTGTTGACTGGAACCACCTATTGCTCTGCCTTAACTGAAGCAGCACTGTTTTCTGTATAACAATAAGGTAGATATTTCATAGAGGCTTAAAGCACCAACCTTCTTTCCTCCTCTGGCCCAAGATGTTAACATGGATCAAAAAATAATAACACTTAAAGTAAATTAAATTCTAATGATATATCATTTGGCTGGGAGGTTATGAAGGTTTTTCATTTTTGTGCACAGGTTTTTTCTTTCTTTTTTTGAATTGAAGTATAGTTGATTTACAATGTTAGTGTTAGTTTCAGGTGTACAGCAAAGTGATTCAGTTATATATATATTATATATAATACGTGTTTTATGTATTATATATAATATATATATTTAGGCATAGTTTTGTATTGGCCTTGGATATCCATTTTAAAAATACTTATGTACACTTTTGCAGGTCAGATATCTCAACTTCCCTATGCACAACCAGTAAAGGCTTGTTTCTAATTGCCTCATTTTCTTTCTTCTTTTTGAAATTTGCCTTTTTTCTGACATGTGTTCTTACTAGTAGTTTATTGGAGTTTAGTCAACTGACCTGCTCATTTGGACTGTTCAAGAGTGATTTGTTTGCAAAAATAGTAAAAACTCAAGGTTTCTCAGTAGCACAGTTTTACTAGTAAAAACAAATTTTCAGTTATCAATCACAGTTAGCCAGACTGAGGCAGGTTTTTTCCTAGTTGTCTAAAGTGGATGAAACTTGAGCGTGGCAGAAAAATGAATTTAATTCTTCCCTAATAACATGGGTAAATGTGGAATAGGCATTTGACTGTTCAGAATCTTAGAATCTTGTGCGCTGATGCATTGAAAAATATTTTTTAAGAGGTGATTTTGTACCAAGTGCTGGGGAGAAAATGGAGATCAAGACAGGCAAGATTTTGGCCATGATGGAGCAAAAGGGATCAGATATCATGCTTGACCCTCTGCAACACCCTGAACAAGTAGATATGTATGGAGACTGCTATTTCCTGTGTTTATCAATTCCTCTAATTATTATAAAAAAATTCTTCCTTATGTGGATCTGGAATCTTTAAAGCTTCCACTCCTGTTTTTAATTCAGACTCTGTAGCCCTATAAAATAAACCGATCCCATTTTTATGGAGTAGACTTCCAAATTTAAAAAGATAGCTATCACATAACCTCTGACTTCTTTCTTAGGCTAAACATAGCCTTGTCTTCATCTACTCTTCACATGACATGGTATCACATTTCCTCACCTTTTGGAGTCAGCTCCTTAGTATGCAATGCAATTTGTCAATGTCATCATTCTATTGTTCTATTGTGGCATTTACAACCTTTAACCAAACTCCAGAAGCAGTCCAACTAGCACAAAATCAAAGAGGGGAAAACTGTGTCTTTCCTTACTATGTTAAATCTATCAAAAAAGCCTGAGATTATGTTACATTTTATTTTTTATCAAGGAGGAATGGTATGTTCCATATAGCTTTAGACCCATCTTCTTAATACTGTTAACTTGAGGTCAGTTCTCTTGGCCCTCTTTGAAGTATATAGAATTTGTCTCTCCTACATTTTCTAGTACCTGACTTGACTAATTGTTCTCTCTTGTCAAGACCACCTTGATTTTGTAAATGACTCTCAGGTAACATGCTGTCTCGTCCAGCTCAGGGCCAGCAGTTGGTTTGATCAGCATACTATCCATATCTTCTTCCAGTCATTGATAAAATGCCCATATTGTCTCTACCGGGAAATTCTCGATCTCCATCATAAGGATGAAAAAGTGACTAAAAGAAGAAAAAAAAAAAAAAAAAAAAAATTCCAGGGGTATCTAGTCATCTACTGGTAGGTACATTTGCATTAGGGCTTATGGAAGGGGATGCACCATGACTGAAAGGTAACCTCACCTGTCAAGGATGTGGGAGCACCCATGGGTTATTGTTTCAACTAATTTTCTGGGACCACATTCAGAGACCCATTCAGTTAGTTTGGGCTGATGCATTGGAATATGTAAATTAACAAGTTTCCCTTGCAATTATGATGTAGGTGCCGGGTGTCCCCTTTGTTGAGAAACAGTGACATATTGTAAATGTCACCAGCTTCTAAGACAAATGAGCTGGTTTCATATTCCAGCCCTGCGATTTATAAAGAAAACTTAGGACCAGTTAATTAGCCTCTCTAAGCATCAGTTTCTTCATTTGAAAAATTAGGATTTCAATACCTAACTCATAGTTTTAAATTAAGATTTAATCAAGATAATAAATATAAAACACTGGGCACATAATAGGCACTAATTAAAGGGTACTTTTTCTTTTCTCTTACCAGTCATGAACCCAAGATGTAGGATTGTGGTCAGACACTTCTAGAAAACAGTCTGTGTGGATCACAAACCATATAGTTACATCAGTAAGGCTGAGTGAGTGTAGAAGAGGATAAAAACGTGATCTCAACTCAGACTGAAAAGTTCCTTATCCTTATAATTATTTATCTCATGAGTTTTTGCATCTTCAAGATAATAAATTTAAGAGTCATTAAAGTCTATAATACGGATATTACACTGGGAGGATTTGCCAATGATGATGGCTTTACAGTTATATCTGATAACACTTAAGATACAGTAGTTACTAGGTTCTACCATCCTTGTTTTCTGTAGCTTAAATAAAAATAGCAAATTATTGAAAAAATATTGATCATTACTACTCATTTCAAGATAGAGTTGAAAGTTTCTCTTATACGTTATGCAAAATGCTCAGGTCTCAAAATTTTTCATCTTCTCTAAAGTAATTGACAGTATTTTAAAGCAAATTATCTTCCCTTAATACTGTAACCTTCTGAGAAAGGTGTAGAGGCAGAAAGTAAAAACATCAAATTATAGCCTCCAAATTATTCAATTGAGTGGATTTGGCGTGCATAGAATTTTTTTTTTTCTTTTTTTGGCTGTGCCGCGAGGCATGTGGGATCTTAGATCCCCAGCCAGGGATCTAACCAGTGTCCCCTGCAGTGGAAGCACAGAGTCTTAACCACTGGACTGCAAGGTAAGCCCCTGGTGTGCATAGAATTTAATGAAGCCTCAAAGTCTTCCCAATTTGATTTTTATAACTAGAATTTCTACAAGTGATCCAAAAAAGGAAAAGAAAAAAAAAACTATATTAAAAGATTATATCACTAGAGAAACAGAATGCAATAAGATCAGGTAGCTGAGGTAGAGTCAAGATGGCGGTGTGGGAAGATGTGAAGTTAGCATCTCCCCACAACTAGGGCTCCTACCAACCACTGGTGGGGGACTCTGATAGCCAAGGGGATGGGGGAACCCCAAAGTGAACCAGTAGGATGTGAGGGGACTGAGGGGGGTGGAGAAGTGGAGGCCAGACAGGATCGGCTCCCCTGAGGCCAGGAGATCAGGAGAGGCAGGCAGGAGGGACTCTCTGGGAAGAGCAGCAGAGGAGCAGAGGGAAGCTGCTGGCCCACTTCGGATGTGGAGGGTACTAAGTTCCCAGACTGGTCCCCTGCCCTCCAAAGCCCATCCAGTTCACATGGGTACTTGGGGGCAGAGGTGAGGTCCCCTACCCTCCGAGACCAGGGGTGGAGGACACGCCTGGGCCCCTTGTATTCCTTGAGCCTAAGCCCCACCCCCCACAGCCCCCAGGGACTTTTCCAGCCCTGTGGGTCCTGAGTATCAGCCCCGCCCACCACCAAAACCTCACCCTTGCTTAGGTCCCACCCTCCACAGCCAAGGTCTTCTGCCCCACACTTTTTCTTTTTTTTCCTTTTCCCTCCTCCTCTTTTTTACTACTGTGGTACTGATGTACCTTCTGGTTGTTGATTATCTATATTTTTATTTTTACATTCTTTCTAACATATCTGTTATTTTCCTAGTCTAATTTCATTTTTTACTTTGTTATTTTCTTTCTTTCCATTTTTTTTGGCATCCCAGGCAGCTTGTGAGATCTTGGTTCATGAGCCTGGGGTTGGGCTGAAACTCCTGTAGTGGGAACTCTGGGTCCAAACCACTGAACTAACAGAGAACCTCAAACCCCAGGGAATGTTCATCAGAGTGAGGTCTCATTGAGTTCCTCATCTCAGCACCAAGATCCAGCTCTACCCAATAGCCTACAAACTACAGTGTTGGAAGCCTCAGGCCAAACAACCAGTAACACAGAAATACAATCCCACTCATAAAAAAAAAAAAAAAAATGAAATGGCAAAAAAAAAAAAAAATGTCACAGATAAAGGAGCAAAGTAAAAAGCTATAAGACCAAATAAATGAAGAGGAGGAAATAGGCAATCTACCTGAAAAAGAATTCAGAGGAATGAAAGTAAAGATGATCCAGAATCTCAGAAATAGGATGGAGGCAAGGATTGAGAAAATACAGGAAATATTTAACAAAGACCTAGAAGAACTGAAGAACAAACAAACAGAGATGAACAACACAATAACTGAAATGAAAAATACATTAGAAGAACCAAAAACAGAAAAACCGAGGCAGAAGAATGAATAAGTGAGCTGGAAGACAAAATGGTGAAAATAACTGCCAAGGAGCAGAATAAAGAAAAAAGAATGAAAAGAGTTGAAGACAATCTCAGAGACCTCAGGAACAACATGAAACACACCAACATTCAAATTATATGGGTCCCAGAAGAAGGATAGAAAATGAAAGAGACTGAGAAAATATTTCAAGAGATTGTAGTGGAAAATTTCCCTAACATGGGAAAGAAAATAGTCATCCAAGTCCAGGAAGCACACAGAGTCCCACACAATATAGACCCTAGGTAAAACGCCAAGACACATATTAATCAAACTAACAAAAATTAAATTCAAAGAAAAAATATTAAAAGCAGCAAGGGAAAACAAAAAATAACATACAAAAGAATCCTCATAAGGTCATCAGCTGATTTTTCAGCGAAATTCTGCAGGCCAGAAGGGAGTGGCAGGATATACTTACAGTGATGAAAGAGAAAAACCTGCAAACAAGATTACTCTACCTGGCAAGGATCTCATTCAGATTCGATGGAGGAGTCAAAAGCATTTCAGACAAGCAAAAGCTAAGAATTCAGCACCACCAAACCAGCATTACAACAAATGCTAATGAAACTTCTCTAAGTGGGAAACACAAGAGAAGAAAAAGACCCACAGAAACAAACCCAAAACAGTTAAGAATATGGGAATAGGAGAATACATATTGATAATAACCTTGAATGTAAATGGATTAAATGCCCCAACCAAAAGACACAGACTGAACTGAATGGATACAAAAACAAGAGCCATGTATATGCTGTCTACAAGGGACCCACTTTAGACCTAGGGACACATACAGACTGAAAGTGAAGGAATGGAAAAAATATTCCATGCAAACGTAAATCAAAAGAACCTTGGAGTAGTAATACTCATATCAGATAAAATAGACTTTAAAATAAAGATTGTTACAAGAGATAAGGAAGGACACTACGTAATGACCAAAGGATCAAGCCAAGAAGAAGACATAACAATTATAAATGTTTATGCACCCAACATAGGAGCACCTCAATACATAAGGCAAATGCTAACCATGGAGGAAGAAATTGACAGTAACACGATAATTTTAGGGGACTTTAACCCCCCACTTACACCAATGGACAGATCATCGAAACAGAAAATACTTAAGGATAAACAAGCTTTAAATGACACAATAGACCAGATAGATTTAATTGATATTTATAGAACATTCCACCCAAAAGTGACAGAATACACTTTCTTCTCAAGTGCACATGGAACATTCTCCAGGATAGATCACATCTTGGGTCACAAATCGGGCCTCTGAAAATTTAAGAATATTGAAATTGTATCAAGCATCTTTCTGACCACAATGCTATGAGATTGGAAATCAATTACAGGAATAAAACTGTAAAAAACACAAATATATGGAGGCTACATAGTGTGCTATTAATAACCAAGAGATCACTGAAGAAATCAGAGGAAATAAAATAATATATAGAAACAAATGACAACGAAAACATGATGACCCAAAACCTATGGGACACAGCAAAAGCAGTTCTAAAAGGGAAGTTTATAGCAATTCAATCTCCCTTCAAGAAACAAGAAAAATCTCAAATAAACAATCTAACCCTATGCTTAAAACAACTAGAGGAAGAAGAACAAAGAAAACCCAAAGTCAGTAGAAGGAAAGAAATCATAAAGATTAGAGCAGAAATAAATGAAATAGAAACAAAGAAAACAATAGCAAAGATCAATAAAACTAAAAGCTGGTTCTTTGAGAAGATAAAATTGATAAACCCTTAGCCAGACTCATCAAGAAAAAAAGGAAGATGACGCAAATCAATAAAATTAGAAATGAAAAAGGAGAAACCAAAACTGACACTGCAGAAATACAAAGGATTATAAGAGACTACTACAAACAACTATATGCCAATAAAACAGACAACCATGAAAAAATGGACAAATTCTTGGAATGGTACAATTTTCCAAGACTGAACCAGGAAGAATTAGAAACTATGAACAGACCTATCACAAGTAATGAAATTGAACCCATAATTAAAAATCTTCCAACAAACAAAAGTCCAGGACAGATGGCTTTACAGGCGAATTCTATCAAACATTTAGAGAAGAGCTAACACCAATTCCTCTCAAACTCTTCCAAAAAATTGCAGAGGGAGGAATACTCGCAAATTCATTCTACAAAGTCATCATCACCTGATACCAAAACCAGAAAAAGATATCACAAAAAAAGAACATTATAGACTGATATCATAGAAGAACATAGATGCAAAAATCCTGAACAAAATACTAGCAAACAGAGTCCAACAACACATTAAAGGGATCATACACCATGATCAATTGGGATTTATCTCAGGGTTGCAAGGATTCTTCAATATATGCAAATCAATCAATGTGATACACAACATTAACAAATTAAGGAATAAAAACCATATGATCTCAATAGATGCAGAAAAAGCTTTTGACAAAATTCAACACTGATTTATGATAAAAACTCCCTAGAATATGGACATAGAGGGAACCTACCTCAACAAAATAAAGGCCATATATGGCAAACCCACAGCAAGCATCATACTCAATGGTGAAAAACTGAAAGCATTTCCATTAAGATCACGAACAAGACAAAGATGCCCACTCTCACCACTCTTATTCAACATAGTTTTGGAAGTTTTAGCCATGACAATCAGAGAATAAAAAGAAATAAAAGGAATACAAATTGGAAAAGAAGAAGTAAAGCTGTCACTGTTTGCAGATGACATGATATTATACATAGAAAATCCTAAAGATGCCACCAGAAAACTACTAGAACTAATCAATGAATCTGGTAAGGTTGCAGGATACAAAATTAATGCCCAGAAATCTCTGGCATTCCTATACATCAACAATGAAATATCAGAAAAAGAAATTAAGGAAACACTCTCATTTACCATTGCAACAAAAAGAATAAAATACCTCAGAATAAACTAAGAAGGCGAAAGACTTGTACTCAGAAGACTATAAAACACTGATGAAAGAAATCAAAGATGATATAAACAGATGGAGAAATATACCAATATTCTTGGTTGGGAAGAATGGATATTGTGAAAATGACTATACTACCCAAAACAATCTACAGATTCAGTGCAATCCCTATCAAACTACCAATGGCATTCTTTACAGAATTAGAACAAAAAATTTTACAATTCTTATGGAAACACAAAAGACCCCAAACAACCAAAGCAATCTTGAGAAAGAAAAACAGAGTTGAAGGGATCAGGCTCCCCCACTTCAAACAATACCACAAAGCTACAATAATCAAGAAAGTATGGTACTGACACAAAAATAGAAATATAGATCAATGGTACAGGATAGAATGCCAAGAGATAAACCCACGCACATATGGGCACCTAGTTTATGACAAAGGAGGCAAGAACACACATGGAGAAAAGACAGCCTCTTCAATAAGTGGTGCTGGGAAAACTGGACAGCTACATGTAAAAGAATGAAATTAGAACAACCCTAACACCATACACAAAAATAAACTCCAATGGATTATAAACTTAAATGTAAGACTAGACACTATAAAACTCTTAGGGGAAAATACAGGAAAAACACTCTTTGAGATTAACCACAGCAAGATCTTTTTTGACCCACCTCCTAGAGTGATGGAAATAAAAACAAAAATAAACAAATGGGACTTAATTAAACTTGAAAGCTTTTGCACAGCAAAGGAAACCATAAACAAGACAAAAAGACCACCCTCAGAATGGGAGAAAATATTTGCAAATGAAACAACAGACAAAGGATTAATCTCCAAAATATACAAACAGCTCATGGAGCTCAATATCAAAAAGACAAACAACCCAGTGAAAAAATGGGTGGAAGACTTAAATAAACATTTCACCAAGGAAGACATACAGATGGCCAACAGGCACATGAAAAGATGCTCAACATCACTAATTATTAGAGAAATGCAAATCAAAACTGCAATGAGATATCACCTCATGCCGGTCAGAATGGCCGTTATCAAAAATCTAGAAACAATAAATGCTGGAAAGGGTGTGGTGAAAAGGGAACCCTCCTGCATTGTTGGTGGGAATGTAAATTGATACAACCACTATGGAAAACAGTATGGAGGTTCCCTAAAAAAGTAAAAATAGAATTACCATATGACCCAGCAATCCCACTACTGGGCATATACCCTGAGAAAAGCATAATTCAAAAGGAGACATGCACCACAATGTTCATTGCAGCACTATTTACAATAGCCAGGACATGGAAGCAATCTAAATATCCATCGACATATGAATGGATAAAGAAGATGTGGCACATATATACAATGGAATATTACTCAGCCATAAAAAGGAACCAAACTGAGTTATTTGTAGTGAGGTGGATGGATCTAGTGTTGTCATACAGAGGAAGTAAGTCAGAAAGAGAAAAACAAATACCATATGCTAACACATATATATGGAATCTAAAAATAAAAAAAGGTGCCGATGAGCCTAGTTACAGGGCAGGAATAAAGAGGTAGCCATAGAGAATGGACTTGAGGTCATGGGGTGGGTGGGGGAAGCTGGGGAGAAGTGAGAGTAGCATCGACATATACACACTTCCGAATGTAAAATATTAGCTAGTGGGAAGCAGCAGCATAGCATAGGGAGATCAGCTCTGTGCTGTGCAATGACCTAGAGAGGTGGGATAGAGAGGATGGGAGGGAGGCTCAATAGGGAGGGGATATGGGGACAAGTGTATGCATATGGCTAAATCTCTTTGTTGTGCAACTGAAACTAACACAGTATTATGAAGCAATTATACTGCCATAAAGATCTATTAAAGTAAAAAAAAAAAATAGAACATCAAGTAGCAGTTATGATTCTCACCTCAATGTCTGGGGAGAGAGAAACACTGAATACTTCCATTCTTCCCCAAGTCCACCTCTAATTCAATGTACTACTCTGAGTAAATCACTGATATGCCCATATTTTGACAAATTAAATGAGGTTAATACTACGTACCCTATCTATTTCACAGGGAAATTGCAGATAAAAACATCAAGCAATTTTGAAAAAAATGCAAGTTATGAAGAGTAAATTTTCTTTCGAAGGCATCATCCACCCATTTCTTGCTTGTACTTTCATAGTTTCCTTTTCTGATCAATACCTGTTCATTGCAAAAAAAAATTCAGAAAGTACAAAACAAAGAAGTAATTCATAAAAGATCCTCATAACCTACCCCTTTCCAGAAGTACCTTTAAAACTTTAAAAATTATCTTAGTGTATGTCTATCCAGAACTCTCTCTCATCCCCATTATAGCAGAGACTACAAGTGATTTTTTAAGAAACTACTGGCTAGAGTTTTAGTTGGCTATTTTAGGAGGATAGAAGAATATTCTTAAGGAAAGAAGTCTACTTTTATTAAGAAAAATACTTTGATAGACTTTTGTTGCCCTTATTCTTTTTGTAATCCCCATTTCCTCAAATTTCTATTTGTAATTAATAGTTTCTTGCTAATATAAATAAAATTTTAAGTTAATTAAGTGAAAACAGAAATTCCCTCATTTCTTGATCAGTTACAGTCAATTGTACTTGGCATTTGATTTTTTAAAAGGTGCATAAATGATTATTAAATACCCAAACTTCTGCTACAAACTAAAGATAAAGATGGACACATGGAATTTTTCAGTTTTGGAAGTAACTTTGAATTTCCATGCCAAACCAGAACAATGTGAACTTATGTCCTTGGAGTTTCAATTCAAATTCTTTTATAACACACACAAACACACACACACACACACACACACACACACACAAAACTTCCAATTGTATTTTCAACCTTAACAATCAAACTAAAGGACTTAAAACTTTTATTTTCTTTAATTATTCATGTGACCCAAATCTACATTGGTACCTTGTGAATCAGAGACATAGTTAACTAAAAAATACATCTGAAATATAAAGAGCCTGAGACTAGGTTTATGTGATTTCCTGGATATGTAATTTACAGGTCAATAATTATAACAATTGATTACCTTATAAATGGTCAAATTGAATCGGTCAAATAGACATTTTAGTCATTAAGACGAAGCTGTCAGATGAACCTTATATTGATGACAAAGTACTTAGTGGTAATATTGTTCAAAATTACTGCTTTAGCTACAAATGATCAAATCCATATAACAAACAGACATTACCTAAAGCAATATCTATTTGTAAACACAGATCAATGAAGACCAGTCTAGTTATTGTAGTTATCTGCTTGAAAATCAGCATAAGAAGAAATACAAATATATGCTTAATAAATATTTTCTGATAATAAAGCTTGATATTCAACAGCTCATTGAAGCAGTTAACCCATTTGATCAATAAAATAAATAAAAGCAGATTTTAAGAGCTTTGTGGTAGATTATAAAAATGGACACTGATTCCTCCCAATTTACAATTATGCTCTCATGCCACTTTCCCATGTGCCATTGTAGCCTTTTTCATCAGGAGCTGGATTTGGTCATGTCACTGCTTTAGCAATTGGGATATTAACCAAGGCAATACAGATGATGAAAGCAGAGGTTAGGAGAGTGCTTGCACTTTGACATTTTCCTCCACTTATTGATATTTTTGAAACGTGAAACAGCCATACTAAGAAGCCCTGCTTGGTTACTTGGGCAAGAAAGACCACATGAAGCAGAGATAAGCCATTGCAGATCAACCAGTCAACCAAAGACCAGATGAAAGCCTGAGACCATCCTAGACCACCCATCCCAGCTGATTTGACCCAGTCCAGAAGAACAACCTAGTCAACCTACAAAGTCATAACAAATAATAAATATTTGTGATTTTAAACCACTAAAGTTTGTTCAAATTTTGCAAAAGTTTATACAAACTCCTTATAAGTTATATAGACATTCTAACTTGTGATTTTGCTAACTTGTGATTAACTTTGTGATTTTGCATTCTAACTTGTGATTTTGCTTTATAATCATACGGGCACCTCTTGGAAGGGCTTAATGAGTTGTATTGTTAAAAATATTATATACTGGAGGAGTGTTATTTTTAATACTGCTCAATATAAGGCAGAATTATGTAAGTCAGGGGAAGTTGATAATGCAGGAAACATGAAATGAGGGGTCATTTGCATGTCTTATATATTGTTAGTTTCTAAATGTCAGAAGCTGAACTTCGGTGTCATCCCCCAAAATAAGTTCTGCATAAATACTAGTTCAAAGGGATGCTAATAAATTTTACTTGAATAATTTGTACCATGCCAAATACATTTGGAAAACAACGAGTTGAAACAAATTCTTTGTTACAGAACCTCTTGGAGGTTTTAAGATGCTTATATAGAAAGGTATTATGAAATAAAAATGTGTTATAAAATATTTTTTAAATAAGCTTAATTACATGTCTTGGACATTTATTGACAGCTATCAAGCAATGTTAGTGATCACACCCTGACTTCTGTCTGGAAAAACTTTTCCTCTCCCACTTTTCATCCATGTGGTTTTGGTGATGTCATTCCTCCAAGAATCCCAGGGTGGAGCGTGAGATTCAGGCTTAAAGCCAGTCAACTCATTTCCCAGTGATGGATTTGGATATGGATATGTGAGTCAATCAGAGATAATGAGTCAATCAGAGATAATATGACATAATTTTGAGAAGGTCTAAGGATGTAAGAACTAGAGTTGCTGTCCCCATTTTCCCACTGCCTGGAGCCCAAGGAAGCACCAAAGGTAAAGTCAGGGTAGTCAAATCATCATGATATAATCTGAATCAAGCCAGAGTCACCCTCCACCCTGGACATGTTGGCTTCTTAAGCTAATTTCTTTTTTGTTTAAGTAGGTTTGGATTAATATTTCTGTCACTTAAAACTGAAACAGTCCTAACTAATAGACCACAACTTTTCTTTTTTCACAATAATTTTAGAGAACTAGTGTTTCACAGAACACTTTGGAGAAATCTAGAGAAAGTATAGTGGAATAGTTAATGCATAGGTTTAACTGCCTAGATCCAAACCCTATTTTCATGACAAATTAACTTTGTGACTGCAGGCGTGATACTTAAGCTCTACGTGCTTCCTAATACTTATAAAAAGGGTATCAAATATAATTTGCCTGATAAAGATTTTGTGAAGATATTATGAGTTAATACTTTTAAAACATTTAGACATAATAAGTACTGAAAACGTTTAGGTAGAGAGGAAATCAAATAGCAGATTTTAGAATCATGGTTTTCTAGAATATTTACGAGGTAAAAACCCTTGATGTTTTTCTAATTTGACATTCCTCATATGACAGGTGAAGAAACTGAGAACCATGAAGGGAAATAATTTGCTCAAAGTCAAGTAAAATAGTGAGTGAATTAGGAAACAGTTCTCGTTGTTATCATCCATGGTGCTTTAACAGGGTTCTAGGCGTTTCAAAGCAAGGAATGATTGTTGATGAGAATCCTTGAGGCTTCCACTTTGCTAGTAGTTTAGTTTTCAGCTGTCGTCAGGATAAGACTGTCTACCTAGGAAAAAATAGCCACCTCTATTTGAGAATGGGACTCTTCAAGGGTCACATACCAGTAATTATGTCCACAATGCTTGTGACACCAATAGCTTAGGTATTTTAGCCAGTATTTTATCCATTTTGAGTTTATTTTTGTATATGGTGTTAGAAACTGTTCTAATTTCATTCTTTTACACGTAGCTGTCCAGTTTTCTCAGCACCATTTATTGAAGAGACTGTCTTTTCTCCATTGTGTATTCTTGCCTCCTCTGTGGTAGATTAATTGACCATAAGTATGTGGATTTATTTTTGGACTCTCTACCCTGTTCCATTGATCTATAAATCTGTTTTTGTGCCAGTACCATACAGTCTTGATTACTGTAGCTTTGTAGTATAGTCTGAAGTCAGGGAGCCTGATTCCTCCAGCTCCGTTTTTCTTTCTCAAGACTGTCTTGGCTATTCAGGGTCTTTTGTATTTCCAAACAAATTTTAAAATTATTTGTTCTAGTTCTGTGAAAATGTCATTGGTAACTTGATAGGTATTGCATTGAATCTGTAGAGTGTCTTGGGTAGTATGTTCATTTTAACAATATTGATTCTTCCAATTCAAGAACATAGTATATCTTTCCATCTGTTTGTGTCATCTTCAGTTTCTTTCATCAGTTTATAGTTTCCAAGGAGAGGTTTTTATCTCCTTAGGTAGATTTATTCCTAGGTATTTTATTGTTTTTGATGTGATAGTAAATGGGATTGTTTCCTTAATTTCTCTTTCTGGTACTTCATTGTTAGTGCACAGAAATGCAACAGATTTCTGTATATTAATTTTGTATCCTGCAACTTTACTGAATTCATTAATGAGCTCTAGTAGTTTTCTGGTGGTGTCTTTAGGATTTTCAATGCATAGTATCATGTAATCTGCAAATAGTGACAGTTTTACTTCTTCCTTTCCTTAACCCAGTTTCCAAAAATAATAATGATAATAAAAATTAAAATAAATAACATATTCTTGTTTAAATGCGTATGAAAGATGGTCTCGAATTACTAACCCAACAACCACAGGGAACATTTTTCATCCATTAAAAAGTATTGACTCATGAAAAATCTGCCAAGGGGTTAAAAGGAATGGGAGGAGGTGTCTGTCACCCTAGTGGCGAAAAAGAAGATTGCATCATTTTTTGTTCACATCCTCATTGGAGTATAAATGCTTTACAATGTTGTGTTAGTTTCTGCTGTATAACAAAGTGAATCAGCTATATGTATACATACATCCCCATATCCCCTCCCTCTTGAGCCTCCCTCCCACCCTCCCTATCCCATCCCTCTAGGTCGTCACAAAGCTCTGAGTTGATTTCCCTGTGCTATGCAGCAGCTTCCCACTAGCTATCTATTTTACATTTGGTAGTGTATATATGTCAATGCTACTCTCTCACTTCATCCCAGCTTCCCCTTCTCCTGCTGTGCCCTCAAGTCCTTTCTCTGTGTCTGAGTCTTTATTCCTGCCCTGCTACTAGGTTAATCAGTACTGCTTTTCTAAATACAATATATATGCATTAGCTTACAGTATTTGTTTTTTTCTCTTTCTGACTTATTTCAGTCTGTATGACAGATTCTAAGTCCATCCACCTCACTCCAAACAACTCAATTTTTTTCCCTTTTATGGCTAATATTCCATTGTATATATGTGCCATATCTTCTTTATCCATTCATCTGTTGATGGACATTTAGATTGCTTCCATGTCCTGGCTATTGTAAATAGTGCTGCAATGAGCATTGTGGTACATGTCTTTTTGAATTATGGCTTTCTCAGGGTATATGCCCAGTAGTGGGATTGATCAGTTATATGGTAGTTCTATTTTTAGTTTTTTAAGGAACCTCCATACTGTTCTCCATAGTGGCTGTATCAATTTATATTCCCACCAACAGTGCAGGAGGGTTCCCTTTTCTCCACACCCTCTCCAGCATTTATTGTTTCTAGAGTTTTTGATGATGGCCATTCTGACCAGTGTGAGGTGATACCTCATTGTGGTTTTGATTTGCATTTCTCTAATGATTAATGATGTTGAGCATTCTTTCATGTCTTTGTTGGCAATCTGTATGTCTTCTTTGGAGAAATGTCTATTTAGGTCTTCTGCCTATTTTTGGATTGGGTTGTTTGTTTTTGTGATACTGAGCTGCATGAGCTGCTTGTATATTTTGGAAATTAACCCTTTGTCAGTTGCTTTGTTTGCAAATATTTTCACCCATTCTGAGGGTTGTCTTTTCATCTTTTTTATGGTTTCCTTTGCTGTGCAAAAGCTTTTAAGTTTAATAAGGTCCCACTTATTTATTTTTGTTTTTATTTCCATTTCTCTAGGGGGTGGGTCAAAAAGGATCTTGCTGTGATTTATGTCATAGAGTGTTCTGTCTATGTTTTCCTCTAAGAGCTTTATAGTGTCTGGCCTTACATTTAGGTTTTTAATCCATTTTGAGTTTATTTTTGTGTATGGTGTTAGGAAGTGTTCTAATTTCATTCTTTTACATGTATCTATCCTTTTTTCCCAGCACCACTTATTGAAGAGGCTGTCTTTTCTCCATTGTATATTCTTGCCTCCTTTGTCAAAGATAAGGTGATCATATGTGCGTGGGTTTATCTCTGGGCTCTCTCTCCAGTTCCATTGATCTGTATTTCTATTTTTGTGCCAGTACCATACTGTCTTGATTACTGTAGATTTGTAGTATAGTCTGAAGTCAGGAAGGCTGATTCCTCCACGTCCATTTTTCTTTTTAATATTGCTCTGGCTATTCAGGATTTTTTATGTGTTTCCATACAAATTGTAAATTTCTTTTTCTAGTTCTGTGAAAAATGCCATTGGTAATTTGATAGGGATTGCACTGAACCTGTAGATTGCTTTGGGTAGTATAGTCATTTTCACAATATTGATTCTTCCAATCCAGGAGCATGGTATATCTCTCCATCTGTTTATGTTACCTTTGATTACTTTCATCAGTGTTTTATAGTTTTCTGAGTACAGGTCTTTTGCCTCCTTAGGTAGATTTATTCCTAGGTATTTTTATTCTTTTGGTTGTGATGGTAAATGGGATCATTTCCTTATTTTCTCTTTCTGATCTTGTCTTGTTAGTGTGTAGGAATTCAAGAGGTTTCTTTTTTTTTTTTTAGAGATATAAGCATATATATTCATAATGCTTGTTACATTGATGGGTTTGGAGGAGGTAAGGAATACATCAAGGAGATAAAAACCAAAAAAAGAACTATAATCAGAAACTAAAAGCAGAGAGTAGTAAGCAAATCTGAAAGTCATGTTCCTCTGAAGACAAATGCATTGCAGCATTGCAATGAAGAAACTTAGTCTTGGTATAGAGCAAAAAGGTAGAGCTGTATGCATGATTGTTGGATTAAGTCAAGACTCTGGAAGTGAGCTAAAGATTTGCTGCTGCCAGGTTAAACAAATGTAAATCATCTCTAAGAAAAGCTTCTGCATTGTAGGTTTACAGGTTTTATTTTATATATTGTTCTATATAAAACTCATAAAACTATGTGTGCATATATTCAATTAGATATCATAAATCACTATATGTATGTTTACATATACACACAAAGTCACCAGACATGCAAGTACACATGAATACAAATCAATAAAAGCAAAGACAATAGTTTTAGATATTCAAGAACTTTAAATATTATCATTATCAGCTAGAGATCATGAAATAGCTATGGATGAGTTATTTAAAGAAATAATTAAATTTTCCGAATGAGCAAGCTATAAGGTACTATCAAAAGTGATCAGGCAAACCCGAAAAAAATAACTAAATAGAAATTTTAGGAATGAAAACATATTATGGAAATAACCCAAAATTTCACCAACATACGAATGGACAAAGAAAATATGGCATATACATACAACAGAATACCACTCAGAATTTAAAAAGAAGGAAATCCTGCCATTTGCAACAACATGGGTAGCCCTGGAGGATATTATGATAAGTGAAATAAGTCAGTCACAGAAGGACAAACACCACATGATTCCACTTATACAGGTACTTAGAATAGGCAAACTCAGAGAAGCAAAGGACTGTAACTATGGTTACCAGGGGCCAGGAGGAGGGGAAATGGGGAGTTGTTCAATTGGTATAAATTTTCAGTTATGCAAGATGAATTAGTTTTAGAGATCTACTGTCCAGCATAATGCCAATAGTCAACAATACTGTACCATGCACTGAAAATTTTGTTAAGAGGGTTGATCTCATGAGTGTTCTTAGAAAAACAAAACAAAACACCAGGAAACTTTGGGAGGTGATAGATATGCCTATTACATTGATTACAGTGGTGTAGGAATGGAAGAGATTTCTGTGCATTAATTTTGTATTGTGCAACCTTACCAAATTCTTTGATTAGTTCTAGTAGTTTTCTGGTGGCATCTTTAAGATTTTCTATGTATAGTATCATGTCATCAGTAAACAGTGACCTTTTTACTTTTTTTCCAATTTGTATAAGTTTTATTTCTTTTTCTTCTCTGATTGCTATGGCTAGGACTTCCAATACTATGTTGAATAATAGTGACGATAGTGGACATCCTTGTCTTGTTCCGGATCTTAGAGGAAATGCTTTCAGTTTTTCACCATTGAGAATGATGTTTGCTGTGGGTTTGTCATGTATGGCTTTTATTATGTTGAGGCAGCTTACCTCTATGCTCATTTTCTGGAGAGTTTTTTTTTTTTTATCATGAATGGGTGCTGAATTTTGTCAAAAGCTTTTTCTGCATCTATTGAGATGATCATATGGTTTTTATTCTTCAATTTGTTAATATGGTGTATCACATTGATTGATTTGCATATATTGATGAATCCTTGCAACCCTGAGATAAATCCCACTTGATCATGGTGTATGATCCTTTTAGCGTGCTGTTGGATTCTGTTTGCTATTTTGCTGAGAATTTTGGCATCTACGTTCATCCATGATATTGGTCTATAATTTTCTTTTTGGTGATGTCTTTGTCTGGTTTTCCTCCATTAAAAAGTATCAATTCATGAAAAATCTGCCAAGGGGTTAAAAGCAATGGGAGCAGGTGTCTGTCACCCTAGTGGAGAAAAAGGAGATTGTGTCATTTTTTATATACTATATAGAATGTAAAAAATTATCTGTCTTGATCCTCTTGCTTTTCAGACAGTGGTTTTGTTTAAAGGTTTTCTATAGCCACAGAGTCAAAAATACCTCCTGTCATTGAGGACTGGTTGCTAGGTGCCCACAGAGAGCAGACTCTTATGGCCACTTGGAAGTGTAGTATCTAAAGTGGTTGGCTCAGTTCCAGGTAGATTATTACGTTTGCTCTCTCAAAGCCACTTTGACCATGACACACATAATCAGTCTAATTCTGAAAAATAAAAGCAACTTAGAAAATAGCAGAGTATAACCCAAGAACAGTTATTTATTAAATTTATTTTTTCAAAACTTGAGAAAGCTCTGGCTCCAGACTGCTAACAAGGTAATGGGCAAAGTCATCTTATTATGAAATATATTAAGTACTAACAAAAACAAATAAATATTGAAGTAAACTAATCAGAAAGCTATGCTCCAATTAGTCTGGTGTTTAACTGAAGAAACATTTTAAAACCTATTTAGAGTTGTTTGAAGTTAAGTGTGGGTTTCATTTTGCAAGACTGGGGATAAAGATAGAGGTGAGGTCCAGGCTCACAGCACCTGGCTCTTTCACAGGACATTTTGGAATTAGTCATCAACCATGGTTAATCTGAATAATGTCATTTGGAAATATGAAATCCATGTGGAAGTATAGAAACAATTTTTATTAATTCCAAAATGAGAACCATCGACACAAATAATTTCTCCATCAAGGCCAATGTTCAGGTACTAGTGTACCTTTCCTTATGTACGTTTCACATAAGAATACAGATTTTGGTTAATTGTTAAATAGAAATCACTTAGACTAAAACTGTAGCAAACTGGGCAATTGTACGAAATGTTACTGAACAATAATACCCTTCAACTGCATTTTGCCATAGTTGCTCTCTGATTACCTTTTACATTTGATCTTATGCAAAAGCTTAATGTTTAACATTGGTATGCTATTAATGTTCATTGAAATAGCTGTTTTCGTTCTGATTTACTGTTGAGTAGGTCCAGGCCAGAAAAAGAAAAAAAGCTAGTGTAGGTATTTCACTAGGATGCTCTTAGCTTTTATTAGCTTCTGTATCGAGATGCAAAGCGGGCAATTTAGAAAAGGAAATAACATAGTTTCATTCCAGTATCTTAAGTTTAAAACCCTTTTGCAGAATTTTAGCAGTATTACCATTCAAAACATAGGTCCACAGAATCTAGGTACCAATTAGCCTACAAAGCCATGCCTCCCCCTTTAATCTCTTTCACCTAACCCATGATTTAATCCCTTTCCATGTCAGCATTAGAAACATAATGTCTTTGATCCTCTACTGTAGTAAAAATAGATGGTTTATTTAAACAAAGCAGAACCTCATATATTTTGTTTTGTACTTGAATAATCCATGTAAAAATCCCATAGTTACTATTTATACAAAACTTTGTGATTTTTAGAGGGAGTGAGAAGGGTATATCTCTACTTTTTGTGAACATGTGTATAATCTTATTTAGACTGGAAAGAATTTCTATGAATGGCAGATTGAACTGATAACAAACAGTAAAGATACATGTCTTTATGGGAGATATTAGACACTTGGACCAGGAACAGAAAAAAGCCCAGGATACTATAAAGTAAGCTATCAGTTCATGCCTGAATCATTTTTTTTTTTTGAAGAATAAAGAAATATGACACTTAATTTACCCTTAATATATGCAGGATACTTTCAAATACCCTATTCAAGGATGCAGCATAATGAGAAAAGCATTAGTTTTTAAGTCAGACACCCTTGGATTGGAATTCTAACTCTGTGCGGCTACTTACTTCATCTCCTTCTATTATACATTCATGTGAATGTTTGACAAATTAAGTTAATGGGTTGATCTAATGAAACTTGATTGAAAAGTTTTAAAGGAAAGGAAAACTGAAAATTATCATTAAATTGGTACCTTTACAAGTCGTTAGTATTTGTTTCCTATCGTAGTTAAATAGTATGCACTCTTGAGCGCCATAAGCATCAGTCTTGGTTCCCCATCATTTTATCTTATGATTTGTGAAAGTTAGTACCAATTTAATTTAACCTATTTATTATTTGTTTCCTATCATAGTTAAATAGTATGCACTCTTGAGCGCCATAAGCATCAGTCTTGGTTCCCCATCATTTTATCTTATGATTTGTGAAGTCGTCATCCTCGTGGATATGGGCTTGAAGAGAAAGAAAGGACAACTGCATCGTGCTGTAGTAGCGTCGTCATCTTTGAATAAAATTATTACAAGTTGTTAAGTTAATCCATTGCATCACAGCAACATGTTAGCAGTGGTCAACAGATGTGGAGACAGCAGGCATTAACACCACAGACACAGCCGCAGGACACCAAGGCGAGAGGGCACCTTTGGAACCATGGAAGCTGCTCTACGGAGAAACACCCTACAACTGGTGTCCGCTTTGGTCTATTGGTCCTTGGATGTTAATTCTGGCACCTCTTATCACAGGCAGCATTGTTCCTCACTTTGCAATAAAAAAAACAAATAACCTCTGGTTGGGGACTTTCTAAGAACAGGAGTCTTGAGATGTGGTCCGTTTTGAAAGTTTTCATTCATTCAAGAATGACGAAACACTACTGAAAATTGTTTCAAAACCTTTACTGAAGAGATAAGTACATGTGTCTTTTTCATAAGGAAAAAAGACAACATATTTAAGAGGTTAAGGATTTGTCCACAACTATGTATTCAGCAATTTTGCAGAAGAAAACCAAGAGCAGAAATGGAAAATCCTAACGTTGAGAGTCTTGCTCTGATGAGTAAACAGTATGTTCTTTAAGGTAACACATTGCCGTTGAGACCAAAACAACACCAAAATTTTGTGTGAGCCAGAGGTGGAATGGATGCAAATGACTTTGCCCAGTACTTTGCAAACAGTAGGTGCTAAGTAACTACTGAATAAGCTACCCTGGTGGTTCCCAGTCTGGCTGCACATTCAGACCCCTGATGTCCACCCCAGACCAATCACAACATAGCCCCTGGAGGGAGGAAACACTCCTGCTTCAAACGCCCAGCTGATGCTCTTGATTTTTTCCTCTCCCTTCTTCTTTCCCACATGTGCTTTGCATCTCTCACTTATTTCCAACTTTTCCAACTCTGCTGCAATTTTACACCACAGTTGTAAACTTCAATTCTCATCCAGGTAAAAAAAAATTATTGCCCAGCATCCCACCTTAACTATCTCTCTCCGTCTCTCCCCAGTACCTCTCAAAAAAGTTTGTGGAAGGAGGAACCTATTTCTATCAGCACGTTTTCTCTATGCTTAGGATCATTAACCTATTTGACACCTTTGTTGTAAGGTATGTTTTTCCTGGAATAACCACTAAGTGGCTCATGGTCTTTTGTCTTGTCCCTCTTTAATTAAAACTCCAGAGTACAACAGCTAATTCCCATTTGACCAGATTGCTTTAATGTACAAAACTCCACAATGGCTACCCTTTTCCTCTGATTATGGGCCAAGATCACTTGAAGGTTACTCTAGGGCATTCATGATCTGGCCTCTCCCTCTATTTCCCTTCCAGCCACTTCTCAGTTCCCATTAGAAATACTGAGCTCTCTCTGTGGTTCCCGTGTATATCTTTCTTCCTCCTCCAGTTCTGATGTTCTGCCATTATTTCTGCCCAGACCACCCCCGCTTTCCTCACCTGGTTGTATCAACTCATTCTCTAAATTTCAGTCTAGACATTGTTCCTAGGACAACTTTGCTCAGACTTAGTTTGGGTTCGTTCCTCTCCACAGACTGCACAGGGAAACAAGTGGACGTCGGCCTGGCTGGAAAGGAACAGTTATGGTGTTGAAATTGGGAGTTTTATTAGTTAGGAACTTGGGAGCCATTGAGTGTTTCTGGGCAAAAGGGTGATAAACATAGTCCTTTGTTTTGGAAAAGCTGAGCTTCCTGTTTTAATAGGTTTTATTATTATTTAGATCAGAAGATGACTGCCATTGAAAAAACAGTTGTTGCTCTCAGTTCCATGAGGAAAAGGCACCACATCCAGGGAGAGGGGAGCACACAGGAAAGTGCCAGGTTGGTCAGGAGGCTCAGAAGGGAAAACTGTGGGAAGAGCCTTTATTGTAGTTTTTGTGGGAAGGAATAGGCAAGGCAGGGTTAGGAGGATTAAGGTTGGCTATCTTGAATGATTTCACAGGGCCTTGGTGCATAGGGGCCTTACCAAGATATTTGGTATCTGGCCCAGGGGTAATTAGGGCAGGTGGATAACAGCTCAGAAATCAAAAGCTCAGTAAAGGAGGTGGTGGTGGGTTTGTGCTTTGGATCATTAGTTGTTTTGCATTTGAAAGGCGTGCTCCCTGCTCTCAGGGTGAGGGTGTGGGGGGATTGTTGTTTACTGTCTCTAGGACTTGGATAACCTTGTGGGGAGATAGTCCCTTCCAGGGTCAATAAGACCCCAGATATCAAAGCATCAGATAATAAAATATAAAATTCATGGTAACCCAGTTGGCTCTGTGATGCTTTGACATTTCATTAAGGGAACTTTGGGGTAATGATAGAAGAGACCTGTCGAGATTAGGGCATAACTTGCCCCCAACAGCATATAAAGCATTTTATTAGGAGAGTAGAAAGAAGGAATACAAGTCAAAGTTTAAAGAGTCCTTGGAGGATGGCCCATACTAAGTTTCCCACTTGTATGGCATTAGCCAAAAAAATAGATCTGAAAATTCTGGGATCTCTAGCAATATGGCAGAGTTATAAAGTATAATATATATCTACACACACATATTTATATAATATCTTGCTGTTTTTCTTGAGTCATGTTGGAAAGTCCAGCAGTTATGTGGTGGAGGGCATGTGATTGGTAGTTTAGTAAAGTATATGTAAATATTAGTGATATTTGCTTGTGACCAAGGGAAAAGGGTGGTCATATTGGTCATGGTTGGAGACACAGGGCAGGGCTGGAAGTAGCAATGGAAAGCCTGAGGGGGCAGTAGGAGAACTGACTCGAGTGAGTAGTCCTCTCCCCAGGAGGTCCAGTGGTTGACCTTCAGGAGGTAGTTGTCTCCTGGGAAAAGCAAAAATTCCCATTGGTTTTTAGAATGGCACAAATAGTAGTAACCTGATTCAGGTAAGAGAGTAGGGGTGTGCGTTTTGGCAGGGTGCAGGGAAGATATTAGGATCCTGGGCTAAACAGACAGTAGGCTCAGGAAACATATCAGAATCTGTCATGTCACAGGAAGAAAATCAATCCATGTCCTGTATCCAGTTCGTCAGTGTCTGAGGAGTGGCACTTCATGGGTGTCACTGGGGCAGAGGTTTCAGTGTCCAGAATAGAGTCAGCCTCAGTGCAGGGACCAAAGCCATCTCCAGCCATGAGGTCTTAGGCTGGGGTAACATCAAGGGGGTTGTGGGACTGGGAAACCTTTTCAAGTAAATACCCACTCTGTTTAATGGGGGTCTTGTTTTGTGGCTCTGTAGGATGGTAAAGAGGCTGATCCACTTGTGTGATTTGAAGGCAACATTGGGCCTGGGATCCTGACTTGTAAATTTTATTTATTTAAACACACCATGATTATATTTTAACACAGAACCAAAATAAAAAACGCCATAGTAAATTGATGGCAATAAAACATGGTATTTCATTTGCCTTGCATGACAAATGGTTACCATGTTAGTCATAAATGAGTTCTTAGAAACTACTAACAATGACACTGATGTTCCAGGGGAAATGAAAAAAAAAAAAAGAAGAAAATGAAATAACACAAGTGACTAGTAAGGATTAAGCATAGATGAAGATGACTGAGCTGAACAATAACAGAAGAAAAGCAATTTCTTTTTAATATCATGTCACCAGAGATTAAAAATTTAACATTTGTACAGTTTTAGGAAACAAACCCACATAAACAAACACTGGGGGGCAAGATTGATGAGGACCCCGTCTATATAGTAGGAGGAAATCTGTAGTCTGGACTCAAAATGTAAATTTTGGATATCCTTAGTACTAGTGATCCCAATGGTAAATATCTTTTAAATCAAGGGAACTGTGGCTGCACAGCTAGCAAAAATGACTTTGGCATCCTTGATGCTGTCATAATGGACTGTCAGAACTGACTGGCACCACTACAGCTCCCATTAGTGAACAAATCTAAAATTTTCCAAGAGTACAAGGTTGGTTTAGAAAGGTGGTGAGAGGGATTTTGTAGCTACAGCTCCCATTAGGGGTGAACAAATTTAAAATTTTCCAAGAGTACAAGGTTGGTTTAGAAAGGTGGTGAGAGGGATTTTGTTGCAATTAAGTTTTAAATCATATGGCCTGATCTGAGAGTATTTTGTTAACAGAGTGTCAAGTTGCGTCAATTAAAACATCTGTGCCTGAGTTTGGGGCTCTATGTTTAGTCTGTAGCCAGTTCCTATAAGGCCATTTGCCTCGGTTGTTGGTTTTGTTGATGATAGGCTATCTGATGAGGTCTTTGGGTTGTAAGGTTCTGTAGCACGTGGGCCTCAGTATCTGCCAACACATGTCTGGTTGAAGCAATGGCTTAACTGGAGGGTTTGGGGCCCTGGAGTACAAAACAGTGAAAGTGCCCAGCATAATCAGAATGAGACCAACAGTCAACAGAACGGTGTGTAGCTGCATTTGACAGTTTTTCTGTAAAAGTTTGAAACATTTACTGACTCTGTTTTTACCCACTGGGTGGTTACCAGACCATCCCTTGTTGTTTTCAAGTGGCTTTACCCATAGGAGGTAACCTTCCTGTCTAGGTTGTCTTAACTGACCTCTTTGGGGTCTGGACCCACCTCCAGGAGATGGACAGTGGCCTCATCAATATTTTTGAGGCTCTGGGTTTTGAGCATAAAGCCCTCAGCCTACTGGTAAAGGTAGGGCTTCATAAGGTCCTCGTGCATCATCTGGGTGTCTTACATTCCTGAATCAATTGCGTGACCTCCTCACTCCCCCTTTCCTTTTTCATTAGCATTGTGTACTGGTTTCCAAGAGCCTGATTCTGTGTTCCCCCCTGGGTCAGGGAACAAAGTGGGAGAGCAGCAAGGCAAGCAACAACATGAGTTTATGTTCAGAACCACACCTTTTGTGGGCACCATGCCATGGTCCCCAAGGTGAATGCCCTCACTCTGACTCCACGTATGGCTCCGGACACACGGGTGCCTCTCAGAAGCACGCACCTTCTCTCAATGGGGCAGGACACATATATGCGAAAACAGCAACTCAGCTTACCTCTCACTTGTCAGTGTCACCTGATGAACTGATCAAGCCAGTCCCATGGCACTTGAAGGGAAGTCATATCTCAATCCCTTTGGAGGATCCTATCATAAGCTAAGTTCATCAATAAAGGGATATCCCCAAGAGTGTCATCTAGAAACTAGGCAATGAACTCAGCTCAGCCTAGAACCCAGGGATATTTCAAGTTCTGAATTCAGGGTGGGAACTCATAGCAACACTGGCAAATGCAGCAAACAGCTGTTTCAGCCACAGCCCAAGTGTGTGCCAGGAAGCAGTGGTGACTTCCAGGTGACTGCTGATGTCTGGTGGAACCAGTAAGTCAAGAGCAGTTTAGTAGCATAGCATTTCAGTCTGAGGCCAAAGCTCAGAAAACTGCAAGTTCAAGGGTTTCTCCAAATCACCCTCAGGTTTGGTAATTCACTAAGAAGACTCTTAAGGTTCATTGAAAGCTAGTATACTCATGGTCATATTTGTTACAGGGAAAGGATACAAATTAGAACTAGCTAAAGGAAGAGACACATAGGATGGAGTCTAGGACAGTTCCAAGTACAAAGCTTCCATTGTCCAAAAGACAAGGCCCCCTCCTGGTATTGATGGTGACAATGCCAGAGACTCTCATGAACCTCAGTGTTTCCACTGGAGTGTCCTTATATAGGCATGGTTGATTGGTAGATCTTTTTCCAGTTTTATTGAGATGTACAGTTGACCCTTGGACAACTCAGCTTTGAACTGTGCATGTCCAGTTATATGTGGAGCTTCTTTCAATAAATAATTGGATTTTTTTTGAGATTTGCAACAGTTGGAAACAACTTGCAGATGAATCATGTAGCCTAGAAATATTGAAAAAAATAAGAAAATATTACATATGTCATGAATGCATAAAATATATGTACATAAGCATAAGGTGTACATAAGCATAAGGTGAGTGATATTTAAAATAAAAGTAATAATGTGTTAGTTTTCTTACTGTTTTATAACTTTGCTTTCAAAGAATTACATTACCATACAGTATGCCTCTCTGTCTTATAATTAGAGAAACTGCATATCACTGTTATCACAGGTGATACATTTTTAGAAAATGTAACAGTGTTTCCAATACTGTATTATGAATATGTATTACTATGTGCCATAAAATTTTTACAATGGTTTATTCATTAGTGTATAGGCTAAGCTGGAGTAATTATACTGATTTCGCTAGGTTACTATGAAGCAATCATATTGCTGTTTCTACGTTATCAATGCATGAATGGTTACACCTGTAAATAAATATGAATGTTTTTCACATTATCTTTTTATTTTTGATGTCTAGTGTTAGTAATACGTATAACGTCTACTGTGTTTTGTATTATGTAAGACAATATTGATGTAAGTACTGACAGATGATTCGTCTTGTAAACAGATGATGTTAATTTACTGTATTGATAAATACAGTACAATACTGTATTTCATCTTCCTTATGATTTTCTTGAGAACATTTTCTTTTCTCTAGCTTACTTTATTGTAAGAAGACAGAATATAATACATATAACTTACAAAATATGTGTTAATTGGCTGCCTACATTTTCAGTAAGGCTTCTGGTCAACAGCAGGCTATTTTGTAGTTAAGTTTAGGAGGAGTCAAAAGATATATGCAGATTTCTGACTGTGCAGGAGGTTGGCACCCCTAACCCCTGCATTGTTCAAGGGTCACTTGTAATTGGCATACAGCACTGTATAAGTTTAAGGAGTTCAACATAGTGACTTGATTATATATATTGTGAAATGATTACCGCAATAAATTTAGTTAAAATCCATCATCTCATAAAGATAGAAGAGATTAGGATTGACGCATACACACTACTATATATAAAATAGATAAGTAATAAGGACCTACTGTACAGCACAGGGAACTCTACTCAATATTCTGTAATGACCTATATGGGAAAATAATCGAAAAAAGAGTAGATATATGTATAACTGATTTACTTTGCTGTACACCTGAAACTAACACAACGTTGTAAAGCAACTATATGCCAATAACAATTAATTTAAAAAATAAAGTGAATGAGGCTGGATAGACCTAAAATCTTTAAAAAAAAAAAAAAGATACAAAAGAAAAAGAAAAACAGCATGCTTTTTCCCTTGTGAGGACTCTTAGGGTTTACTCTCTAAGCAGCTTTCAAATCTACCACACAGTGGTGCTAACTGCAGCCATCATGCTGTACGTCACATCCTGAGGACTTAATCATCTTCTAACTAAAAGTTCGTACCTTTTGACCACTTTTATCCAATTCCCGCACCTCCACCCCTGCCTCAGATAACCAGAAATCAATCTTCTTTCTTTTTTTTTTTTTAAGAGTTTTGGGTGTTTTATGGGTTTTGCTTTTTCCTTTGTTTTAGATTCCACATACAAGTGAGATCATACACTATTTGTCTTTCTCTGTCTGATTTATTTCTCAGAGCATGATGCCTTCAAGCTCCATCCATGTTATTACAAATGGCAAGATTCTCCATTTTTATGGCTGAACAATATTCTATTATATATATAATAGAAATAAGTTCTTTATCCATTCATCTGTGGATGATGGACACTTTGGTGGTTTCCATGTCTTGGTTCTTGTAAATAAGCTGCTATGAACACAAGGGTGCACATATTTCCTGACATAATGTTTTCATTTTCTTCAGATATAGTCCCAGAAGTGGAATTGCTAGATCGTAGGATAGTTCTATTTTTAATCTTTGAGGAACCCTCCATATTGCTTTCCATAGTGGTTGTACCAATTTACAGTCCCGCCAACAGCGCACAAGCCTTCACTTTATCCACATCCTCAGCATTTTTTCTAACCTTTTTGATGGCTAGTCTAACAGGCATGAGGTGATGTCTCATTGTAGTTTTAATTTGCATTTCCTTGATTAATTGATTAATTTCCCATGGGGTTGAACTCAATCTTCAGTCACCCCTTCTCCACTCTGTGGCATTAAAATCATTAGAATCAGTTACTACGTGTGGTCCAAGGGACTACTACTACATACTACTACTACTATGAATAACAAAGACACACCTATCGCTTGGGAAATCCAAGGGTTTAGTGATTACCTCCCAACAGTCAGTGGAAAGGCTAGGCCTCTCTTTGGGTGAGGTCAAATTCTTTATTACATACATATGGACTTAGAAAAGTTCTTTAATATTTTCAAGCTTCAGTTTACTTGTATATAAAATGAGGATGATAATAATTTCTACCTCATAGGGTTGCTATGGTGACGGAAGGAACTAATACATATCCCTCACACATATTAATTGCAATATAACTGGTGAGCTGTTACTATTATTCCACTTTGTTTCCTCCCCTCAAAAATTACCATTAATTTACTTGTGTGCTTTCAATGAACGGTGAGAAAGGAGTCAATTTGATCAGTTAATTTACACTAGTATTAGGGGGAAACGAGAGGGCAATAAGTGAAGAAAACTGGCTTTAATCCCCAATATGACTAGTTTTGAGTGTCTAGATAATTTGAAGATTTCTTCAAGCTCTAAGAGTCAGTGGTTCTCTGGACTTTGTGGTGGTTCGTGAGGTAGGGAAAGAAATGCTTCTTAAGAGAAAGACTTGAATTCAAATTCCAGCACCTCCGTTTTCTAATCGTATGAGCTTAGACAAGGTATCTGTTCTCTCCCTGTCTTAGGTTGCTCATCTGTAAATGGGGAAAAATAATAACTACTTCAAAGTATTGATAAATTTAAAAGAAACAACATACTGAAAAATGCCAAGCACTGTGGATTGCACATAGTAGGTGCCCAATGAATTATCAATTAAAAAAATCATCCAACAATCAACGTCTTCCTTGGTACCAGACACTGGGAGTTGGGAATGGCACAAAGATGAATAGGTTTGACCCCTGTCCTCAGAAATGCCCATTGTCCGGTAATAGAGATAGGCAGACATCATACAGTTGATGGATCCAATTTTGTCTCTTTGTTCTTTCAAATGTAAATGATTGATAACCCCTAAATATATAGCTTTTTCTTCTCTAACCAATTCTTGCATCTTAGTAGATCTTTGGAATGTTTAATCAATTGAATTCAAATAAATAATCCTCTAATAACAAAATGTCAGGATCCATGGTGCATAGGAAGGTATATTTTTGAAAAGGAATCTTCGATGGCACCTTACTTGCTGATGACTCAAGTGAATAAATCCTTTGTTATCCACCCTCTTTTTCATTACACAGGACTGCTAGACACATTGGGAGCTCAAAAGTACTAGGTTAGTTGAATGTTAACATTTAGATGTATGACTGTGGTTGTGACTAAATCATTAAAGAAACAATGACAACGTGAATTAAAAGAGATTATGGCCCTAGAACTGCTTTTAATTTCCAATATGATCTGGGTGGGTCTCAGCCATTTTTTCCCTCAGTTTTCTTTCCTATGAAATGAGACTATAAAATGTAATGATATCTAGGTCTCCGCCTTATGTTATTCTGAATATTAGTGTAATGGAGCATGAACAAAACATGTGCAAAACATAGGTTTGAAGAATGTAACATGTACATTATATATTACATATATAATTATAATTTTTACTAAGATTTGCAATACTGATTGGGTTTCTTATCTATAAAAGTTTTTCAATAAGTTTATTTTTTTTCATATATTGCTCTTCTGTTAGAAATATTACTGATTTTTTATTTTACTGAGGTTAAAAATATTACCCATTCCACAGAGACATGAAAATAAAAATTTTATGGTTTTCTCTTCATATTTTTCACTGTTAATTACCTCAGAACCCCAAAATACGCCAAATTTCACATCAATATGCTTGTGCCTAAAATTAACTAATTATTTAAAAATAGCTCCTTGCATTTTTCCTTGACTTTATTTATTTAAAACTATGCATTTTCAAAAGAACATGAGGCAGACGATAAACATAAATGAAGTGCAATAAGATGAAATTAGAGCAAGTGTGAAATGGGCTTATTGCTATTGTAGAAGTTTTCCCTGGCTTACGTGACCATTCCACTTTTTATTGCCAAATCTGGTGAAAACAATACAAATAATATCCAACATCGGAGGGGGGGGTGGTAGTGGTGGGATGAATTGGGAGATTGGGATTGACATATATACACTAATATGTATAAAATGGATAACTAATAAGAACCTGCTGTATAAAAAATAAAATAAAATTCAAAAAAAATTGTCCAACATCTATTGGGCATTTACCTATATCTGTGCCAGACACTGGGCTAAGCATGTGACATGCATTTATGTTACTTACTCCTCATTGTAGTAGGCGTAGTTAGTTTATAACATTATCCCCAGTTTTCAGATGGGAAAACTGAGTTAGAGAGATTATGCATTTCATCTAAGGTCCTGAAGCTGTGAGGGTCATAGTTTAAACTCAGATTTATATAATGTCAAAACACGCCCTTACCCTCTGTATATAGTGCTTTTCCTCAAAATGTATTTCAGAAAGACAATGGCAAACCTCTTGCATACTTCTATGCGCCTAGCACTGTTTAGCACATAGCAGGAAGAGAAAAGTCTAACCCAGGAAACAAAACGTTGAAGACTTAATGATCTAGCTAGAAAGAGAGAACTAGCATGGATGACACTGGAAAAAATTGATGCTCATATGTGTAGTAATTGCTATTTAAAGAGCAGTGCAAATGCTGAGAAGGGAATTCGATGTCTATGAGGCCTCCCAGCAGCCCCATTTCCCATTTGCAAGGCAGCTTGCCATCACCCTAGGCGGGATCCCTTTTTTTGATGCATCAAGGACATTTCTTTTCCTTTATCCTGTCACATTTATGTTTTTCTTCTCACGTGCTGGGAAATAGAAAAGCAACATTTTGCAGAGGGAGATGGAATCTCCAATCTAACAGCTATGTCAACATTTTAAAAATATCTGTATGTCATGTGGCAATTACTCACGGTTGTAGAAAATATGCATTATCATATTCAATTTAGAAGATTAAAACCGAGAAGATAGAAGCTACTTGGTCAAAAATCACCCAACTAAGGAGTGGCAGAAGAACAGTAAGCTGGGTCTTTCAATCCCATGTCTGATAGCACTAAACTACCTTTGAGCAAATTGATTGCAATATTGCTGGATCATAAAATAGATGAATCTATGTCTTGTGTTGCTACAAAATCTTCCTTCATTTGCAGGAGACCCTCTGTATTGTGATAAATCTCTCTCCTCTAGACTCTCATGGCTCCCTAGACAAGCAGCAAACACCCAGGCATTCTGTGTCCACCTGGAAGGTGGCTTGTGCCTTTCATATGGAACAGTTTCTCCAGGACCTTCATTAGCAGCTGCTTCAATCCTGAATTGAAGGGGTTTAGAAACACTGGATTCCAGCTCTTCTGCTAGCAAGTTACACCCTGCATAACAAGGGTCCAGGGGCTTGCAAATTGCCCAGACTCCTCCTCATTTGCATTGATGCATTGATCTGCATCTAAGGGGGAGAGTATTTATCCAGAACTGATCATCCGATGCCCACCAGTTTTCTACAGGTAGAACATTAATGCTCTTACCTGTCTTTTAAGTAGATTGTGGGAGTGTGTTGCAGCAGTACCAAAACCTCGGTAGCAATATTACAGGTATCCATGAATCGACTTTAAATGAATTTCCCTTTCTGAAATACATTTGTTGATTTTCTTTCAAACAGAACCAGGTAAAAGTTGGCAATGGCTTTATTTACCAGAGTCACAAAATAAATCCTTTCCCATACAGACTTTCACAAGTCCTAATCTTTTCCTTTTATGAATCTAATCAAGCCCATCCATTGACAGAGAATTCCTATGCTCTGCTGCAAGTTCAGATCTGGTTAGATTTTTTACACATTTCAAAGCAGAAAGCACATGTTCTTTAGAATATGATAAATGTAGGTTAAATCCGTGCTCTGTTACAGTCAGCTGTCACTTAATTTCTTTAAGGCTGTTTCTTCATCTGATGACTGGAGATAAACTACCTACCTTTGGGGGTTACATGAGGATTAAATAAGGTAATATCCATTAAGCCCTTAGCTAGCACCCTGCTTAACAAAGAACAGAATAGGTTGAGAAAGCATATAATAGCTCTTACTGTTTTTTCCTTTCTGCATAACTTCGAATTATTTAACCTTGCTAACTCTGTAACTTTTTAAACTCAGTGTTGTGCAAATGAAATGAAGTATGCAGAGGAATACTTTTTTTGTAACAGGTTAAACTGAATAATCTAATCATAAACCAACTTTATTCTTTCTCACTATTTCTTCTTTACATAAACACTGTCAAAGTTTCCTTCCCCTCCCAAGATGAAATCCTGGACAAACGACAGAGACATTCTAGGCTTCGAGGCGTTAAGCAAGGTCAGCCCTAAAGGTTCTGTCTCTCCATCAGTTTGGAGGAGTGTTTTCTCCTCTCCTAGCTCCTGCCAGGCTCAGGCTGGTGGGGCGTGGAGGGGTGGGCTGGGTGCTGATGGGCGGCTTTGCCATTCCCCCAGGGCGTCTCCCGGGATGCCTCTTCCGCTGCTTGCAGTCGGGGCAGGAAGAGAGATGCCTTAATGGTGTAGCTGCAATCTGGCTTTTGTGACCTGTGCTGTTCTCATGCCCAGTTGCTCCATCTTTACAACTGTCTTACACGAGTGGTAGTCGAGGAAAGTCAAGACAGAAAGCAGTTTCTCTTTGAGGACTAGAATTGGCAGTTCCACAGTTTGGTTTTCAAGAAGCCCATGGGATTATTTAGGACCTCCCTATTCTTCAAAATTCCTCTCTTGCCAGCCCCTCCCCATGAAACGTACAATTCCACTGCGAAACAGAGTAAGGGAAGTCTCGAGGGCCCATTCCAATCAGACTGTTGTGTGTCAGTCCCTACAATGTAGAAATTCTGGACTTGTCACTGGGCTCAAACTAAGGTTATTTAAGCCTTGTATTATTTCTTGTGGTAGCTATAAACAAATTACCACAAACTTGGCTGCTTAAACACACACACACACACACACACACACACACACACACACACACACACATTCATTCTATTAAAATTCTGGAAGCCAGATACTCAAAATAATTTGTATCAGCTAAAACCGAGGTCTTCGCTGGCCAGGCTCCCTCTAGAGGCTGTAGGGCAGAATCTACTCCTTGTCTCTTGTAGTTTTGGTGGCTTTCCTGGTCTTGTGGTTGCTTTCTCCTCTTCTGCGTGAAATCTCCCTCTTCTAAGGTTGCTTGTGGTCACATTTAGGGTCCACGCAGACTATCCAGGAGAATCTCCCCATCGCGAGATCTCTAACTTCATCACATCTGCAAAGACCCTCTTCCCACGTAAGGTAACATTGACAGGTTTTAGGGATTTAGGATCTGATTATCTTTGGGGACCAGTTTTCATCCTGCCATAAACCTCCAAGGTAAGGTGAACACAGTTTATATCTACTTTTATAACTCCTACTTCTGCTATGAACTCTTCTCCAAAATGTAATATGACCTATGCTTCAGGGTCCAATTCAGCATCAATTAGTTATGAAAATACCCTTGGTCATTCTGGTCTGCACTGATCAAGTCCTTCTGTGTGATTCACACCTCAACTGATATTTCAACCCTTTACTAGTTTTTCATATTTAGGCAACTTACTGATTTGCACAATAGGCTACTGTTACCAACCTCAAGGGATTGTTTTAAGGGTTAAAAGAAAAACCCTATATGGGACCAAGAATTAAGTCTAGAACATGAGAAACGCCCAGTATAGTTTATTTTTTCCCTTCTATTAATCAAATTGTGCCTTCCATTTCATAGTTTTAGGATAACCAGTCTTTTTCTAGAGAGAAATGATTTCTTAATGACATACTTTTTAATATGCACTTCATTGTTTTCCTGCCATGATATGATAGCACACGGCTGAGATTAAAAATATTATTGAGAACCCACTGATAGATATCACAGCATTATTTCCCCCTGCAAAGAGTAATCTCTAGTTTGTAAATAATGGCATTTCTGCAAAACGCCGCTTCAATTACAATGTTTTCTCTTTTGCTTTGGTTTTCAGTAAAAACTTGTAAAGCAAAAATATTCCAAGTTTTAATATTTCAAATTACATAGGATATTACATAGCTCAATCAAGTACATCTTTGCGCATGTGGATTGATTCATTTTATATTGAAATATTACTTTCAAATCATGAGAATACAATAATAATTTTCTTTCCAGTTTTTTTGATATTTTATCAAAATTAATATCCGTCATCGGTCTGTGGCAATATTTGATTTTGTTTTGATCATGGTTTAGTTTTTCTATTTTGAAGGACACATTTATTCTATCGTCACATCACGTTGTCAGAAGTATCCCAAGAAATACCTCCTCTAGGATGTTTACTCGGCTTTAACACAAAGTCGAGCCGGGAGTGCTTGTGGGACAATTTTTTATTGAAATATAACATATTTACATAAACATGTGTGTATCTTAGATGTGATGCTCCATGAATTTTCAGAAACTGAATGTGCTTGTTTAACCACCATCTCCACAAAGAAAGAGGGAATTGCCAGCATCTCAGAACCTCCTTGATGTCAGTCACCCCCGTTATTATTCTCTTGCCCAAGGATGACAGCTCTCAACTTCCAAAACCATAGCTTGATTTTGCCTGTCTTTAAGCTTTTATTACAGTGAAATTATATTGTATTTCCTTTGTTGTGTGTAGCTTCCTGCTTCACATCATGTTTGGGAGATTGATAACAGTTTTGCTTATGGTTGTAATTAGTTCATTTTTATTGATATGTAGGGTTTCACTAGGCTTTTGAACATTTTGGTACAGGAATTGGGTAAGCATGCATATACTTTTCTATCAGGGCAGTCCATCCCTAGAATTTGTGTTGCTGGGTCACATGGTATACACACATGCAGCTTCGGAAGACACTGCCCGACAGCTTTCCTAGGAGGTTGTGTGAACTTATATCTCATGCTGGCAATGTACAAAACTTAGAGTTGTTACAGAGCCTCACCAACGTCAAATATTGTCTGTATGTCATTTCATCTTAGCAATTCCAGCGAGGTAGTAGACATAGAACACTGTGTTTAATTTGCATCTTATTAATAAATGACAAAGATGAGTACCTTCTCCGATATTTATGTGAATTGCTTAAGTGTTTTGCTCATTTTCCCACTAGGTGTTCTGTCTTTGTTGGTTTGTAGGTGTTCTTTACATAGCCTAGACGTGATTTTCGGTAGGGTAAATGTCTTGTAAATATCCTCCTTTTCTTTTCTATTAATTTAGTCACTTGACAAACAGAAGTTATCAATCTAACTTTGTTTTTTAGTTTACAGCTATTTTTGCATGTCTTGTTTAAGAAAAATCATACTATCTCAAAGTCATGGAGATGGTCACCCATGTTTTCATCTAAAACTGTTATTGTTTTACTTTTCACACTTATATCACAGTTAGTTTTAATTGAGTTTTGTGACTTGGGTGAGTAGAGGTTAAGATACTCTTTTTCTTTTCTCGAATGGATAATCAATTGATGCAACACCGTTTATCGACCAGACTGTACATTTCCCATTGCACTGTGATGTCACTTTTATGAAAAATTAGGTTGACCTATACGTATGGGTAGAAGTGCTTTTTAAAAATTATTTTAGTGATTATATCAAATATATACAAACTTAAAGAATATAGTACTGTATAGTAAACCCATATTATGCATCACCCAGCTTCAAAAATTATCAACTCATGACCAGTCACTTTTCATATACACCAGCACGTAATTCCTCCCACAAATCCCAGATAGTATATACTTTTATCCTTTGCTATTTCCATATATCTTTCTAAAAGAGAAAGTCTCTTTTTATAACACACTATAATATTATTATATTCATCACACCTAAAAACCAAAAAACCCTTAATACTACCAAACGTCCATTTAGTGCTCGGTTGCTCTGATTGTTTTATAAATTTTCAAGGAGGTTTTTGTTCTGTGGCCTCTCCCAGTTGCGGAGCACAGGCTCCGGACGCGCAGGCTCAGCGGCCATGGCTCACGGGCCCAGCCGCTCTGCGGCATGTGGGAGGGATCTTCCCGGACCGGGGCACAAACCCGTGTCCTCTGCATCGGCAGGCAGACTCCCAACCACTGCACCACCAGGGAAGCCCTTCAGTCTCTTCTTATCGATGGTTTTCCCCTTCTCTTCCGTGTGTGTTTTCCCCATAACGTATTTGCTGAAGAAACTGGTTCATTCATTCTGTAGGGAGCCCCATATTTTGGATTTTGTTATCTTAAACAATGCTTATTTCCTATTTAAACATGACATTTAAAAAATATTCCTGTTTTTTTAGATACTGAACCAAAGCAAGTTATCTCCATATCACCCAAGTGAAGAGTGCCATTTGAAATTTGTGCTAATAATACCTAATGCTTATATAACAAAGGTATCTATTTTTATCAACAATTTGTCTAAATAAGTATCTTCACTGGGTTTCTGTATACCAAGAGTTTTCAGCCGTTGCACTACTGACATTTTAGACTGGCTGGTACTTTTCTGTAGGGGCTCTTCTGTACTTTTGGGGTTGATTAGCTGTATCCTTAACCTCTTTACTCTGGATGCCAGTGGCAGCACCCCGTCAGCCAGCTGTGAACACATAAAACACTTATTGTCAGTCAGGCACTGCCCTTGCTTGCTGTTATTTTTGTATTCCTCCTCTTCTTTTGCATTCTCTCACCTAATTTGTTGTGTCTTGAGAACAGGACCAGTGTCTTCATTTATGAATTTAAAGTTACTGATCATTGCTCTGTCCTCTTTCTTTATAGGACCATTACAAGGACCAAATGAAATAATGCTCAAAAAAATCCCTTTGACGACTGAAGTCCTAGTAACAATGCGAGCCATTTTTAGATCTTTTATTTATTGGTGTTTCTCCACTGTATCCAGCGGGGTCCAGTTCACTACATGGCCACTGACTCCATTTCAAACCAACATTTTTGTGTAGCCTTCAATGTTTTTCCCACGAATCCTTCCTTCTCTCCTCACAAAAAGTAACCAACTTTTCTTCTCGACTTGATTCCCACAGTTTCAAGTTACAGTCTCCCCAGCATCATCTCCCAGCTTCACATGCTGCCCCTTCTCTGGTTCCCATGTTCCACCTCCTTATTTCTACTCCGCTAACCTACCCTCCCACTCCCCTCTCCCTAAACACACTCCCACTTCAACCCTCTTAATTTATATCTTCCCTTTCCTTTCTATGCTAGTCAAGTTGTATCTGATAATCTCTGAAAGCCTCTTGATATTTTTCTCTCTGCATCTCCTAAGCTTCTACGGTCATTCTTTGTGCCACATTACTTTTGAGAAAAATTACTGTCTCAACACAACAAATCATTTTTGAAAAGATAAGCAAGACACGGGTCCTGATCTGGAGAAGCCACAGGAGAGAGACTGAACAAAATAATTTCTGTGTCAAGAGGTCAGGTTGGAATGATGCCTCTATAATGTCTTGTGAGACTCGCAGAGGAACCAAAAATCTTTGCTTTGGGGTTGGTGAAGTACATCCACAAAGTGGTGCTTCCATTTTGTCTTGGAGGGGACTTCTTACCTGTGGAAGAAGTAGGGAAGAAAATTCTAGGCCCAGAAAAGATCCTAATTCTTTCCTGGGATGGAGAGTATTCCTTAAGATGGTGGCATAGATTCTGGAGCTGAGTGCCTGGAATTTTGTCCCTCTGGGTATGCTACTTGGTAGGTGTTTTTCAGAAGTCCTGAATCTTATATACTCTTCCAATTGGATTGAAATTTCCAAGGGTGGCTGAACTGTATCTGGCATCTAATGTCAGACGAATCCGCTCACTGATGTTCTGACCCGCATGGCCCTGACCACATCCCCCCACTGCCGACAGCCGTGCAGGTGGCACATCACCTTTCCAGCTGTCTCTGGAAAGAGCAAAGCCCAGGCTGCTTTGCTTGCCCCCAACTAATCAGGTTTCTGTCCTGGTCAATTGAATTGAATAAAAAAAGAAAATATATCATGTGGAATTCCCTTTCATACTGAGCTGTTTTCAATGAAGAGGATGCAATTCAATAAGAGACTTGAGATAGTTTAATTGCCATTCTCCCCCTGGTCCCCATCAGAAGACAGATCATGTCTCAACTGTGTTTATTTCATGTTACTTTTTTTCTTTTTTGCGGTACGTGGCCTCTCACTGTTGTGGCCTCTCCCGCTGCGGAGCACAGGCTCCGGACGCGCAGGCTCAGCGGCCATGGCTCACGGGCCCAGCCTCTCCGCGGCATGTGGGATCTTCCCAGACTGGGGCACGAACCCGTGTCCCCTGCATCGGCAGGTGGACTCCCAACCACTGCGCCACCAGGGAAGCCCATGTTACTCTTTTTCTTTCTCTTCTCACTCCCGTCTTCTTCCACTATTGTCCTTCTCTCTCTCTTTCTTCTTCTTCCCTCTCTCCCTTCTTCTTTCTGTCCTTCCTGTCTTCCTTGTTCTTTTGATCAGAGATCTGATGCAGAGGACCACTGAGACCCTCCCAGCCAGACTCTGCTGTGCTGCCCAGCAGGGTGCAGGAGAAAGTGATGAGAAAACATGCCGGAGCCTGTGTGAGGCCCTGGAAATGCACTGAAGTCTTCTGATTTTCCCAGTAATGTTCCAATAGGCAGTAGACGCCTTTAGCGATGTCACTGAGAGGGGTGCCATTCCTTCTCCCCGCTCCTTCTGTTCTCCGTGGGGTTCGCAGGGTGGAGGACCCGTTACAGCTGCTGAGATATCTGCTCCAGAGGCTGGAGGGGCCCCTCTGATTATTCTCAGGAGTGTCAGAGGCACTCTGGTTCTTAACATGAGCCCATTTATATCGTCAGTTAGTCTGAGAAAGATGCATCATATTTTCGGGTAGAATGAAACTTTCTCTCTTGTCAAGTGCAACAAGAAGCCCATCCCCGCTAGGGGTACTGCTCTTTAGGGAGAACATGCCAGACATTTATCCTTCCTTCCCGCCATTCATGACAAGCGCATTTATGCAGTGAAATGTCACCAGGAAGATCCTTCCCACATTAGATGCATGTTTTTTCTTGTCTTTTCTTCCTTCCGTCATCCCCCTGATGTTCCCACTTCTCACCTTCATCCTGGCATTAATGTTTCCTAACCAGACTTTCTCTGACTTAGCGATAAGATCAATTACTGACTGAGGGTCATGGTCCCCACCCTACATTTCTGACGCATCACCATAGAACTTGAAAAACAAAAACACTGATAAACCTACTTACAGATTTGTCATTTCCTACCAGATACTCGCAATAAAAACATAACTTAAGTGCTTGACGAAACGCTGAAAGATTAGCTTATACGCTTTCCCAGCTTACTGAGAGATAAGGGCTATTAAAGGAGGAACTTCTCCGTTTTGCTGAATATTCCTCTGCAGATAATACATCTTTCCTGACGTCCATTCTGTTCTTCACGACCCACTCTGACCAAGTTGAAATTCCAGATTCATTGTGTGTGTGGTTTGACCTTCCTTGTTGAGGACAGACAGCCATCTAGTATGTGAATGGGTAGCGTGAAAAGTTCCGGATCATCATCAGGGGCTTGAGGGCAAGTCCATGGTTGTTCAGCCTCTGCTCTCACCCCCAGCCTTTCTCATCATGCACGCAGGTGACATACATGACCCGGTGGAGCATATCTGTGTAGAGTCTGTGGTCACGGGGACAGATGGTG
The DNA here is from genome assembly GCF_003031525.2 of Neophocaena asiaeorientalis asiaeorientalis. Taxonomy (NCBI): domain Eukaryota; kingdom Metazoa; phylum Chordata; class Mammalia; order Artiodactyla; family Phocoenidae; genus Neophocaena; species Neophocaena asiaeorientalis. The sequence continues at coordinate 352,257 of NW_020175085.1, forward strand.
ATGAATCAGCCACCTCCTCCACTTGCCAGGAAAGGCCCCGAGTTCCTTGTTAAACAATGCGCCATCCTCCCACCGGGCAGAGACTGCAGGGCAGCTGCAGATCCCTTCCCCTGGTGGTCACAGGATCCCAAAGGCGGCAGAGGAAGACTTTTCACCCTCCTGTGCATATAATTAGCACCCCACAAGAATGAAAGTTTGAAAATTTGACAGAGCCTGAAAATACCTTGTTACTTTTCAACGGCACCTCTTTTTTCTATGTCTGAAGCAGCAGAAAAGTAGCTGGAAATAAAATATTGCATTGACTGACAACGAAAATGTTTAAACCTTAGTAAATTAATATATTCTAGTCATTGATTTATTCCACCTCATTTTTCTTAAATGAAATGAGTGTTAGGTAAACTATATGCTGAATAAACTCCAAAATATTTGCACTTATATTTTTTTTCATGTAGCTACTAAACCAAAATAATTTAATATGCATTCGCTTAGTCCAAACTGAGAGCTGATGTATTCAGAGATAGTGCTTGAAACAAAGTCAAGGTTAAAAGACATAGTCCAGATACATGCCATCACTTATAAAACCAAAGCCAAAATTATCTTGAAAATTACAAATTCGTTGGGTTATATTTAGGGGCTGCCAAGAGGAAAACCCAGGGTTTGTACCATAACAGCAGTGCTTAGTTTTCCTGAGTCTGGAATGTAGTCATCAACCCAGCTGAAAATAGGCAACAGCCTCAGTGTGCCCTCAGACAGAGACGGCATTGCCCTCGGTGTGTGTGGACAAAAGACTAATTCTTGGTATTGTTGGAAGAGTGGCTGCCACATCACAAACTGCTACTGTTCGAACTTTGCAGAAGCTGCATGCAAAATAAAATAAATAAAACAACCATCCAGCAAAAACTTTACACAATACCACTTCAATTTCAATGGCATCCCAACGTTTGACCGGGATAAATAGGGTTCATGCTTCGCAAGCATCCATATTTTTAAATTCAATCCATGAAACTCAGTATTCTTTAACTAATGGCATGAGATGGTGTCTCGTTAGAGAAAAACAGAAACAAAAACAAAAAAACAGAAAACACAACACTTGAGCTTTTATTCTTACTCGAAAAAGAGCTTTGGAACCTATGGGACTAAACACACGAACAGAACACATTTGTTCGCTTCTTTCTTGCTAAAGTAAAAGCCTGCGTGGCTGATGAAAATGTTGATCTGTAATAGAATTAAGTGTGGTCACATTTTCTCCCCAAGCAGCTCAAATCAGTGACTTAGTAGCTGGGGAACTGTGGTGACTTAGTAGCTGAGGAACTGTGGCTGAGGCAGGAGGGGACAGTCTTGAGGGGGTGACTTGGCAATGATCAGGAGTATGAAGGACTGGTAGGCCAGGTATGAGCCGTGGAATCGAAAATGCCTTTGACCATGATACCACACATACACTGGACACCTCTCACCCCCTCCCTTCCCCTGGGGAATGGGGGGCAGAAACACCCAGCTCTACCAAAGGCCTTTTGAAACAGATGAAGCTGAGGCTGTGGCAGCTGACCAGCCCTGGCCACCATCAAGCCTATTTTAAATACACTGGTCTCCTGGAATTTCCTAGCTGTTGGAGGTAAAACAAATAAGGCCACAGACATATAAAGAAATATAAAAATATATAAAACAGAACCTCTGAGTGCAACCTAGTTGATTTGAGTCTACTTGAATCAAATGCACAAATGAGAAACGTAAATGCATTATGTATTATAGAAAGAATATCCTAATTAAGAAAAAAATAAAAGAAACTGAGAAAAGAAGAAAACCAGAAAAGAGTATTTGGCTTGAAAGAGACGTTCTCAGTTTTCTGCTTTTTAGTACCTTATCTCATTGAACCCCTTAATTTTCATTAAACCTTGTAATTTAGATATTATTAAGTTAATTTTTTCATCAAATGAGAAAAAGAAAAAAACTCAGAAAGGTTGAATAACTTACCCCAAGTCACACATATATAGATGAATATAAGAACTATAAAATAGTAGCTTTGAGTGCAAACATGAAAGGAAAAGAATGGGTACAATTGTAGAAGAAGTTATCTTAGAACTATTATAAAGATTGTCAAAAATATCCCCAAACAGAGAGGAAGGAAGTGATAATGAGAGTTTACAAAGAGAATTTGACTTTGAAATTGGAAGATGGTGAGTGGAATGTTGAGAAAAAATGAAAATTCAAGGTGTGACATCCTAGTGGCCATAAATCAGAACTCTTCAGAAAACCTAACTGCTGACACAACCCTCAGGAAAAACCATTCCTCACCCCGCGGACGTAGATGCTTCATAGGTGTCCTTCAAAATGTGAGATGAACTCTAAAGTGATTATCTCACAGTAAAATTCTCCAGTGTTTTTACTGGGTATGTTTTTATCCAACATCTTATACATTTAGCAAAAAATGCTCTTATTATCTGCTAATACTTGTTTGTAAATAGAAATTGGGAGCATTTAGTCTTGACTTTTGTTGAGTAAAATATGGTGAAACTAGGAACCTAATTACTTGTAAACATTTTAAAAATAGTTTGGGAATGGATTTGAAATTGTTAGGTATGCCTGGCTGAGTCCTTTCTGGTTATCCCTCCTACTAATTTGGTGCCTCTAATTGGCACGCGTTTCCATTATGGAAATGTGGCCAGTGGAAAGGGTTAGGAGTTATGCCCACATTTTGCCTGTGAGGCTAGACATTGTGAATCTCGGTGCATTAAAAAGGAGTAGTCTCAGTCATGTGGCTGTTCCTTTGCAGTAGTAAAGTTATTTCTTACGACTGGAATACAAAACACTGATAGGTGTTTTTTTTTCCTTCAAAGGACAAGGCAAGTCCTGAGTCCATTTTACATTTTCAAGCATTTTGGTAAGGTTGGGGAAATGACAAATGTAGTTAGAATTTGGTAGCCAAAATCTTTTTCTGATCTAAACACTCATTTTAGTGTTATCAAATTTCCCCTGACTTCCTGGTTATTTATTTTATTTGTACATATCTTATTTTCCACCGAGTTTGGTACCAGTTAAAATTCTTTGTGGGCTGCGTAGTATTTCACACATAAGTAGCCTCTCAAATATTTATACTAAAAGAAGTGTAGATGCTAATGACAGATTGAGAATAATTTATTCCCTTTATTTAAAGGGGACCGTTAATGATCGATTTCAGTGTGATGATGTACAAAATAATAAACTAGGATTGGAGCTTCTTTCATAAGTCAGATTATAAAACTTGAAGACTGTGAAAGTGCTATGAATCGTGAATATCTTCGTGTCTAAAATGATAAAAAAAAATAACTTATTCCAGGAGATGTCCTAGGAAGATATCTACTGAGAATAGGGTCAAAGTGACTGCATGATAAAAGAAAAGGAAAAGCGATACAATGTAGTAGTTTGAGGAAAGCAACACCCACCAGCAGTCTTTTTTTTTTTTTTTTTCCCATCAACACTCTTGCTGGCCTCGGATCCATTGCCTTTCTATGTATTTGTTTTAACCTCAACCCGAGAGCAGGACAGATGAGGAAGTGTGCAAAGACTCCCTTTGGCATACAAAAGGCAAAACCTCATGGACTTTAGACACCACTGCATACTTAGAGGTGGGGTGATAGAGGGCAGGAGGGAGAATTAGGCTGCAGTCAAAGTGAAGGAAGCACAGAGACTCTATAGGGAAGCAGTTCTACCTCTCAGGAGAAGATGCCTCCAGAAATAGTAGTATTGGTAAGTTCAGAGTCATTAACATTTACTGTCCACACACCATATTCCCAGAAAAAGAGTTGAAACCTAAAAATTGTAGAGGAGAGAAAAGTGAATATTATGGAGAGACAGGAGAATACCGTGGTTTTGGCCACCATGTAAAGAATGACTTAATGGCAGAAGTCATCTTTAATTAAACATCCGTTTCCTGTGTTGGAGATCCCAGTTTTACTTAGATCATTGTGGTTTAGTGACTGAGGTTAATGCTGGAAAAGTTGCATATGTGGAATCTTTTCCTGCAGTCAAGTGATGAGAGGTGAGGCGAGAATCAGCTACTGCACATTTTTAAAATGTCGATAAAAAGGATATTTGCATGAAATATTGAAATGTAGTGATTTAACTATAAACTGGATGTTCAGATCAAAGAGGGAATTGATTTGAAAACGCAGCAACATGCAGTGATCATTTATTTTCAGATTTCTGCAGTGTAATAGAAGAAATGTATAATGAATGCTGAACAGAATAATAAGGCCTTTGAGTGTACCAGTGATTGAAACAAGCCAAAAGCCTTGTTACGTTGAAAAATGGGTTGAGATTTGACAGCAGAACAATAATGAAAATCTTGTTTACATGATGACAATATGTTTTGTTTGAGTTTTGCTGGTTTGGTAAGTGAATCATTCTAAATGGTGATACTTTTTATTTCTGGACTCTCTAATGCAGATAATGATACTTTTAAAAATCACAGTGGTCAACATCTCATATACAAAATGCAGCTCTAGATCACTGGGAAGATACAGTTAAAAACTAGAATTAGTTCAACTTCAACCCAATATCACCATCAAAAATTAAGTAAAGTTAGAATTAGGTTTTACATTTTTTTTTAAGACAAAGCTTTTCTTTCTTTCTTTCTTTCTTTCTTTTTTTTTTTTTTGGCTGCACTTTGTGGCATGCAGGATCTTGGTTACCTGACCAGGGATCAAACTTGTGCCCCCTTCCTTAGGAGCATGAAGTCTTAACCTCTGGTCTGCCAGGGAAGTCCCAGGTTTTGTATTTAAAATGAACACAAATTATGAGTGGAGAGTTGGATGAAAATTATTAAGATAATTTTAAAGTACTATGAAACTGGATGAATTGGGAACTATTTTAAAGCTGAAATTTATATGAAGGAAGTAAGCCATTACCTGTATACATATTTATATACACTGTTCTATATGTTCAAGAAAATAAGTGATACCAAATGTTCAGTGTCCCTAGGCATCTTTTTAAGTGAAAAGTTACTCTTTCAGATAGCATGGAGCTAAAATGCTGATTTGCTTTTGTTACTTTGTAGGAGAAAGATGAGTCGTATTCCTTTATCTGTATATTTCTGAGGGTCTGTCCTTTTCACTGGGTAAATTAAACACCAGCACTTACATGCAGATAAAATGATTCTCCCATCCCCTTTCTCTTCCTGAACTTCTCCTCTTCTTTATTTGCAATAAAATGCGGCATATTCTTCCAAAGGAGAAAGTTGAAATGGGATGATCTGAGTTATGTCAAAATCACTTTGAAAAATAAGGCGCTGATATACTCCACCAATACCTGATGCCACAAAAAAAAGTAAACATGTACTTATAAACATGTTGGAAAGCAGAAATCTGAAGACAAAACCATAGGTTTTATATGGCACCTTGTCCAATGTTAGTAATAACAATACCTCAACACACTTTTTTTTTTTTTTTTTTTTTTTTGGGAAGGGGGCCCTT
>NW_020175085.1:357713-403671 GCF_003031525.2 Neophocaena asiaeorientalis asiaeorientalis
GCTGTGGCCCCTCCCCGTCGTGGAGCACAGGCTCCGGATGCGCAGGCTCAGCGGCCATGGCTCACGGGCCCAGCCGCTCCGCGGCATGTGGGATCTTCCCGGAGCGGGGCACGAACCCGTGTCCCCTGCATCGGCAGGCGGACTCTCAACCGCTGCGCCACCAGGGAAGCCCTCAATACACTGTTGATAGCACTGCTACCCTCTTTAGAAAATCTAGGGAAAGCAATATTTTGAACACGACTGCACTCCGTGTGGCATTTCAAGATTCTATGTTTCTAATTTTAGTAATAGATTTGGACAGACCAGAGTAATATGCTGATATGATCATACAGGTATCGACTGAATCTATAAAAGTGGAATTATAAACTTTCTGAATACATTAATTTTTAACATCATTTACTGAGGTACAATTTACACACAATAAAATCAGCTTTTAAAAATATACAGTTCAATGCGGTTTGCCAAATGCTACCATCAAAGCGTAGAGCATTTCTATTACCCCAGACATTTCAGTTCTTACAATCAATACTCCGTTACCCTATCACCAACTCCTGACGACAACTATTCTGTTTTCTGTTTGTAGAGTTTCCTACCAGCCTTTTCCTGAATGTCATAAAAATGGACTCACACTGTGTGTTGACTTTTGTGTCTGGTCTCTTTCACTTAGTGTGATGCTTTTGACACCCATCCATATTGGTGCCTGTATCGGTAATTGCATCTCGTTGCTGTCATATTCTGTTGTAAGGATATACTACAGTTTACCCGTTCAACAAATGATGGACGCTTGTGTGTTTCCAGTTTGGGGTTATTACAAATAAAGTTGCTCTGAAAATTTGCTTACGGATCTTTGTGTGGATACGTATTTTTATTTCTCTTCAGCGAATATCTAGAAGTGGAATTGATGGGTTATAAGGCAAGTGAATATTTTAATTTATAAAGAACTCTCAAAATGTTTCCAAATGGTAATTCCACTTTGCATTTCTACTATGTATGACAGTTCCACTTGCTCTGTGTTCTTCCTAACACGTTTTTCATTTTTATTACTTTACCTCTCTTCATATGTAAGAATCTTTCAACAGTTTATCTCCATTCCTTTCCTCTCATCCTTTGTACAGTTTTTGTCATACATTTTGCTACTATACATGTTATAAATTCCTCGATACATTGTTACTAGTTTTGCTTTATTTTAATTAAGTAATTTTTTGCTGCACTCCGTGTGGCATGTGAAACTTCCCTGACCAGGGATTGAACCCATGCCCCCTGCATTGGAAGTACAGAGTCTTAACCACTAGACCACCAGGGAAGTCTTCAGTAGTTTGTTCCTTATTAAGAATAAGGAAAGAAAACCTCTTTACTTACCTACATTTTTACAATTTCTAGTGCTCTTCATTCCTTTGTGGAAATTCATATTTCCAACAGGTATTATATTCCTTCTGTTTAAAAAATGTCTTTTAGAATTTTTTGTAGGTTTAGTTTGCTAGCAAGGAATTCTCTCTTTTTTTGGTATATAAAAGTGTGTTTATTTGGCCCTTAGTTTAGAAAGATTGTTTGCTGGGTATAAAATTCCATGTCAACAGAAGTGGAGAGAACATTGTGGGGGACAAGATGACCAGAGGTGTCAGCCAGGAATTAACACTGCAGAGAAACAGAAAGAGTGAAGAAAAAGAATAGGGTTTGTCAGTTAAAATATAGCTCACTGCTCCAAGATCCAAGAGACCACCTGCATTTCTGGCCATGCATCCTTTTCCATCTTCAAGCAATGTTGCTTCAAATCTCTGACTTACTGTTCTGCAACCAGAATGGAAGAAACTCTTTGCTCTTAAAGAAGCCATGTGATTAGGTCAGTCCCCAAGCCCCCAACCTGCCCCTATAATCTCTTTATTTAAACTCAACTGATTGAAACTTAAGACACTAATTGCATCATGCAGTCCCTTCACAGAAGGACCTAGATTAGTGTTTGAATACCTGGGACAGAGTGTGTATATGCCAGGGACAAGGAATCTCGGGGCTGAGGAGATGGCTTATTCGAATTCTGCCCATGGCACACAGAGGAGGAACTGACCTCATTAAAAATGGGAAGTCAGGGATATTTTATTGGATAGAAAATGATGAAACATTAGGGACAGTTTTATAGAAAAAAGAGGAAAGTTGAAAAATTATCAACTGAAAATGAGAAGTTGAGAAATTAAAATTATTCACCAAATATGAAAAAGACAGGGATGAAAAGACAGGTATTTTGAGGTCCATAGGATAGAACTGGTAATCAACATAAGTTAGTAAAGAAGTCCATTCTTCTCTGAAGATATTTTGGAACGTGTCAAGGATGTAGCTAGAAGGAGTTAGAGGTTTATAGTAGAGAAAATTTGAGCAGCTGAGGGACCCTTGGCTGTTACAGAAGCAAAAGTGTATGGCTAAATACATAGCTTAGGGTGATTAAGGGGTCAAGAAAAAGCAGAAAGCTCTGAAAGATAGGGAATAGGGAAGAATTAATAGGAAAGTACTGTAAATCATAATGAGGATAACAAGCTCAGATATTTGAAAGAAATATGTGATGAAAAGCTAAAAGGTTGATTTTGGATTTAGATCTAAAATCAAAACACTGAAAATACAATTTTCCCCACCTGATGACCAAGTAAAAAGTGTGATTGTATGATGATATATGGCTAAAGTAGAGATGAGAGGCTTTAAAAATTACGTGGTTGGGAAATGCTGAAGCCAGGATGCCAGCTTTGGTTTTTAATAGATGGTTGTAATGTCTATCAAACTTACTTATACACAGACAAAGCCAGAAAAGTCAAGAAGTCCATTCAGGCTCATAACAAAATAGACAATAATCCTTGTGCCTTTTTTCTCCAGTTTGCCTACCTATAGAGGCAATCATTTTCAACAATTTTAGCTGATTGTTTTGGTGTATACTTTCATACTTTAAATAGAGGATTATATCGCTATTTCTTGACTTTTTGTTCCAGTTTAGGTATTACCTATTTCTTTTCCACTCCAGAAAAGATGAATTTTTGTTGTCTTTCACTCTCATGCCCTTTGCTCTTACCGCAAATATACACCACACACACACACACACACACACACACACACACACACACACACACAATCTTCTCCCATCCTCTTCATATAGTTCACATAATTTTGGTTAGATCAATGTTTACATAATTATGAAGAAGTAAATGCTATTCTGACCCATATTGTATGCTGAAAATATTTTCCTTTCTTAATCAATTTTTCATCCTCTAGAGTAAATAGTTGTCCTACTTCTGGTTGTGTATTTTTTTTCATATATTAACACTAATTCAAATCCACACTCTCCACCAATTGTCTGAATCTCCTCTTAGTACTTATCAGTTAAGCAACAAAATTTATCTTTTGTGACGTCTGTTCTGAAGACTCCTGGTCTGCCCGATTCTGCACTGATTTTCCCTTATGCCTGGTACACAGCTATCTCCCTGGAATTTCCATTTTATCATGACCCCAGATTCCTCTCTCCTTTCCCCATACATCCAATGCCTCCACCTTCATTGATGCAGACCCTTGTCTTAACGAAGCAGAGTGTACAGTAGCTTCTTGAGAAAGGGTACAAGATAGATTACCTTGGCGACATTGAATGTCACTTCCGTCACCCCTGATTTATGGTTTGGCTGGGTGTCAAGCCTTAGGTCTGAATTAATTTCCCCTGAGAATCTTGTAGACATTGCTCCATTGTCTCCCATTTCCAGAGTTGTTCTTAAGCAGCCTGAAGCCTTCCTAATTCTGGCTCCTTTTCATGTGACCCATTGATATTTTTCCCTCCCTGGGAAAGCTTATAGAATCTTATCTTTGCCCCCAGTGTTCTAAAATTTCATGTTAATATGCCTTGATAGGGGTCAATGTTGAATCTAGTTTGCTAAGTACACAGGGGGCCTCTTTCATTCTGGTGACCCATGTCCTACAGTTGTGAGAAATATGCATGAATTATTTAATTGATCATTTTCTCCCTTCAGTCTTTATCTGTCTTTCCTTCTGGCACTTCTGTTATTGGGATGTTGTACCTCCTCGACCATTCCTCTCATTTTCTTCTCTTTATTCCTCTTAATTTTCCTTCTTTGTTTTTTTAAGTTTCATATGTCTCACTTTGCAGGGGATTTCCTCAACTTTGTCTTTAAAATTTCTGTAGAATTTTTGCTGACTTTTAGTAGCACCTTATTCTTTGTTTATAAAAAATGTGTTTCTCTAAGGATATAAATAAAAGATTTTGATCTTTTTCCATGCACAGTCTCTGTTTCCACAGATTTCTTTCTTTTCGTTCTTTATTTTGAGCCCTGTCTTTTAATTTGGAGGCTTTATGTAAATGGCTAGTGATCCTTGAATGTCTATAAAAATATCAAATTACTATGTTTTACACCTGAAACTAATAAAATATTGTTACGTCAACTATACTTCAATAAATAAAAAATAAACGAATACATAAAATTAATATTCATAAAAATAAAAGTGGGAATTTTAAAGCTGATTGGGGACATTGAACTTGATGGAGCTTGTTACCGTGATCTTCACTGTAGGTTATGCCATTTCCTTGGGGAAAAAATATATTTATGTTGTTTCTCTTGGTTGAGCTGATTCTCCATATATAGATCTTCCCACAGCTTGTCTAGAGGATATAGTCCTGACTGTTGTCATTCTGGAAGCTAAACTGGGGAGAAAGCTAGGGGCTTACTACTCAGTATTGTAAATGTTTGCTTAATCCTCCCATGTTCAAAGGAATGTGCCTGGCATCCCCCAGCCAGAGACCTTCTGTCTTACTTACCTCCAGACTTTTGCTGGCACAAGAGCAAAGAAGCCATTTGGCAACATGCAATGATTGAGAAGATCTGAGGTTCTAGTTGTTTCTCAGTTCTTTCTTTATTTATTCTGGACATTTAACTTTTTTTAATATTTAAAAAAATATTTTTACTGAAGTATAATTGCTTTACAATGTTGTGTTAGTTTCTAGTGTACAGTGAAGTGAATCAGCCATATGCATACCTATATCCCCTCCCTCTTGGACCTCCCTCCCCCTGCAATCCCTCCCATCTAGATCACAACAGAGCACCGAGCTGAGCTTCCTGTGCTATACTGCAGGTTCCCCCTAGCTGTCTATTTTACACGATAGTGTATTTATGTCAATCCTAATCTCCCGATCCATCCCACCCTCCCCTTCCCCCCTCTGTGTCCACATGTCTATTCTCTATGTCTGCGTCTGTTCTTGGTAAATTACTTTTTTAAACTATCAATTTTATTGAGGAATAGTGCGCGTACAATCAACCCCGTCTATTTAAAATGTGCAGTCCAATGAGTATGGACAATTGCCTTCACCCATGATCACACAAACTCTATTAAGATACATTATATACCTGCTATTCACAAAACAGTCCTCCTGGCACTTTTGCAGTCAACCCCTCCTTCTGTCTTTATCCCAGGCAACTACTATAGATGATTTTGCCATTTATATACATGAGATATGGTTTGTAGTCTCTTGTCTCCTGCTCTGTCAGCATAATTATTTTGATATTTACCATGTTCTTACATTTATGGTAGTTTGTTCCTTTTATTGCTGAATAATATTCCACTGCATAAATGTTCCTCTTTTAGTTGATCCATTCTCCTACTAATGGACACGTGAGCTATTTCTGGGTTTAGCCATTACGAATAAAGTTGCTGTGAATGTTCATGCACACATCTTTATGTGGACATGTTTTCATTTCTTTTTCATAAATATCTAGGTGTGCTTCTCATTCTAAGCAATTGTCAGTTTTCCAAATTGGTGGTACCATCATGTACTCCACAGCGTTGTCAACATTTGATGCTATTTATATTTATAATTTTAGCCATTCTAATGGCTGTCTAGTTTTAATTCTTAAAGCTTTCAACTAATCATCCCTTACTTCTACAGAAAACGAATACTACAGATTTATAATTTTGGAGGGATATTCTATAGCATACATTAGTTGTTTCTTGGCTTTTCTATCACAGATTTAGGACCCAGTTTTTCCAGATTGCTCAGTTATTATCTGTCCATATGCTGTCTGTCTTCCAAAATATACTTATGATTGTCTGTAGTCCCATTATCTTTGTTCTTATATTTTCCTACATTGAAAATCCCTTTACTTTTATTTTATTGAGATTTTTGGAAGGAAGATAAGTAGCGTTGTTTTAATTCACCATTACTACCCCTCAGCTAGGTATTTAACTTGTATGGTTAACATCTGAAGTTAATGTCAGTGGACAGACGGGGCAGAAAGTAAAACAATTAATTAGGTGTTAAGATAAATATATACTATGCAAATTATGAGATAGAAATGCTGGTGTAAGATATGGAAATGTAGATTCAGAAAAGGCACATTGCAAAAAAAAGGGAGTTCGCCCCCTTTTCTGCTTTTTTTTGTTTTTTTGTTTTTTTGTTTTTTTTTTTTACATTGGGATGATAGTTTAAAAATGGCTCTGAAGAACAATAAGGGTTTACAGGTGCTATTTTTCAGGGACCTGGGGAAGTAAGAAGAGGATGGATTTCTTGTGGAGGGATGTAGAAAATAGAAAGAAACTACCTCTTTAAAGTGGGAGGACTACATATACGTGCAGGCATTATTTTGTTTTAGAAACTGAGTGCATTGTTTCAATAAAAGTTTCTCGAGGTGTCACTTTTTGATAGGAAACATGTATTCATATATTTACTAGAATCTCATTCAAAATTTTAATGGGGTAGAGAATTAAAATTTAAATAATGTGGATGATCGTGTTTGCCATTCCACAATTTCAGTATATCCCCTTGAGTGAGTGATATGGGAAATGTACATCTGTGATGACATCAAATGATGTGAGTGTCTTACCACACTGGGATCTAAATGTTTTAGGAACCATGCTTTTTGTGCAACAGGGACATTAATGAAAAAATCCAACTACTTCAATATTGTTTAATTAAAGGAAGAGCTATATTCCATAGCTAGAGGAAAATGACAAATACTATGTTTATCTATACTACACTCTCTTCAAAAGGATTTTGATACATAATTTTGAACTATCGTTTACCTATGAAAGGATGACTAGAATAAAGATATCCTAGAAAAATTGTCATAGATGAAAGCTTAGAAGAACCAGGATTGTTCAACTGTAAATAAATACTTTGGTTGGGTATAATAATGACTATTGGTTTTTCTCAAGGTTCTTATGTGAAAGCTGAGATAAATATATTCAGTGTGTGTACAAGCAGAATAGATAATCTGTACAGGACGGGCATTCTGAATTGGATGGGAAGCAGATTATTGGAATCCTTTCTAACTCTCCAAAAAACTATTGGTTGAGCTCATAACATTATAGTCACATTTGCAACAAATTATCAAGTCTGTACTTTTAGCAATGAAGCATGAATGATGGCCTTCATAGGTCCCTGTACGTTACCTACTTTTGAGGATGTCTTTTCAAAGTGATGTACCAGTAAATCAAAGGAGCAGAAGTATAAAAGATACATTTCAGTTTTCCTATAGTTAATATTCCTAGTTATAAATATGTTTAAGCCTCCACATACTTCTACATATCTATGATTAGAAATTGAGCCATAAAAACTTAAATTATTCATTACATTTCACATTTGATATATGGGAAAGCCTAACAAAATTTTAAATCAATATTATATAGAAAGGGTTAAAATTTTAAGCTATTTATAGACAAAGTTAATTCTCACCAGATACTGCTGATGTGAAGATAGGATAATATAATGACTTAATCTCACATTCAGTTACACCATATCACAAACTAGAAAGATTAAAGTGCATGGGGTAGCCACTTCTGGTAATGGTCTCCAAAGGAAGTACACTACAGATAAACCAAACCAAGATTAGAAACAAGCACATTTGATAAACAACCTAGCATTCACTTTTATCTGCTTTTTTGAAGTTGCTGTTTAAAAAAAAAAAACGATTGGTTTCTGCTTTTAATAAATGTCTAAATGCAATTTAAAAATGGCAGGGAAGTTTTAAGTTTTATTTTTTAGCCTTTTATGAAAAGATGAGACTGATGAGGTAGAGTCTATATGTCCAACTAAGGATTAAGTGCCATTGAATAATGTGGTTTTTGCATGTGTGTTTTGAGTGGCTTTAAATGTATTTTTCAGAGTCTAAGCAATAAACCCATCATTAAAATAACAATGATATGTATCTTTAAGATCTAGATAACAAAAATCATCGAGTTGTGGAAATTTAATAAACTGAGCCATCAAACTGATATGGTATAATGCGGAAGAGCTGGGTGGGACAGAGTGATGTCTTCTTTTGAGTAAAACTGGGAATGAGGCAGTTAAGAGGTGTGGTCTTACATAGAAGACAGGTCAAATCAAGTGACTATAACCTCTCCTGTTTGTAAAAAAAAAAAAAAAATAGCACACATCAGCAGGAGACCAGCGTTAGAGTTTCCTGTTTTTCTCTCAAACTGTTGATTGTTCAAAACACATCTGTAACATGGCTTGCTATTACTTTATTCACATTTCACTCATTGAACCTAATACATTAAAATTTTCCAGTCATGAATACAACTGAAAAACTTTTAACATTTTAACATTTTCTTTCAAAAAGTGATTAGCAGCTTGATACATATATTTCCTTGCTGATTCTGCCTTTTGTCCATGTAGCAATCAGATTGCTGTCACCTCCGTAATGGACACCACTCTGCATTCCAGAGGTCATTTGCTTAACAAAATTCACATAGCTACTCACTGAATACTAAAACTATATAAGCATTCACTGAGCCACCCAACAACCAGATGAATTCAATTTATGATGCATGATCATTAAAGATTAAATCCCAAATTTGGGGCTTCCCTGGGAGCGCAGTGGTTAAGAATCTGCCTGCCAAAGCAGGGGACACAGGTTTGAGCCCTGGTCCGGGAAGATCCAACATGCCACGGAGCAGCTAAGCCCGTGCGCTACCACTACTGAGCCTGTGCTCTAGAGCCCACGAGCCACAACTACTGAGCCTGAGTGCCACAACTACTGAAGCCTATGCGCCTAGAGCCCGTGCTCTGCAACAAGAGAAGCCACCTCAGTGAGAAGCCCGCGCACCGCAACAAAGAGCAGCCCCCACTCGCCACAACTAGAGAAAGCCCACGTGCAGCAACGAAGACCCAACGCAGCCAGAGGAAAAAAAAAAAAAATCCCAACTTTGTTAGCAGCCTATGAAATTCTACATCTAAGAGCATTTCCGAAATACTCTAGCAAGACTTGAAATATTTATATACCAAAGCATCTATTTCAGCCATAAAACAAAATGATTTACGTGGGAATAAAGAGGTAGCAATGAGAATTTATAATAAAGACGGTGCCTAGAAATGTATTCTTGGACTAAATTAAACTGTGAGCAACCAAATGAGAATTTGCCTTTCAATTTACAGTAAGACCAAGAGTGTATTTGATTTAATTTAAGGCTACTTCTTCATAGCCAGCAGCAAGTTCACTGAAGTGCTGTTCTGAGTTTTATCTCGACCACGTCATCGTTGTCCTGAGACATGGCAACTCAGTATAAGTGTATTTTTCAAGTGTAGTACAAATGGACAAAGGTCTCATCTGATCACAGTTGGAGTAGGGATTGTTATGTAATGATTCTGCTGGAGAAATAGCCAGAGGTGTATTTAAGAGCACAACTAGACCACTGCTCCTGTAAATTTTAGAAGGAAAAGAATGTTGAAACTTTAACTGAAATGAAAATTTCAAGTGCATGTATATGAGTGTGTGTGTTTCAAATAATAATAATTTTTTTTTCTAAATAGTTTATGCATCTACAAGAAATGATTTTCATTTTGCTTAAAGTGTTTTTGTTTCATTAATCAACTTTCAGGGTTTTTTTTTTCAGGTGATGAAACATACTTTGTTTTGAAAATTAATTTTGAGAAATTCTCTTTCTATTAACGAAATTTTTGATCTTGAAGAAATCATTTCACCTGTCAGAACTTAGTTTTCTCATCTATCAAATAGAGTAGGTGATTTATAAGATTTTCCAAGTACTACAGTGACCTGGATTCACAAATCACCTGCTGCGTTTTGTGAAAACAGTAGAAGTTGCTAGGAAAATTACAAACTGAATGATGACTACGTTTCAGTTTTACTTATAGAAAAAAAAAAACACCACTTTTTCAAATATGGGAAACCAAAAAGTAACCCCTGAGGGCTGAACTTGAAAATCTGAACATAAACTGCAAACAACAGCATACGGAACAGAAGCTAATATGCTTCTATCCCCAGAACAATTGATTATTTACAGAAAAAAACCCAATACATTGTCTAGAATAAATTTATAAATAATTTAGCATTCTAAATAGAATGGATTATATTCTTCAGAGTGTTCATAAATACAACTATTACTCATTATCAACAAACTTAAACTGCAGAAAATTGAACTTTAAAAATTGTTAAAGAAGGAACTAATTCATTTTCAATTATGTGAGATCTTGAAATTAAGAACTTCCCAAGGTGTAGTACATTATGTATCAGAGTATATGGTATTCCTTAGAGACAGAGAGAGAGAGAGAGAGAAAGAGAGACAGAGAGAGACACAGAGAAAACTTTTAAGATCAAGGGAATGTCTATTGATGGACGACATGTCTGTAGTCCCAGGGATGGGAAAAGAGACATGTGAAATGCCAGTGTAAAAAGAGATAATGCACATTTTAAGGAATGCTTTTAAGAGTAGCAAATTTAGCAAAGAATACAATTCAATTATTGTAGGATCTACACATAGTAGGGCAAGAATTACTATTATTACATTATAAAAATGTAATTATCATCACTGTTTTTCAAGTTAGTCATTGAGGAAATATTTTTCCCTGCTTTTGAGTTTATGATCTTCTCCCTAAAAATAATCATACCTTTAACAAGTTCACTGGACTAACACAAAAACAGTCTAAGTCAACTTTCTCTTAGGAATAAATTGGTCATTTCCACATGGAGAGTTCCTGGGAGGGTGTGGCAGATAATAGACTGATTCTATGATTTTGATTGAAAGACCTGTGGAGCAAGACATGTTACAGATCTTCTCATGAGAATGTGATATTCACAGTGTCATCAGAAGCAAGAATCCAGTTCAATTTTCAGCACCACTGCCATTTCCACCGCCCCTCAGCCAGCAGTAAACATTATGATGAGGCCAAGATCAGCGACGCAAACAACTTGAAAGCAGGCATATGCTTCAGGATGACCTAAACTAAAGCCTTTCTGTTGATAAACCACTGTGCCTTAGGGATAAATGACTTGTGAAATGTATGTTCCGATAATAACCATTCAGGGAAACACCTTCTGTTCACAAAGATTTACTTATTTAACTACTTATATAGCTCCCTACTAAGTAAGCTTTTGAATGATTGTCTCCAAGATTTGACAAAGGCATCTGGAGAATCTCTTACTTCCAATCAATTTTCAGCTTAGCTTCCAAGTTCCAAGCTGACCTGGCTTTGCATCTTAAAATAACTCCAAGCACACAGGTGTCATAAAAAGCTATTCTCTCTGAGGCTGCACTATGGTGATCAACAGAAACTGCTTTGCCAGGAAAGACAGGTTTTATTATTGTATTTTAAGTTATTCTGCCTAAAGAGAAAATCTCATTGGGTGAAAATTCTACTGGAATTGTAGAATTTTTATAATATATATAATATATTGAAATCTATATTACTATTCTATATTTTATATAGAATTTTAATATCATATATGCTATATTATACATCTATATTAAATATATAAATTAACATTTATATTTATATTAATTTTAAATATAAATTAAAATTTAGTTTTATATTGTTATAACAAGAACTTAAAATACTTGCACTAAATGTTAGTGAGGTGCTTCAAAATAAAAGAAATGTCATTGTATAGTTTTCCCACTTCCAGTATCAAGTAGACACATGATTTTCTATGTAATGTTTTGATATTTAAGCTATGATGTTTACTTAGATGGCTAATCAAATATTCGCCAAGTACCTACTTGTTCTTTGAAGAAAACAAAATAAGGGGCGTCATTTTGTTCCTTAAGTAGCAAAGTTAAATACAGTCCCAACAGAAAGTCTGAAACCATCTAAAGTAGACTCAGGATTTACATCTTTTCCAAAGGACAGTAATACGTTGATCATTTACAAATAATCTGTTTATTTGTTTGAAAGCATATTGAGTGTCTTTTATGTGCCAGGGACTTTCTTTTCTTATTTCAATTCCAAGTTTTCCATTTTAATATATATGCCTATTTTACCAGAATTCAAAATTGTATTATCTTAAAAATCTTAGTTAACATATATAACAAACATATCCTCCTTTATAAGCTCAATGTGTAATCAAAAAAAAAAAATCAGAAGATTCAGCTGCTAAAATTTAACTTACTTCCAACACATTCTAATATCTCACATCTTAGAAAATTCTTCCTCTGTTCTGAAATCCTCACTAGATACAATTTTTATTTCCATTGTAAAAAAAATTTTTTTTCCTGCTTCTACCTCCAAATAACTGTTCAAATGACTCCAATCTGGCTTCTCCACATTTTCATGGAAACTGTTCTTAAGGTCATCAAGAGCCGCCATCATGCCAAATCCTAAGGACACTTGCCCCTTCATCTTTGACGTCATGGCGGTGGCAGCTTTTAACAAAGAAAACCCCGTCTCCTCTTGGGGAGACTCCTTTCCCTCGGCTTCCATGAATTGATAGCTCCTGTTTTTTCCTTATCTCATTGGCTGCCCCTCCCCATCACTTTCGCTGGTCTGCCTCTTTGACCCCAAATCTCTGTGTTAGAGTGCCTTACAGCGGGGTGTTGGCCCCCTTCTCTTTTCTAGCTATGACATTTCCTGGATGATCTCATCTTGTAATATGGCTAAGATGACATTTATCAGTACATCTCATTCCTACTGAACTTAATGCTTTCTATTAGACGACATATATTATAACACTGCCTTCTCTACTATCCCCACATAAAATTTGTAGATCATATAGCTTACCCCCAGACTTAATTAGACAAAAGTGCGATAGGGTGACTAACTCAAAGATAAAGGAAAAAAATCAAAGGAAATTAATTAAAAAAAATAATTCATTTCACATGGAAATGTTTAAGCATGTCTTTACTGGAAGACATAGCATAGGTAATGCTTATGCCTGTTTATAATGAATAGGTTTGGATTTAGGAGAAGTGATAAAATCAGAGGCCATTCCATACAAGAAGTAAAAGAAAATAAAAGTACAAAGAGGTAGAAATGGGCATGAGAATAAAAGCTAGTCTTGAATAAGTTACAATAAATATGATTCATTTATACATGATAAGAAGAAGAGGGAAATAACCGCAAAGGAAGTAAGAAAACTGTCCAAGATAAAGCAATAAGTTTGATATCCTATAAAGGAGCTGTGCCTTTTTTCTAAGGATAGTATCAAAAGAATTCCTAAGTTATTGCGTGGTATGAGGTAGCAATAAAGTATCTCAAAATCTCAAGTATATTTCCTGTCTTGAAATTCCACCACAAATAGAGGCACACATTTAGTCAGTCCACAGTACTCTAAAAGACCCAGAATTTCACTTTCAACAGGCAACAGGGAGTACAGGACGGATTTGAAAAGAAGTGGCCACATAAGAGGCAATAGAAAAGTTGTATACTAGACCTCAGGGGACAGAATCACAGCAAAACTGAGAAACAGTATGCAACCCAGAAACAAATACCACATTTCCGAATGGAATTTTCACTGTAGTAGATTTCTTATCTTGGCAAAGATCTGAAATATTTTCTAACATTAATGAAATTCCTTAGTAAACTGAACTCTTAAATAATATTCACTTCTGAGTCTCTTCCAAGGAGTTTCATCTGTTGCATACTTGCAATTGGTCTCATTTATTTTATTTTATTTATTTATTCGTTTTTTATTGGAGTATAATTGCTTTAAAATGTTGTGTTAGTTTCTTTTGTACAAAGAAGTGAGTCAACTGTATGTATACCTATATCTCCTCCCTCTTGGACCTCCCTCCACCCACCGTCCCACCCATCTAAGTTATCACAGAGCACAGAGCTGAGCTTTCTGTGCTTTATAGCATGTTCCCACTAGCTATCTGTTTTACACATGGTAGTTATATATGTCAATCCTAACCTCCCAATTCATCCCACCCTCCCCTTCCCCTCCATGTCCACATGTCTGTTCTCTGTCTGTGTCTCTATTCCTGCCCTGCAAAAAGGTTCATCTGTACCATTTTTCTAGTTTCCTCATATATGCATTAATATACAATATTTGTTTTTCTCTTTCTGGCTTACTTCACTGTGCATGACAGACTCTAGGTCCATGCACATCCTGAGTAGCCAAAGCAACCTTGAGAAAGAAAAATGGAGCTGGAGGAATCAGGCTTCCTGACTTCAAACTATACTACAAAGCTACAGTAATCAAGACAGTATGGTACTGGCACAAAAAACAGAAATATAGATCAATGGTACAGGATAGAAAGCCCAGAGATAACCTCCCACACATATGGTCACCTAATTTATGACAAAGGAGGTAAGAATATACAATGGAGAACAAAGAGCCTCTTCAATAAATGGTGCTGGGAAAACTAGACAGCTACATGTAAAAGAATGAAATTAGAACACTACCTAACACCATACACAAAAATAAACTCAAAATGATTAAATTCCTAAATGTAAGACTGGACACTATAAAACTCTTATAGGAAAACATATGAAAAACACTCTTTGACATAAACCACAGCAAGATCTTTTCTGACCCACCTCCTAGAGTAATGAAAATACAAACAGAAATAAACAAATGGGACCTAATTAAACTTAAAAGCTTTTGCACATCAAAGGAAACCATAAACAAGATGGTAAGACAACACTCAGAATGGGAGAAAATATTTGCAAACAAAGCAACAAAGGATTAATCTCCAAAACAAACAGCTCATGGAGCTCAATATCAAAAAAAAGACAAACCAATTAAAAAATGGGTGGAAGACCTAAATAAACATTTCACCAAAGAAGACATACAGATGGCCAAGAGGAACATGAAAAGATGCTCAGCATCATTAATTATTAGAGAAATGGAAATCAAAACTACAATGAGGTATCACCTCACACCAGTCAGAATGGTCAACATCAAAAAATCTGCAAACAATAAATGCTGGAGAGGGTGTGGAGAAAAGGGAACCATCTTGCACTGTTGGTGGGAATGTAAATTGTTACAGCCACTATGGAGAACAGTATGGAGGTTCCTTAAAAAACTAAAAAGAGAACTATCATACAGACCAGCAATCCCACTACTGGGAACTTTCCCTGAGAAAACTATAATTTAAAAGGCCACATGTACCCCAACGTTCATTGCAGCACTATTTACAATAGCCAGGACATGGAACCAACCGAAGTGCCCATCAACAGATGAATTGATAAAGAAGATGTGGTACATATATACAATGGAGTATTACTCAGCCATAAAAAGGAATGAAATTGGGTCATCTGTAGTGATGTGGATGTACCTAGAGTCTGTCATACAGAGTGAAGTAAGCCAGAAAGAGGAAAACAAATATCGCATATTAACGCATATATGAGGAAACTAGAAAAATGTACAGATGAACCTATTTGTAGGGCAGGAATTTTAAATAGCTTTGCTACCGCACCAGAACCCTTAATCACTAAATATATGGATGGAAGTACAATAACACACGGAGGAGACAGATAAACAGAGAGGGTAAACTTATTTCATGAGTTTCAGACATTATGTTTATTTAGGTTTTCCTCTCCCTAACAACTTTCTTATAAATTGTTAGGCTTATTATGTAACTTCTTGTAAAAATTATCATGTACTTAATTATGGCAAATTTATTTTTTTAAACTTGCAATATCTATTTTTTATTTAATCCATATACTGTGTTAAGAAATTGATCACGTCCTTCTAAAACTACTACCATTAACTTTCCAATGTTTAGTAATATGTGATCCAGTTTGCAGGTTATTCAAGGCCCCTTGATTTTTAATACCCCGTCTCTTTTTTTAACTTTTTTATTTTATATTGGAGTATAGTTGATTAACAATTTTGTGACAGTTTCAGGTATAGAGCAAAGTGATTCAGTTATACATGCCAATTTATCTTTATAGGGTATTTAATTGAGGGGAACATTGAAAAGTTGTACAGGACATGGGAAAATGATTTGTTTTGCCAAACTGTCACCCATATTTCAGGTCATGCAGTAGCTCCAGCCACTGCCAACCAGATAACAGTAGCACCTGCCAATCATTGTGACATCCAGGAAAGGCTCTCATAAAATTTCCAAGCATTCTAGTATGGCAGTACGATGCTTGCTATGTACCACCGATCTATACATTGGCAACCTTGTGCCTGACCTAGACTCATATCCAGCTGCCTACTTAACAAATATCTAGGCATTATCTTTGATATTTTTCTTTCCCACACCCTCTGCGTGGAATCTGCAACATTCTCTTCACTCTACTTCCAAAAAATATTTTCAACTTATTCAATTCTATTTCCACTGTCACTACTCTAGTCTAAGCCTTGGTTATTTCTCCTTTCTGCCAATGCAGTAGCCTTCTAACTGTTTCCTGGGATTCTATCTTTGTCTTCATTTTATACACAGCAGGCAGTGTGGACATTTTAAAAAAAGACAGCTTTTAGAGCAGTTTTAAGTTCACAGCAAAATTGACAAGAAGAGACAGAGTTTTCCTGTAGACCCTCTGTCCGCACACATGCATTGCCCCCCCCCCCACCATTTATCGACATCCCCCACCAGAGTGGTACTTTTGTTATCACTGACAGACCTACACAGACACATT
This sequence comes from Neophocaena asiaeorientalis asiaeorientalis, assembly GCF_003031525.2. NCBI lineage: Eukaryota > Metazoa > Chordata > Mammalia > Artiodactyla > Phocoenidae > Neophocaena > Neophocaena asiaeorientalis. Next base: position 374,509 of record NW_020175085.1, read on the forward strand.
CTAATTCACCGAAGTCCATACTTTAGGGTCCACTCTTGGTGTTGTACATTCTGTGGATTTGCACAAATGTGTAATGACATGTATCCATCATTTACAGTATCATACAGAGTATTTTCATTGCCCTAAAAATCCTCTATGCTCAAACGATGTTTTCCTCCCCACACCAGCCCCATAACTCCTAGCATCTACTGATCTTTTTTTTAAAATTGAGGTATAGTTGATTTACAACGTTGTGTTAATTTCTGCTTTACAGCAAAGTGATCCAGTTTTATCTATCTATCTATATATAATATTTATATAGATATATATTATATATCCTTATATATATATTTTATATATATAAAGTTTTATATATATATATTCTTTTTCATACACTTTTCCATTATGGTTTATCACAGAATATTAAATATAGTTCCCTGTGCTATACAGTAGGACCTTGTTGTTTATCCATCCTATATATATAGTCTTCACTGTCTTGCCTTTTCCAGAAAGCCATATATTTGGAATGGCACAGTATGTAGCATTTTCTTGACTTCTTTTACTTAACAATTCATATTTAAGGTTTCCCCATGTCTTGTCATGGCTTGATAGCTAGTTTCTTTTTCACACTGAAAAATACTACATAGCCTGCAATTACACAGTTTATTTTTCCATTCACTTACTGAAGGACATCTTGGTTGTTTCCAGGTTTTGGCAGTTACGAATAAAGCTTCCACAAATATCCATGTGCAGGTTTTTGTGTGGACATAAGATTTCAACTCCTTTGTGTAAATATCAAGAAGCGTGATTTCTGGATCATATGGTAGAAGTATGTTTAGTTTTGTAAGAAGTTGACCGACTATCTTGCAAGGTGGCCACACCATTTTGCATTCTCACCAACAATGAATGAGAATTTCTGTGGCTTCACATCCTCACCAGCATTTGGTGTTGTCAGTGTTCTGGATTTTGGCCATTCTAATATGTGGTATCTCATTGTTGTTTTAATCTGCAATTCATTAACCAGGTGGAGCATCTTTTCATATGCTTATTTGCCATCTGTGTATATTTCTTTCATGAGGTGTCTGCTCAAGTCTTTTGCTCATTTTTAAACTGGGTTGTTTGTTTTCTCATTGTTGAGTTTTAAGTATTGTTTGTATATTTTGGATAATGATGCTATATCAGGAAAAAAGTCAATATTTCTTTTGGATATGTCTTTTGCACACATTTTCTCACTGTCTGTGGTTTGTCTTCTCATTCTCTTGACAGTGTCTTTTGAAGAGCAGAATTTTTAAATTTTAATGAAGTCCAGCGTTTTCAATTATTTCTTTCATGGATTCTGCCTGTGGTGTTATATCTAAACAGGCATCACCTTATCCGAGGTTGATCTAAATTTTCTCCTATGTTATCCTCTAGGAACTTTACAGTTTTGCATTTTACATTTAGATCTATAATTCTTTTTGAGTTAATTTTTGTGAAAAGTCTATATTTATATTCATTTTTTTGCACGTGGATTTCCAGTTGTTCCACCGTCATTTGCTGAAAGACTATTTTCTCTCCATTGTATTGCTTTGCTCCTGTGTTGAACATCAGTTGAGCATATTTATGTGGGTCTATTTCTGGACTGTCTATCTGTTCTATTGATTTACTTATCTGTTCTTTCACCGTTACCTCCCCATTTTGATAACTATGGCTTTATAGTAAGTCTTGAAGTTGGGTAGTGTTATTTGTCCAGATTTGTGGCTCTTCTTCAATACTGTATCGGCTATTCTGGATCTTTTACTTTTCTTTATAAACTTTAGACTCCCAATATTTTTTAAATACACCTTCAGATATGGTGACATTTGATCTGTGTATGTCAAAGTACACTTACATATGTATATGGTAGATAGATACACCAAGTTACCATGAAATAAGTTTTATTAAATGGGATACATTTTCAAGCATCAAGGTGAAGAACTTCAGAGAGAAGCTCCCAGTCATTATTAGCCTGTCATCAACACCGTCGTTATTATCATCATCAACAGAAACAACCTTATTCACAGGGGTGGACATGTCCGGTACCGTGGCTGGTAAGTGTAGGAAGACTGCAAGCCAGGCCATCTGATTTCAAGTTCGGTGTTCTTTCCATGACTGCATGCTATGGATGTTGAAGCAGTAAATGAACTCTGAAACTGTTTCTTCCTACTATTTTGCACATGATGAAACTTTTATGCTGCCATGTGGTATACAGCAGAAGATGGATTTTGCAGTTAACTTAAACCTCCTTCCTAGGGGTGATATTCTTTAGCCCTACCCTTTCTCCAAACTATGGAACTTCTTATGTCTAGACAAGTGAAAGAAGAAAGTGTGGACTAAATAATATCTTCTGGTTAGAAGATTATTTGTATAAAATGTTCGAGTGATTTGAGAGTTTTCAATAGAGTCAGCCTGATATCCTAGAAGAAAGAATCATAGATTTTGGTCCCAGAATATTTTTTAAGAAATTCATTTGGTTGTTCTGAGACTCAAATAAGATACTGTATATGAAAATTCTCTGAACACTGTAAAAAACAACTATACTACATTATAATTATTAATATGTCATGTTATAAATTATAACTGTGTAATACTTGAAACATAATAGGCTATCAATAAATATTTGATGAGTAAATAAATGTGGTAAGTTCTACATTTAATAACTAACCTGTAATTGTTCTATATTAAATAAACTATAACTTTATTTTTTATTAGATTATGTAATAGGAGGCTATTTCACTTCATTGACTATATTTATAAATGTTATTTTAAGTATTTATAATATTCTTAAAGTCTATATAGTTCATTAAATTTTATAGTAATTTAACTTCAGATCAACAGCATAACAACAATGCAGTAGCTTTGATCTAAAGATGTTTGGGTTTTTACTAGAGTAATTAGTGTTAATAGCCTTTCTTGACTTCAACTATATGAAAACACACGCAAATAATTAAAGCCTTCTTAGTATAGTCCTTTTATTCCACACTGAATTTTTTTGTTAGAGTTAAACCTTGAAATCTGGTATAACTGAAAGAAAAAGAAAGTAAATACATTCTAAACCAATTAAAAGGATTATTTGAATTATTTTTGGTATTAAATATATCATTATTTTTACAGGTTAAATCATAATAAATGTAAGATCTGGAAATCTATAGGGGAAATAATAAAAGTGAAAAATAAATTCTAAAGTGACATTTCTGCAAATGAATACTTTTAGAATAAAACCACACAGCATACTAGGGAACCTTTATAAAGAGAGATGTCATGTATTAGGCAAATGTTACATTGATGTATTTGCAGATGACACTCTACTTAATTCTCTCCTAGCTGTCCAGGTGTTAGGAAACTTTCAATACAACCTGAGCCTCTTAAACTTGTACTGTCACCACGGCCTGCCCAGAGCAAGGGTTGGACCACTGAACCGTAAGCAACAAAACCTCTCTATTGACTTTGCCTGCCTTTGAGATTTCAAGGGCCTGAAAAAGGCAAGGGTGAGACATTTCAGCTGTTGCTTTAACCCTGTGAGAATGCCTCCAGGGGACACATTTTTTCCTTCCATAGAAAAAAGGAAAAAATATTCAAAGAGAAATGTTAGACTTCAGGGGAGAGTTTGCACCAGAATAGGAGGGAAAAAAGCACTGCTTTTGAGTGGGGATTGAAGTTCTCACTCCAACTGCTTATTCCTAACCTGGAAAGTACCCATTACACCTTCATTCCTTAATTAAGACAAGAAGTATGCAACTCTTGAGAAGAAGTATATGAATGTGTGTGATAGGTAGGTAGATAGATAGACAGATAGGTACAGATATATATTCACACACATATACTCATATATATATATTTAGTTATAAACAATTGCATATTAAAAATTAAGTCATTTTTCTATAGCTGTAAACTTATGGAGGACTTCCTTCCAGCAGTCAGGTAAGTCTAATTTCTATCCTCTTCCCAAAGACTTGAGACCAATGTTATTGCAGTGGGGAAAAGAAAAATCAGCTGTCATTTGCCAGTAGACAGTTTGTACATGTCTTTCTCCTTACCCGTTCCGTTCCTTTTTCTTTTTAAGCCTGGTTGTGACAGATACATATTAAACTAAACTCATAACATGGTGCAGGTTTGTTAGTTATCCTAGACATGCAATTCCACCTTGGAGAGTTGCCCATCATGGCGGCTGCCATGATTTCCTGCTTCCTGGGAACATCGCAAAACTCATCTCCCAAAGGCTTTTGCAGGTAGATGGATGAGACGGATGGGCCTCATTCCCAGATCTGACCTCTGAACACTTTCATGCCACGTTCCGTGTTCTCTCTCTTTGCTCGTTACCCAGCTGGATGGAGACAATTCCACCGAGAACTTCCAGGCTTTAGGGGAGAGACAAATAGAAGAAGTTTGGCCCATGGATAGCATATACAGAGAGACTTACACCTCCAGGATCTGCATTGACTGTGAGTGGAGCAAGAAATTCATCTTTATTGTGTAAAACTCAGATGCCTGAGTAGCATGTCTGTTCCTTCTAATTTCTTGTTTCATCACTTATTCATTTATACTTTTGTAGTAAACATTTCTGAGTCCTGTTATGGGCTAGGCACTGTACTCAGTCCTAGGGGATATAATGGGGATATGTAGGCTCTAGCACCTAGTATTGTGTAGACTGTAGGCGTTCAACAAATGATTTAGCGGTGTGAAACAGACAAGTTTACAGGAAATGAATTGAGTATGCTAAAGGAAATAGGGTGCTGTTCCAGTTCCACCTTGACATAGAAAGTATACCCAGACACAAAAACGCAGAAAAGGGTTCCTATGAACAGTTATCTGAGCAGATTTAAATTATTCCATCCACTATGTCTTTCCCACGTGAGACATTTCCTGTGATTAAGTGACACAGGAGATAAGCAACTAGCCAGGATATGGCTGATCTGATATTGCCATCTCTGATTAATCACCAGAGAAATAGACAGGTAGATAGACCAATCTAGATCTATATTCCTCCACACACATATACTCACATATATGATTTTAATTATTTTTATATCATATATAATATATATATTATATATATAATAATTAATTATTAAATTAATTAACCTAAACTCTGTTAATCTAAGTTCTTCTATCACTGTGACATTAACCACACACTGAGTTTGTCCATCCTACACATTCTGGCTTTGAAAGCAATATTGAACAAGGGTCTAAAAATTATGAACTTATCAGATTCTAATTTAAAATGTTATTATCACAAACTATGTTTTATTACAAATCATATAAACTAAGATTTCCTGTCAGTGTTTCTATTTTAAATGATGAGACACCTAAGCCATGTTTCATTGTATTTGAATAGCTATGAGGCAATTACAAAACTCTTGACAAGTTAAAGGATGCATTCAAGGCAAAACTCAACAATAAGAAAGTGCTACTACACTTTTTAAACAGGAGAATTTCAATTCCTAATTTTTATCCTCTGAAAAAAAAAGGAAATGATTCTTTGTGTAAACATTTTGTACAATATAAATAGAGAATATTTATAAAGTCTTTGGAGGAAACTATAGCTAAGAGATGTACATATTTGGACATTTTTCCTTTGACATATGTATTTGTACATACATATATTTATTGATATAAATATCACAGAAAAACCACAGTATGAAGTATGAATGTGGAGTAATACTAAATAGAATTTATAATGTATTTATTGTATGTGATTCTTCCATATTCCCAAGATATTTGAACTGTCATACTATGCCCTAAATATAATATGCATTGTGTAATAAATTTGTATGCATGGATAAAGATAACCATGGCAAATATTAACTTAGGCAGATGTCTGCAAAGGCTATCCTGACTTTCTCACATTATCTCATCCTTCCCCAAATATACAAATACTCAGCAGTGTTTGTAGTTATTGCTGTGGAGCATTTTTGTGTCTTTAAGGGTACCTTCAGGTTTTTCAGCTATAGGAAGTCTTTGATTGCCAAAAGTAGTTCCATCAAGGGTGGAAATTAAAAGTAACCTTCAAGAACCTTTTAGATATGAGTAGGCTTTCTTGGAACAGCTCTGTGGGAAAATTAACTGAAAAAAGATGGACTACTCACCAGACATTGAGCTGAATAATTTAAGTGTGGTGAGTTCAATCTCCTTTTATACTACTTTCCTCATTGCACATTGATTAACATGTCATTAAAAATAATGAATGGCTAAATATATGAGTGTTACCCAAATTATTTCAGTTTCTATTTTCCTAAAAGATCAAGTGGTTGTCAGAATGGATTCTGTATCAAGAGACCCTGTCCTTGTGGTGCCTGTTCTCGCCACTCCTGTTGTGATAACCCAAGGCACACTCATCAGCCTCTACATGAGCTGGCTGGAGTGACAGCTGGTGACTCAGTGGTTGGCCAAATGATGAACTAGAGTGTCCTCTGCCATTCACAGGTTTCTCTAGTGAGTCCCGCTCTTACCTCAGAAATGATGTCGACTTTTCTAATTCATTATCAAAGGCTGAACTGAGCATTCAGGGAATGCTCCATATGCTGTCATATTCTGAAAATTAGGTTCCAATCTATGTGTAATTCATCTTTAAATATTTTGGCAATGAACAAAATATCATTTTTTTTTAAATTGAGGTATAGTTGATTTACAATGTGTTAATTTCAGCTGTACAGCAAAATGATTCAATTATATATATTATAAATATGTATCATATATATATTATTTTTCAGATTCTTTTCCCTTATAGGTTATTACAAAATATTGGATTTAGTTCCCTGTGCTATACAGTGGACCTTGTTTTTATCTATTTTATATATAGTAGTTTGTATATGTTGATCTCAAACTCCTATTTTATCCCTCCCCTGCCTTTCCACTTTGGTAAGTTTCATTTCTTTTCTTTTCTTTTCTTTTCTTAAACATCCTTATTGGAGTATAATTGCTTTACAATGGTGTGTTAGTTTCTGCTTTATAACAAAGTGAATCAGTTATACATATAAATATATCCCCATATCTCCTCCCTCTTGCGTCTCCCTCCCACCCTCTCTATCCCACTTCTCTAGGTAGTCACATAGAAATGAACTGATCTCCCTGTGCTATGCGGCTGCTTCCCACGAGCTATCTATTTTACATTTGGTAGTATATATAAGTCCATGCCATTCTCTCACTTTATCCAAGCTTACACTTCCTCCTCCCTGTGTCCTCAAGTCCATTCTCTACAACTGCGTCTTTATTCCTGTCCTGCCCCTAGGTTCTTCAGAACCCTTTTTTTTGGTTTCCATATGTATGTGTTAGCATACAGTATTTGTTTTTCTCTTTCTGACTTACTTCACTCTGTATGACAGACTCTAGGTCCATCCACCTCACTACAAATAGCTCAATTTCATTTCTTTTCATGGCTGAGTAACATTCCATTGTATATATGTGCTACGTCTTCTTTATCCATTCATCTGTTGATGGACACTTAAGTTGCTTCCATGTCCTGGCTATTGTAAATAGAGCTGCAAATGTACATTGTGGTACAAGACTCTCCTTGAATTATGGTTTTCTCAGGGTATATGCCCAGTAGTGGGATTGCTCGATCATATGCTAGTTCTATTTTTAGTTTTTTTTAAGGAACCTCCATACTGTTCTCCATAGTGGCTGTATCATTTACCTTCCCACCAACAGTGCAAGAGAGTTCCCTTTTCTCCACACCCTCTCCAGCATTTATTGTTTCTAGAGTTTTTGATGATGGCCATTCTGACTGGTGTGAGGTGATACCTCATTGTAGTTTTGATTTACATTTCTCTAATGATTAATGATGTTGAGCATCCTTTCATGTGTTTGTTGGCAATCTGTATACCTTCTTTGGAGAAATGTCTAGTTAGTTCTTCTGCCCGTTTTTGGATTGGGTTGTTTGTTTTTTTGATATTGAGCTGCATGAGCTGCTTGTAAATTTTGGAGATTAATCCTTTGTCAGTTGCCTCATTTGCAAATATTTTCACCCATTCTGAGTGTTGTCATTTTGTCTTGTTTATGTTTTCCTTTGCTGTGCAAAAGCTTTTAAGTTTCATTAGGTCCCATTTGTTTATTTTTATTTCTATTTCTCTAGGGGGTGGGTCAAAAAGGATCTTGCTGTGATTTATGTCATGGAGTGTTCTGCCTATGTTTTCCTCTAAGAGTTTTATAGTGTCTGGCCTTACATTTAGGTCTTTAATCCATTTTGAGTTTATTTTTGTGTATGGTGTTAGGGAGTTTCAAATTTCATTCTTTTACATGCAGCTGTCCAGTTTTCCTAACACCACTTATTGAAGAGGCTGTCTTTTCTCCATTGTATATTCTTGCCTCCTTTATCAAATATAAGGTGACCATATGTGCGTGGGTTTATCTCTGGGCTTTCTATCCTGTTCCATTGATCCATATTTCTGTTTTTGTGCCAGTACCATACTGTCTTGATTACTGTAGCTTTGTAATATAGTCTGAAGTCAGGGAGCCTGATTCCTCCAGCTCTGTTTTTCTTTCTCAAGATTGCTTTGGCTATTTGGGGTCTTTTGTGTTTCCATACAAATTGTGAAATTGTTTGTTCTAGTTCTGTGAAAACTGCCATTGGTAGTTCTATAGGGATTGCATTGAACCTGTAGATTGCTTTGGGTAGTATAGTCATTTTCACAATGTTGATTCTTCCAATCAAAGAACTTGATATATCTCTCCATCTGTTTGTATTATCTTTAATTTCTTTCATTGGTAAGTTTATTTTCTATGTGTGCTGGTCTATTTCTGTTTGGTAAATAAGTTCATTCATATCATTTTTTTTTAGAGTCCATATATAAGCAGAATCATATGGTATTTGTCTTTCTCTGTCTGACTTACTTCACCTAGTATGATAATCTCTAGGTCTATCCATGTCACTGTAAATGACATTATTTCATTTTTTTTATGGGTAACATTCCATTGTGTATATATATATATGTACAATGTGTATGCATATATTGTGTATATATACATGTATATATATAAAATGTGTGTATATATACATGTATATATATGCATATATATATACACACATTACGTATATATATGTTTATATACCACATTTTCTTTATCCATTCATCTGTTGATGGACATTTAGGTTGCTTCCATGTCCTGGGTATTGTAAACAGTGCTGCTACAAAATATCTTTTTCAAATTCTTCTCTTTCTCTCTCTCTCTCTCTCTCTCTCTCTCTCTCTTTTTCTCTCCAGAAAACCATTCATCATACCATCCAAACCAGAAATGCTGGTATGATGTGGCCAGCTCTGCTGTTTCAGTGCTTCTTCCTATATTGGCATATTCCATTAAGACTTTGCATTAGTGTGTTCACTTCAACAGTGCAGTGGGTCCTTCAGTTTTGTTTTCTAATAATGTATATGCAAGGACACTCATTCCTATAGTAAGAGTCTCTGAGTGTAGAATTTCTTCTAGTTCAGAACCTTTATCCTATGTTAACCAAAATTTAGAGTGCTTAGAAATGCCTTGACTGACAGATAAAAACTGAGTTCAGCACAGCCATCTCTTTAAAGAAAACTCATTACCTTTTCCTTCTTACCCCTATAGTTTAAAAACCTGGAATATTTCAGGCAACCTCATCATCAAAAACAGTAACAGCAGCATGGTCACAATTTACGCGAAACCACATAATTAGATTCAGTCATGTTTTATACTGAACCTCAAGTCAGTTAGAATCGTATCTGTTTATGTCTTGACAGAGGTCTATTCATTTGTATATTCTCGGATGTTATAGACTCAAAATCAGTTACTATAATCTCAAACAGCATGGTGTATTTCCTCTCAAAACACATTCATATTTCTTATCTCTACCAGTAGATAGATGAAGATTCATTCATATCTCAATGAGAACTGAATGGTTATTTATAATAATTGGAAACATTATGAACAAATAGTCCAACTTTTGAAATAACATAAACTTTTTGAAAATGATATTTTTTTATTAAAAGTTTGTGTAACTGACACAGTAAAATCATATGAACACGTGGCACTATTTGAAATATAACCCCATTCATGAAATAGCATGCAAACCCTAACAAAATGCAAAAGGGAGGTAGATTTAGGACTGTAGGAACATAACATTTGAAAATCAGTTTTTAATAAATTTTAGTAATGTTAAGGCAAAGAAACAAATGTACATATTTTTAGTTACAGTAGCTATTATTTATTTACCTTTTAATTTCACTAGATTACGTCTATGTATAGTCTTTTTTAACTGGCCAAAATATTTCAAAGTTGGTATTATAACTTCCCTTTCAAAACTGAAAAGACAAGTGCTCAGCAATATAGATAAACTTCCTTAAATTCTGAGAGGTAATAAGTGACTGAGTTTCTCTGAGAAGACTCACAGTTTTCTGGTGAATAAAGGATGGGCTCTTTCGACTAACCATGCACTATAACTTAAAATCAGCTGACTCAAATAATGAGGATTTAGTAGAGTGTTTTTTTTTTTAATTGAAGTATAGTTGATTTACAATGTTGTGTTCGTTTCAGGTATACATCAGAGTGATTCGGTTATATATACATATATATATTTTTCATATTCTTTTCCACTATAGGTTATTACAAGATACTGAATATAGTTCCCTGTGCTATACAGCAGGTTCTTGTTGTTTATTTTGAATATAGTAGTGTGTATCTGTTAATCCCCAAACTCAAATACTTCAAAAATAACCACAGAGAAAAAACCACAGATCAAGATTTTCTTTGAATGTGAGCAAGTCTGGTTGAACTGTTTGCACTTAGGGTAGTCTACCTGTGAATTGATTTTTAAAATTAGGTCATACATATTAAATAAAAATTGGGAATTAAAACATAGGCATAAAAAAATCTCATAATTTTATTTTATTTTGTTGTTTTTAATTTTTTATTGAAATATAATTGACATACAATATTATATGTTTCAGGTATACAACATAGTGATTCAACATTGATATACATTATGAGTTGATAACCTCTATAAGTCTAATAACCATCTGTCACCATACATAGTTACTGCAATATTATTGACTATATTCCCCATGCTGTACATTACATTCCCCTGACTTTTTATGTTATAACTGGAAGTTTGGACCTCTCAATCCCTTTCACTTATTTCACCCAGTCCCCCAACACCCCTCCTTTGGCAACCATCCGTTTGTTCTCCATATCTATGACAATACTTTTAGACCACTGGATGAGTTTAGAGATTATTTAGTACAACCTCATAGTTCAGAAATGAAGTCTGTTATGAGTTAAAGTGACTGTTTTAGAAAATTTCCTCCTCTTTTCCTCCTCCTCCACCTCATTTCATCATTGTCATTCAGATCATGAGAAAAGAGCTGGTGGGCAAATAAACATCAACTAAAATTAATTTAGATAATTTAAACATCTCAGGTATTAAACTAAACACTTAAAAATGTTTCTGGGGCTTCCCTGGTGGCACAGTGGTTAAGAATCAGCCTGCCAATGCAGGGGACACAGGTTCGAGCCCTGGTCTGGGAAGATCCCACATGCCGTGGAGCAACTAAGCCCGTGCACCACAACTACTGAGCCTGCGCTCTAGAGCCCACGAGCCACAGCTACTGAGCCTGTGTGCCACAACTACTGAAGCCTGTGTGCCTAGAGCCCGTGCTCCACAACAAGAGAATCCACTGCAATGAGAAGCCCGTGCACCGCAAAGAAGAGTAGCCCCTGCTCACCACAACCAGAGAAAAGCCTGTGTGCAGCAACGAAGATCCAACACAGCCAAAAAAAAAAAAAAAAAAAAAATGGTTCCCATTCACAGAGAAGAAAGTGTTTGTAAGGCAGCCCTGGGATTTAGAAACAATTTGGTGTGTTTTTGATAAACATTCTAGGTATTTTTTTGAAATGATCTTTATTTAATCCTAACAGATATTACATAGTAATCCAAATTTCTGCACTTTTAGAAATGTCTAAAATGTAAACAAGACTGGGAATAATAATCACTATGCAATAAATTGACTGAACAGTAATGCAATATAAACATTTTATAAGAGTGAGAGTGAAGAAAAGATGTAGAATTAAATATGAATTACTTTGATTAATACAATAATACTGTATTCAGTTTGTAGTCAATGATTTGTGTTTCATGTGACCAAAAGTAAAAGAAATAGCAATGGCAGTGATTATTTCTCATTTCTTCATGCATCGATATTTCAGACTTGTGGTTTGTTCTCTCTGCTCTTTATTATAGAGATAGGTATATAGATGGATAGAGATATTTTATTTTATACAGCCAAAGTAGTCTGCTTATCTTTTTTTCCCAATATTCTTACATTTTGCCTAACAGATTTGTACTTGTTTAAATTTGCATTTCCTTCGAACTCTATTTTAGTCCTTCCCCAACTTATTCCTCTCGTATTTTCTAGCATATTTCAATTCTTTCTTAAATTTTATAACTCATTTTTTAAAAAAATCTCAATAAAGTTCTTCCTCTTTGCCTTATTCTATGCTATTCTACCCTATTCTGTCCACAAGAGCTATCTAATCAAACTCATTTCCATCATATTTCAGCTTCTAGATTCCAAAGTACTTGGTCTCAGCAGTAATGTCTATAAAACCAGTGAGCAACAGCAAATTCACAATCGCTTTCCAGAATACACACAGGCCCCAAGAATGCACGTCTGAAAATACATAGCACAAAAATTATTATTTGTGTACATGAATAAGATGAACCTTGAATACAGTGATCATAACTTCCCTGTGTGTGTGTGAGCCATTTTAATTTGACAAGAAATTAATTGAAATTGGCAGGAGGAGGCCAGTTATTGTTCAGAATGGATCAAGATAAAAAATATAGACAGTGAAAAACAAAACATCTCCCTATGATGTGGAATGCAGGGAAAGAGCTTGCATATACAAACATCACAATGAGCGTTCTTTTCAAAGGCAGCCGAGGTCATCCCGCTTGTGTTTTTCATCGTGGGTTTAAGGAAAGGAACACAACAAAGTACAGGGCAGGAGTTAGAAAACGGACCACATGAGGACTCAGAGACTGTGAAGACTGAAGGCTCTTGGCCACTTCTTCTCCAGCTTGTTCTAGACCAGACAAAGAACCACATGTAAAGGGCAGTACAAGAAATATTTCTGTGAAAGACAGTGTTATAGAAGTCAAGTAGTAAGTCCTTAAATCATTAGTCATGGAACTTATATTTGCTCATTCCTGGCTGTGTGTGCTGTCCTTCCTAATAACTGGGGCTTATTCCATTTTAGTGATTTCATATGGCTCTCTCTAGAAGTTGCCTTAAGGATCCAATTGGAGCAGAAGAATATGGTCATCTCTAAACGCTGTTAAAGATTTGTGCTTTCAAGGTTTGAATGTGTGTCAATCGGTGGCCATGAGGATGTCCAAACATTGCATCTGACCAAATCCTCTGATGTCCTCATATTTTTTTCTTTAAAATGGGAATATTTGGGCATTTAAAAGACATTCAGGCTATTTTGAACATTTATTTTTAATCTGGCCTGAGCCCTTGGGCCCAGTGCCTTCTCGACTGAAACCAACTGATAGTAATTATACTAAATTAAGTACGCAGCGTTGGAAATCAGAAAACAATTGGATCCTTGATCCAATCTTCAATGCACTTAAAGGGCTGAGTCTCACTTTCCCCAGCTGTAAAATGAGGGGACTGGACTAGATTACTCCACACGGTCCCTCTCATTTAAAGAGTTTAATCCTGGGAATCTATTATATCTCAAAATCCAAAAGAGCTGCATTAAAGGAATTGATGACAGTGTGACCATGGACCTTGCACAGAGTTTTAGACAAGCATTAAATGTTTACAAGTATAGCCATTTTTACAGCACAAAAGGTTGTTTCTCAGACGGTGATCTGTCATCATTCTTTGGCCTACCTTGGGTCTCAGGAAAGCCCAAACAAGCCTAGCTAAACATCACACATGAATTGTGAACGCTTGTAAAACACACAAAAACGTGTTATTAGAAACTAGTCATTTCGCAAAACAGAAAAGCAGTAAAATAGTGTTGAAATGTGCTTTTAGGCTGATGTAAGTTCCATTAGAGTATGATATAGAAACACATAGCAACATTGGGAAAAGTACTGAAGAACTCTTCTATTTAAAAAGAGAGAGATTGACTTTTCTTGTGTTCAAGAAGTCATTGGCAGAGTGATGAGAGTTAAAAGAAGACTTAGGAATGGACTAGGCCGTGTTTAAGTGAAACATGGAGTGATGGATGAAGCGGGTATACAAACCAAACATCACCTCCTGAAGTACTTAGATTAAGGCCAACGGGAAGGAAGGGCTAGTGTACAACATTTTTGCATAGATTTTAGATGCAAGGGAAAAAGTCAGCTTGTGGGGGGCGGGGGGCGGGGGGCAGTTTGCTTGCTAGACTAGAGCTCCTACCAAAAGGAGACCCATGAAGCAGGCGAGAAGATAGAAGGAATATGCAAACCGGTTATTTGTCTGTGCAGATGGCCTCAAGTTATAGATCAGTATATCAGGGTTTTACCTTCGGGATTTCTGTACCCCCCCACCCCCGATAATGGTACCTGAATTGCTGAAACAAACTATCAGCACATTTAAACTATTATGAATTCACTGGGCGAATAGAACATGATGAAAACCCACTGCATCAAGTTGCTAAAGAGTTTCACTTCTAGGTCATTTTCTGCTTTCTTTTCCCTCTGCATATTTCATGACGAAAGGCATAGTTATTTACATGAGGGTGAGAATTTGAGTTGCAGTCACCATATTATTGTTGAAGCACATGTATTTTCAAAGTGTTCAAAATGAAATGAATCGGGTAGGATGATCAAAATCTTGTGGAAGAATAATCATTAAAATAGAGAGTAACGAAGAAAAACAGCAACCACGGAAACACTTTTCCAAGAGAGCATTCCCAAAGTTTTCTCTAAGGATACAATATGTGGATGTGTATGGAAGATTTATATGATACGGTGGAAGAAAACATAACTAAGAATAGAAGAGATACCTAAGCAAAAACAGAATGTAATGATCTTGATTATGGCTCAGGATATTGTGGTGGAAATAGCCCAGCATGTTTCACAAGCACAAATTTCAGAGTTCAACACACCTGGGTTCAAACCCTGAAGTCTATGATCTTGGTTAAGAACCTCATCCACTCTGAGCCTCGTTTGCTCATCTAGGATGTAATTTAATTTAATTTTCAAAACAATTAAATGAAATCACAAAAGCAAAGCAGCTCTTAAGTGAGCAAAAAAAAAAAAATTGGCAACCTTTGTTATAATCATTTTTCATTCTTATTATAAATCTTTGTATTTGCTATATTTTCAATACCTATAAAAAGACAATATAACTATTTTAATTTCAAGCCATTCAACAATAGTTCTATTCAATTATGAAATGCTTCTTTGAATTTGTTTTGCAAACCTATTTTTTTTTAACCTCCATCGGAGCCCATCTAGCTTTTCAATATGATGAGGTGTAGGTCTTTATTTTAAATGTCTTTTCTGGGAAGCTATGTAGGTATGTGATTTGCAAAATGCATACCAAACTGCTCTTGTAGCCTTAAAACCTTTTCCTTTCCCTCTCCCCCTGCACCTCCTCCTTTCTTGGTCACCAGTTGAGTACATACAAACTCTGGGGCTTAAAAATGTTATCTATGTAAATTCTTCTGTCTGCCACAGCTGGACAAGATGCTTTCAAGAGTTTTTCTGTTTCCTGTGTGGTGGAGCAGCTTTCCCTAACGACTATTTCCCATCAGTACCACAAAGACCTACCTTTTTAACCACTGTTTCAACGGTTTCTCACCACTTCCACCTTTCTATAGAACATTTCATTTAGAAGGAGGCTCACAAATATTTGTTCACTGGGCTGTTCAGACTGATAACATCTCTTGGGACGTGAATTTTGATGCACAGCTCTCATCTGTTGAAAAAAAAAAATTGCAACTGTTGAACACCAGCAGATAATACCAAAAATGAAGACAAAATCTTTTCTGTCCCAAAGTCGCAACGTGATGGTTGTTTTTCTCTTTTGGAAAATAGAGCTCTTTACATTTTTCTAAAAATCCAAATGAGAACATTTCATTACCTATGTATTTGTTAACTTTTGTAGAATGTTAAGATAATTAGATTCTAAATCATATACTTTATGAATTAATGTATTATTTTGCAGTAGCAACTATAGACCTAAGAATAGAAATTAAAATTAGATTGACAAACATGAAGACATAGATTTACATTTTGTGTAAGAAATGAAAGAATTATGATGTCTTTATTCTGGTAAAATAAGACTTATCAAGGCATCTTTTACATGCCTTAAAATTTTCATCTAAATATAAAATTAGCCCGTATTAACTGGAAAAACAAACTAGTAGATCTATGTCTATGTTCTTTATAAAGAGTATTGTCATACAATCCTTAGGATTCATAGTTATATTACCTGCTTATTTTTAAAATGCTAGATTTATTTGAATTATTTTTCATAAATCTAGTACTTAAAGGAGCTCTGCTTTTTATAATCTTTGCTTGTTCTATAGTCTTTGCTCTTATGGTTTTCACTCTATTATGAGTTTCCAAGATATTTTCAAATAGATGAGTTTCACCTGTATGAAGCTAGACTTGAAAAATTTCCATTTCAAAAATATTTGATGGTTCAGAAATACACATGGCTCAGAATTACCCCCTTCCCAAAGATGCACACATTGATAAGCAACGATATGTGTAGAATAAAAATGACAAGCAAATATGTCTATGTCACAACAAAAGGCAGAACTGTGGATTAATGTTTATTATGGCTATAAGCAGCAGAATGTGTGTACTAAGAAATACTAGTTTTTGAATATTCATGGAAGCTCCACACACAACTACACACATGTCAAAGTTTCTACTCTCTAATAAGTTTGGGAATTTCTTGCTGAGATAAAGTTAAGCAGGGCTTCTTTTAGACTTCAATTTGTTAATACTCTGAACATTCCAGAGCAGAATAGTTCAGATCCCTTGAAATTCCTTCTAAAACTTTATCATGCTTTGGGCTCTTTTGTTACACAAAGCAGCTGCTACAATTGTTAATTAAATAACCACATTTAAGCAAGCACAAATTGTGGGGTGTTTTCACAGTTTGGCTCCTCTCTTTCTTCAGTGTTATCACCCTAGTTTGGATTTTTATCTCTCTACCTACTGCTTTTTTTTTTTTTTTCTTGTCCCGTCCTATGACTTTCATCACATCAATCTCTCCAGTGCAGCTCTAATAACATTGCAGATTTTTTTGGAATATTTGCGATGGGCTGCCTTTACCAACAATAAAAGAAAAAATTAATGTAATCTGATATCCAAGAATGTGATACCAATCAACTTTCCAACATTTTTTCAAATGACTGCATTTCATGGCCCATTTGTTTAAGGAATTAACCTGATCACTAAACATGCCAGAGATGTCTTTTTTCTGGTCTTGTCCTCACATGAGTTCATCTGTCTGGAATATGCTCAACCAGTCTGTTTCTTCTGAAATCCAGTATATTACCTAGTTTGGTTTTAAATGAAATCTTCAGCATGAAACTCTGACATCCTTCTATCAGTATATAACAATCCCCTCACCTACACTGCCATAAAAGTTCCTTGCAAACCTTCTGAGGCATAAATCACATTTGTTTGTGGTTGCCTCAACTGCTTGATTGAACTGTAAAATATTTTAGGATGTGGAGGATGTAGTGTGGAGGAGGGTTTCTGCTAGGAAGCTCAGAGATTGACTTTAGGAGGTGGTCAATTATATATGAAATGGGGTCAGGGCCACTCCTGGTGGGAAAGTTCCTTACCTTAGTGACCACAACCCTAAAAAATTAAGAATCACTGCTTTAGGGGAAAAATTATAAGATGCTCATATATTAACTTCAGCAGAACAGCTTTTATTATTTTATCATTTCTACTTCATTGCAATGTGCCAAATTTTAGAGGTGGATTTTCAAATATTTTATGTATCTTCAGATTTGTTTCTGACTTGTTGAACGAAAAATAGGGGAAAAAATCCTATGCCCTAAGGGAGCACATATTTCTTTTCCCCTTTTATTAATGCTACCATGGTCCTTCAAGAACCTAAATCATTCTAGACCCAAGTAGGTGCCTTAATCTTAAAGATAACTCCTGGGAGAATATCTGAGTGTATCACATCTAAAATCTCTGTTTACGACCGTTAGACAGTATTATGATTTAGAATTCTGCCTAAGACAGTGGTAACTTCAGACATACAATGGGGCCCTACCAGAACGGGGGACCATCTTATCTCCAGGATCATTGGGTTATTAGAGGTGGAGGAAGGGGATACACAAACACAAATCAATATTTCCAACCCATGATAGTTTATGCCATGGGCCAAATCTTCCCAAACAATCCACGTTCTCTTAGACAAAGAAGTACCTAGGAATGGCCACAATTCTCGAGGAACCCTTAGGAAATGCATTATACCAAGTTCCTAACAGCTAAAATCCTCTCTGGGAATGAGTAATGAAAAGCAGAGACCTCACTTTTTAACATACCTCTCAGACTTTACCTTAGGTTCAGAATAGACATGATTATAATGGAATTAAGGTCCAAGGTTTTTCTCTTATCCTTAATTCAAACCAATTTTGATAAAGGTGAGTGAATCATATATGATTTTGGCTCATTTCAGAAAATCAGCTTGAGAGTTACAGGTTAAATCTAATAAGATTTTATTATTCCTGATCCTGTTCTACTCTCCTGATAAAGTTGACAGGTGGTAGGTTAATGTGTATATATATATGATGTGCCTCTAGATAATGTAAATGCAGATCATTTTGACATCTGGAATCAATTTAACAACCTTCTGAACTTTACATAAATAGCCATTATCTGACTTAATGATTTTAGTGGTTTCGGATACCAGGATTGCCAATGGTCCTGGCATAGGAAATTTGGATTGAGAAGATTACTTCCCTATGGACTGTTTCTCTGGGGAGAGCAGTTTGAATCAAAGAGAAAAATACCAGGTCAAGCTCATTATCAAAACAACATAACAGTAAATGGCAGCCGTGGGAAATCTAAGAGAACTTCATTTACTTTCTAATGAAGGGACGAATGTTATTGTTTAAAACCCATCCTCTTGCACTTATGCCTTTGTCTCAAGGTAAATATTTTAAGATGGATTATAAGTGATTTCTTTTAAAACTTACTCTGTCCCCATTGCTGCCCTGAGTGATTTGGATAGTATAAGCAATTAGAAGGGTTAAGACAAGCTCTAATTTAATAAAAATAATACACTGAGGTCTAAAGAAGATTTTATAGCACTCTTTCCAAACAGTGCAAGGAGAAATACAGCCTCACATTCGATTACAGCCTAAGATTGTAGAAGGGTAGCAAGCAGTCTTGACTATTCCATTCTGGGACAATTAAATGTCATTTAATCTCTATGCTTTAAAAGGATAGCCAGGAAGAAAAAGAACAATGAAAAAAAAAATAAGTGATTTAAAATCTAAGATGGAATTTTGATTTTAGATAATGAATAAACATTAATATACGATTTAGATAATCCAAATAATTTGGGGGGGGATAATAATGGGTCTCAACAAATAGTGTTTCTTTCAGCCATCAGGGGTACCTATAAATGCAAAATTTGTAAATACTGTTAGGCTTCTGAAAGAAAAATTACGGGAGCATAAATCTGTTGATTACTAAACCCTTTATTTCACTTGGGTCCTGTGCAAAATCTCTCCACATTATGGAGTATTTTTTTTTTTTAATTAGGGATCCTGTTACACCACCCTACTGTAACGCAGCTAATCATTGCTGCAAAATAAAAGTAACACTGATAATATATCCCTAGCTGCCAAAATTATTTAGATATCATCACTGAATGACCTTCTTTTCTCATGCCAAATTATTTTCTTAATTAAATCTTCGATGATCTCTCAGAATGAAGTCCTAGAATCTTCTAGTCCATCTTCCAAAATAAGAATGCAAATTATAACCTTCTTTTTCATCCCTCAAATACTGTCTTCCAAAACACATTGCTGCCTGGGATTCTCAATCTAGCATGTTATAAGAGAAATGGACAATTTTATGCAGAAATAAACAGTTGGAATCTAGCTGAGAAAAGGAATGAGTAATGAACATGTCTTTTGAAAGTCTTCATTAATCTCTCAGGAATGTGCAATTCCATAGTCAGGAACTGCCTTTGGTTCAAACTACTCTTTTAATTTTATAGGTCATTAATATTTCCTCAAGGCAGGTAGCACAGCATACTGCTAAAATCAGAGTGGATAAAAACCATACAGAATGGTTTGATCAGAAAAAGTATAAAATCATATATTATTCTGGGTGTTTTTTTTTACTTCTAAATTATTTGATATAGCTACTGGATTAGCTAAGATGGACTAAAAGTATCTGGATTTGCCTATACCCTGATAACAGAGTTCCTTTTCAGGTTCCAGAAAGCAGCCTTAAGAAGCTGATACATTTGTTGCAAAATTAATGTCTTAAAATGGGGAGAAATTCTTTCCTGCTTAACCTGACGTGCATTTCAGAACTAACATGCCAATAACATAAACAGCTTTATTCAAAATCAGCCTTTCTACATATAAGGTAATAATAACAACCAGTGTTACTGAACAGCACCTGTGTGGCAGTCAATATTTATTATATATAGGCAGTCTATATATATATATATATATATATGGTTTTATGTACTTGGTGATTTCATATGCTCTATACATTACTTTCAATATCTGGTAATTTAACATCAGAGGGAACTGAGGCTCAGAGAGGTTAGGTAACTTGAATAAAGGTCAGACTTTTTCCTTTAGACCCAACACTGCCCGTTCTGAGTGTTTGGGCACAGGTGATGGTGTGGCACTCATGGGCAGGTTCCAGGTGACCAGGGTCTAGGGACATGGCAGACAGGATAGCCATCCTCATCACTTAGCAAGACACTCACATTTGAGACATTTGTCAGAGAGTTCAACCACAAAATGACCCACTAGAGATACCTATAATGTCAAAGATGCAGTCTAAAAATGGACCTATTCCTCATTTTGAAATGATCAAAGCTTCAGTCTGGCTTTAAGATAGAGCTGTCATTCATTTGATTTGTTTTCAGGTCCACAGTGAAGCACAGGGCTGAGCTGAAGAATGTTTTCAGTGGAGATGTGGGATGAGCATTTCCTTCAAACATTCAGCCAGTGTTGACTGAGCACGTGCTTGCAGCAGGCACCGCTCAGGAGCTGTACAAGGAGACAAAGCCAGTTCCCTGCCCTTAGGGAGCTATGTCCTGGTGAGAGACACCAGTGTTCTCTCCACATAGGCACCTCCTTAGTAAACCAATAAGTACTATAAAGAAGGTATAGCAGAGTTCCCTGTGCTATACAGAAGGTCCTTGTTGGTTATCTACTTTAAATATAGCAGTGTGTACATGTCAATCCCAATCTCCCAATCTGTCCCTCCTCCCCCTTTCCCCTTTGGTAACCATAAATTCTTTCTCTAAGTCTGTGATTCTGTTTCTGTTTTGTTTCTTATTTGAGTCTGTTTCTGAGTCTGTTTCTTATTTGATACAAATAAGTTCATTTGTGTCATTTTTTTTAGATTCTGCATATAAGCAACATCATATGACATTTGTCTTTCTCTGTCTGACTTCACTTAGTATGATCATCTCCAACTCTGCTCGATATTCTGTAATAACCTCAATGGGAAAAGAATTTGAAAAAGAATAGATACAAGTATATGTATAACTGAGTCACTGTGCTGTACACCTGAAACTAACACAACATTGTTAATCATCTATACTCCAATACAAAAGAAAAAGAAAAGAAATGAAATGAAATAAGAAAAGGAGAGGAAAAAAGTGTAGAGCAGACAATATTATAAAGTATAAAGTGGGCTTTGCTACCCATCCATCCTCCCCCTTCCCGCTTTTACCTTCAACCTAGTGATGCCTCTCTCTCCACTTTGCTGCCATGGGGACTTGACACTCTCGTTCCCCAAGGGAGAGGTATTGTGACAGAGCCAGAAAATAATGCTGGCAGGAAACCCTAGGCTTTATGAAAAAAATAACGATCAAGGTTTAGGAGAGAAAGAACTGGAAAAACTCTAAGTCATTTCTTTTGCTCCAAATGGAGAAGAGAGTAAAGTAAAATTTAAAAACCTCTGAGGGCTTGGAGGAAAAGAATGGGAGTAGGAAGCAAGAAAGTCAGAAAGCCTGACTTTGATGAGGATCTCTTGAAAGAGCAAAGGCACCGGCCCCTGGAGGAATGAATGGTAGGATGCCAGGAGAGAGTAAGGAACTCAGAGAGAAGACTTTGCCTTTTCCCACATGGGACCAGATACGTGGGGTAAGTTCCAGATAATCTTGAACCCCAAATGGTTCAGCAAATGGTCTGAAATGTCGGCATGCCAAATGCAGGCGGATGGAACCTGATCCAGCCCCCTGGACTGTCACTGTGCTGAGTGCTCTTGGGTTGCACCCCGAAATTTCCTCTGCCTCTGAGAGCAGTGAGAAATGGTGGGGGAGAGAAATTAGACTGAGGAGGACAGAGGACGTGTGGGCTAACAGCAACGTGGCCGACCCAGTGGCTCCAGGAGGGAACAGAGGACTCTGGGGACCAGCACACCCAGCTTGTGGCCACCAGCGATGTCCCTCAACAACACCCTGAGGCTCTGGGACACAATCTCCCCAAATTAGGTGCATCCAAGGGAGAAAGAGGCTTGTAGGAAAACCTGAAATAGCTGGGTTTAAACTTTTATTCGCTGTTTCCTCAAAGTCAACAATTATTATATTTTCTGATATGAATTAAGTAGGGTCTGCAAACAGAGATTTGGTTGAATTATAAAAATAAAGAAATTTACAATTTTTATACCTAAATGATTCGTTGGGTATATTGTTCATGTTACAAATATAATGCAGTGGGTGCCATCCCTGCACATAGTACTTTTATCATTAAAGTTTAGATAACAGAGTCAAAGGCCACTTATCAATGTTTATGCTTTGTTTTTAAACTTAACTCTTTTCACTGTCTTCTCTTATTTCACTGACAAAAATCAGTGTGAGTTATATTTTTATTTCAATACTAATTGTATCAGAGAAATTGGCTTTCTAGATGGTTCATAACAATATTTAGAATTTTCCACTTAGGGAAAGTTTGATCACAGCTTTCTTTATATGAATGCGTATAGTCTTTGAATGTTTTGACTAATAAAATATGTTCAACCCAATTTTTCTAATAGATCTAAAATGTTTCTCATTGTAAGAAAAAGGATATTTCAAGAGAATAAGGAGAAAATGCACACTTTATTTTCAGTGTCTTTTTGAGCTACCTACTAACACCATGTGGAAATAAGATATTAATAAAATACGTTATGCTTTGAAATAAAATCCTTTCACAGATTTAAAACAAGCCTATGACTACAAGGGGGCAACTCATAAATCTACAGACATTCAGGCGAGGTTAACTGAGAAACACTCCAATAAAATTTCTACCGCAGATCGCTTGTACAGCCCAACAGCCAAAAGAATAAAAGTGCTTTGGGGTTTATATCTTTTGGCTCAGTGGGTAACATATTCAGGTACTAAACAAAGAAATGTAACTGTGGTTTCTTAAAAAAGGGGCATTGAGTCATTTTAGATTAATAAAAACAAAGAGGATTAACAGTGTTTTTAATCAGAAAGAATTCAGCTTTACCAGAGCCTCTTTATTACAGAAAATTTAGATCAGTTCAGACAGAACCAAACATGATTAAAAAGAAGTCACTTGTTCACTTCATGGCTGTTTCACAATGTCTTGTGCCAAACAAATAAGCAAGCACACACGTAACTAAAGTACATGTTTTCCCCAGGCCAAGTATCTCATTGCCAGCTTTAACAAATACTCGGTTTCAGTCATGATTTTCAGATCCTCTCCCTGCAGATGGTCCTGTGATGAAAGTTCTGTTTTGTGAAGTTGTTGGAAGGTGCAGCCCAACCCTAGGTACAGTGGCATCTCACTGCAGAACCAAAAGCACAAAAGCCACTCTCAATCCAAATGCTTCACGTCTGTTGGGTGGAATTAGCTCTTTATGAAGTCAAATCACATTTTAGAGACTTATTGTTGAAAAAAACCCATGTATTCCCCATATTTGCTGTGTCCATAGTGCACGAATGCAAGGAATTTGTGTTTGGGGCAAAATAGAGGACTCTACATTCAGTAGCAGAGTTTCTGAAATCTATTCAGAATTCAGCAAATCAAAAATCAATTTTTGAGAATACTTTTGAGGATATCTTCAGAGTGAGAAAAATGAAAGCAGTGTGGATAGCACTGGAAAAACAACCCGGAGTTCAAGCTTGGCTGTGTTACGAGCAGGCTGAGTGACTGTGGGTAAATCACCTCATCTCTCGGGGTGTCAGTTTCCTCATCCATAAAATCGGTGGTTTGAACTGCCCGGTCTTTTAGCCACTAGAATTCTAATGGCAGTGTGCTTCTCTAAATTCCACCTTATTAATTTTGTACCACGATTTAAATCCATTTTTAAACCTAATATTTACCCTTTGCCCCTGCTTTGATAAGTATACCTTTATTTTTATCCAAGTCAGTGATTAAAATATTGAAGATGACAGTACCCAAGGCATGTCGCAAGAAACCTAACTAGGGTGACAGTGATTCAGAGCTGGACAAACTTTGGGAGTGGTTACTCAAAGCTACCGTGATTCATCCACTCAACAGTCACTCATTTGATCTGCAAGAATATCATGAGAAACCTATGAAATACCTTTGAGAACTCAATATGCATTCTGACAGCTACGTTCAGTGTGCATTGTCAGAGCTCTGAGGAAAACCCAGAGAGTTACCTTTGATTTGTCTCAGTGCTAGAATATAGTGGACAGGTGAGTCAGAGGTACTGTATAGAAGAAAATGAGATACCAACTCTTAGGTGTAAAATAAGCTACAAGGATATATTGTACAATGTGGGGAATATAGCAAATATATTTTTATAATAACTATACATGGAGTATAACCTTTAAAAATTGTGAATTACTATATTGTACACCTGTAATTTATATATTATATATTGACTGTACCTCAAGAAAAAAGAAAAAAAGATATTTGAGAGAGATATTCCACCACAGCCTCTCCCATCCTACTCCACCTGAAACACACACACACACAAATACACTCACACTTCCATTTATTCTTATTTTAAAGTTGTTCTTATTTTTTAACCATTTTTTATTGAAGTATAGTTAATTTACAACATTGTGTTAGTTTCAGGTGTACAGCAAAGTGATTCAGTTATACACATATATATTCTTTTTCAGATTCTTTTCCATTATAGGCTATTACAAGGTATTGAATATAGTTCCCTGTGCTGTAGAGTAGATCCTTGCTGTTTATCCATCCTATATATAATAGTTTGCATCTGCTAATCCCAAACTCCCAATCCATCATTCCCCCACCAGCCTTCCCCCTTGGCAACCACCAATCTGTTCTCTATGTCTGTGAGTCTATTTCTCTTTCATAGACAGGTTCATTTGTGTTATATTTTCGATTCCACATATAGGTGATATCATTTGGTATTTGTCTTTGTCTGACTTACTTCACTTAGTATTATAACCTCTAGATCCATCCATATTGCTGAAAATGGCATTATTTCATTCTTTTTATGGCTGAGTAATATTCCACTGTATATATGTACCACAACTTTATCCACTCACCTGTTGATGCACACTTAGGGTGTTTCCACTGCTTATTATTCTTAATGTGGAACAGGCACAGCCTAATTCAGTGACTCAGTTTGTGGGGAGATGAAATGATTGAGAGCAGGTGATACTGTATCTTACACAGTGGACTCTGAGACTGTTCAGAACCAAGCAAAGTGGAAACCTGTCACTTTAGAGCATAATCAAGAGTGGAGATTCCTGAGGGCAAAGCCAGATCTGGCTTCCTAAGGAGGTAAGAAGTGACCAGAACCAGTGCCAACATGATGATGTTCTTACTGCCAAGTGGGCAAGGTGAACTGAGGCTCAGACGCAGAGAGCTGCAAAACTTTCTCCACTCAACCAGAAGAGGACATTGAGAAGCCCACGTATTTCCAAATGTTCTCATCACACCTATGATATCCATCTGATACGAGGTCTAACTCAGTGTGCGCAAGCTGCAAAACTCAGCGAGGGATAATCAGGGGAGTAAGGGTGCCTGTCTCAGTAAAGAGTAAACAATCTCTTGTCTATTACAGGACTTGAGGCAGTTTACAGGCCTGGAACTCGCTGACCAGATCAGAGGCCAGGTCCTCGGCCTGAAGTACCCTGCACTAGCCTGGCGATTGTGTAGGTAAAAATCACCCAGTCCTTCCCCAAAAGGCCTGTGACCATTTGCTCAGGTAAATATTCAGTGGGGAAAAGGGAACATCCAAATATGTCAAGGACAGTTGGGCACAGGACCAGAGTTGACATACACTAACAGGGCCTGGAAGCAATCTCACACCGTCCTACTAGAGTCAGAGAAAATGAAGGCTGCATCCTAAACCTTGGTCCAGGGACAGGTCCAGCTCACAGTGGGGGTATGAGGCCCGTGGACTCACCTTGGGACATTTCCTTGATCTCGAGTATAGAATTAGAGTACACACACTTTATAGCTGGAAGAAATCCCACATTGGTTCCTTGGCCTGTGGGGGAATAGCTATTGTGAGAAGGAAGGCTAAATGTAAACAAACCTCTGAAACATTCCCACTCTCCCGTCAAGATAGTAAATCCCAAACATGCTACTTTCTGGGAAATGGCAACAATTATTACCACTATTCAAGACCTTTCAAGACCTAGGAACGTATGGGAGGTAGCTGCCAAAATATCTCCATTTATTTACCAACCTACAAAAGTCAGGTGGATCTTTGAGCTTGACAGTGGACTTCTACAACTTGAGTAAGTTTATCTCAATTACAGACCCTGCACCATATAAAATGTCTTTGCTAGAGAAGAGGAGCAAGGCCCTATGCACATAACCTACGTGGTCATTAATTTAACAAAGGTAATCTTTTCCATCTTTATGGTGTGTATCCGTCTGGGACAGAAAACAGTATACATATATCTTATATACTATGCTAATTCTTATGTCCACTGTCACAGTATAGTCCAAAGAGTCTGACCCTCTTGATATTCTTCAGAACAGGACATTGGTCCCCACTCTATCCATGGCATTATGTTAATTTGACCGGATGCACATGGAGAAGCAAATACATTGGAAGAATTTTTAAGTCACATGATACTCAGAAGGTGGAGACAAAACCTACAAAGACTGAGGAGAATTGCACATCAGTGAAGGTCTTAGGGGTACAGTGGTCTTAAGCATGACAAGACAGGCTCTCCAAAATAAAGCAAGATTATTACATGTAGCACCTCCCATCCAACTACTAGCACTTGGGAGTGCTACTCAATCCATACAACTCTAAATGACCCTAAAGGCTTTGAGTAGGGCTTAGAGCAGTAAATGGTTCTATAGAAGGTTCTGTCTGCAGTACCACTGACCCTGCTACTGGAGCCATAAGACCTGGTAGACATTATTTTGGAGAAAACTGCTCTATAAAAATACATCATGGAGGAATTTATGAAAAGTCCCAATTAGAGAGTCACATTGTAGATTCCCATGGTTCTTGGACAAAAGGATGCCTCCTTTTGGGAGGTTGCTCCAGGCACACACCTGAGTGTGGAACACCAAATGATCATGTGACCAGAGATGTTCACCATGAGCTGGTTTCTGACAGATCCACAAATTCATAAGGTCTGGAAAATCCCACACAGTTGCATCTTAAGACAGAAGTGGTACCTTTGGGATCAGAGGCACAAAAAAACAAAATAGAATGGCTCAGCTACTTGACTTCAGCTGCCTTGGTGCTAGCACAGAGGCTTATGAGCAAAATAGCTGTTTTGACAGTGAGGAAGGCTATTCATTGGCCCAACAGCATGGGCTCCCACTCACCAAGAATGATGTAGCAACTGCTGCTGTCCAGTGTTCAGCCTGGCAGCAACAGAACCAGTGCAGAGCCCTGATACGACATCACCCTCAAAGGGAACCAGTTACTGGGTAGCAGATGGATTGCACTGGACCTCTTCCACCCTGGAAGGGGCAGCGTTTTATCTTGGCTGGAACTGACACATATTCTAGGTATGGGCTGCCTTTTCTGCCTGCAGAGCCTCAGCCAGCACTGCTTAGGGCTTAGAGACTGATTCATCAACATGATTTATGATCCCATAGTGGTCTGGGTGTCTGATTAGAGAGGGAATTTCAACATCAAAAGTGCTGTGAAAGTAAAAGTACTTTAAATTTACTTCTAGTTTTGCAAATTTGACATCCTGCTATACATGTTTTTAATGCTGTGAATATACTTCTTTAGAGGTGAGACCTGCCGTCATCTTTCCATGTGATATTTTCTCACCCTTGCAGCCTAACAATGAATTAGGGTAATTTCTTAGCTTGTTTGTCTGGCAGCCAGAGATAGCATTGACTTACTTTAAGTTTCTATGTCTTAAAACAACTTTTCACCAGCACCCCTACTCCACAAAGATTTTGATTCAGAGCCACATCTTAAAGTTGCTTTCTAAATCATATATTAATCTTTGCTGCAAATACTGAACCAAACAGAAATGATAAGTTATACAGCATTATATCTGAGATCTCGCTGTGTGCTATCAAAGATGTTTTCCAACTCTAAAATAACCTGAAACCATAATGTGTTTGGATGCTCTAATTTCAGCAGAGTAAAGAACATAAATTGGTCACAACAGCTATCTATTTATTAATGATGTAGCAGGTTACTAACAAGCTAAATGAATGATTATGACATGAGTCACTGATTCTAAACCCATTGTCGTGGGTGAAGGACAGAAATAGAATTTGAAAAATATATTCCATGTTACAATTTTATATTTTGAAAAAGATTAAAATCCAAACTTCAACAAAACTCAAGAGAAAATTACGTAGGATAAATTCTCAATGGGTACTACCTGGAAAAGTCTTATGAAGTTCGGCATGAAGGTTTTATATTTATTTGAAGGAGGTATAGCTTATAAATGATCAGAAACACTGGTACAAGCAGTAGCAGTGTACAAGTAGAAGTACACTTTGCCCATGAATGACTACACTGTGGAATCATATTCTTTTTTTAAAATTGCAGTATAGTTAATTTACAATGTTGTGTTAATTTCAGGTGTACAGCAAAGTGATATATATATATATATATATATATAT
>NW_020175085.1:403870-484073 GCF_003031525.2 Neophocaena asiaeorientalis asiaeorientalis
ATTTATTTATTTATATATTTATTTATTTATATATATGAATGATTGTTTTCCATTATAGGTTATTACAAAATATTGAGTATAGTTCCCTATGCTATACAGTAGGTACTTGTTGGTTACCTATTTTATATATAGTAGTGTGTATCTGTTAATCCCAAACTCCTAATTTATCTCCCACCTTTTGTTTTCCCCTTTGGTAACCATAGTTTGTTTTATGTCTATAAATCTATGTATGTTTGTATATGAGTTCATTTGTATCATTGTTTTTAGATTCCACATATGAGTGATATCATATAATATTCGTCTGACTCACTTTACTTAGTATGACAATCTCTAGGTCCATCCATGTTGCTGCAAATGGCATTATTTCATTCTTTTTTATGACTAATATCTCATTGTGAGTGTATAATATATATATATATAATACACACACCACATCTTTTTCATATTCTTATTGTTCTAGACTGTGTTATAATTACTTTCTCTTTAATTAAAATAGATGTCTAGCATCTCTAGTTCACTGGCTTCACTATAAATCTTTATAGAACATCCTTGGAGCAGCTCAATTACTAGGTCCTCCAACACTCAACACTCACAAAGGTACCACTTATGCTGTGAAAGAAATATGGACTCTTACACCTGTC
Organism: Neophocaena asiaeorientalis asiaeorientalis; assembly: GCF_003031525.2. Lineage (NCBI taxonomy): Eukaryota > Metazoa > Chordata > Mammalia > Artiodactyla > Phocoenidae > Neophocaena > Neophocaena asiaeorientalis. The sequence goes on from NW_020175085.1 coordinate 404,512, forward strand.
TTCCTTGAACGTACATGTTAGTTGAGGGGGAAAAACATCGAGGCATAGTTCTCTGGTATCACAGCAGATGGCCAAATGTTTTGTGAATGTTGTATTTTACCAGCTCATTGTCTGAATGTAATAGAAAATAAATGCCATGAGCAGAGATTCTGGCAGTAGGGCTACCTGCCCTTCCTATCAACTCCCACTCCAAGCTATTTGACTCTGTCGACCAAAGAGATTTTGGAACTCACGGACAACTGGCGTAATTGGGATCTGACATCTGTTAGGATCACAGCAGAAAGAACTGGGCCAGGGTAAGCTACTGGAAAAGGAATTATTGCCTAGGGGAAAGGACCACAATGCAGTAGATCCTAAGATGACCCTACTTTTCAGAGATTTGTGTATCCACAGGTAGAAGGTTGACAACATTATATCTTCTGGACTTAGCCTACAATTCTTTTATTTTTTTCTCTTGTGATTGCTATCTTTTTATAGTTTGGAACTCATAAAAAGAAAGCTGATCTCATTCTGAGTGAGTATGCAAGGTGTTCCAGAGCCCTAGAAGATCAAGATGGAAATTGATGTGTCTTGGAGGCTGGGAGAGTTCAGTGAAACTACAGAGTGAGGAGCCTTCCTCCAGGCGCTTTGGCAAAGAACAGGCATCTGTGCCTCTAGACTGGGCACCAAAGCTCTTCTGCTTTTCTTACCAACAGGAGTCTAATCATTTAGGCAATTCCAACCTCTAGCCCTAAGATCCATGACATAGCAAGGAAAAAATAGCAGCCTCTTTAAAGTTTCCCAGCAGCTAGGGAGACAATATCAGGAAGAATAATGAGGACACATTTGCAGTGAGTTAAGATCTGCTGGTGGGGACAGATGAAAATCTGAAATAACAAAATCATATTCAGAACACTCAGTATACAAAAGTTTTCTTGTGCTAAAACAATAACAAAAAGAAAACAAAAATCATTATTTCAGAGTAAGCAATATATTATCTAAATTGAAAAAAGAAGTTGGGCAGTATAGAAATCACAATAAGTGGTCTATGAGATTAAGTACAAATAGCATTTCAAATCACAAAGCAAAAATGGAGAGAGAGATGTCAATCAATGAGAGAAAAGATAAAGAATTTAAGGTGACATCCAGAAGATGTAATATAAATGATAGAATTTCTAAAAGGAAAAAAAGAACAGAAAGAGGAGAGGCAACAGTTAATTAAACTAGATTACAGAATTTTCCTGACATGGAGAAAGAATCAAGTCTGTAGAATGAAATGCCTTTCATACTTCTAAACCAAACTGATGAATAAGAAAACACATCAAACACATCCTGGTAAAATTCCTAAAGTCAAAAGATTAAAAGCACACAAGCCTCCAAGCAGAAATAAAAGTTACCTACAAGGGGAAAAAGTGTGTTTGACATTGTCTTATTATCTTATTAGTAATGGTTGAAGCAGCCAGAAAAGAGAAAAAAGGAGCTACAACCCAAGAATCCTATAATCAGCTGAGTTGTTATTTATCCGAAAATACACAAGAATTTAGAAAATGTATTACCCAAGTACCCGGCATGAAAAAAAAACTTGAAAAAAGACTCTAACCAATCAAAAAATAATTCTATAGAGAGGAAGATGAAGAGGAAAGAAGGTGATATACATATTCATCCATCAGTCTGATCAAGTATCTCTTTATCAATCTATATCTTTATATTTAATACATAAACGTCTAGTAGTGGGTGATTTAATGCTAAATAAAAACTCTTGAAATTGAAATGACGTATTGCAAAGAGTGTAAGGACCTGGTATAACTCTTCTAAAGTTTTAACATTTTTGTTGGTGTTGTAAGGGGTACAGGTGAAGTCAAAGAAAATTGAATATTGTGCTGGGTAAAATAGTGCATCTCAACTGGGAAAACAGTTTTTCTTTTTCAAATAATAGTAGAGGCATAAGTATCTAAATAGAAGAGCAGGCAAAAAAGGATAAACATTATTGACTGAATGGAAAATATGATTTAAATACAAACTAACAAGAGGAAAAATGAAATAACTAGCAATTTGGGCAAATAAAAAACGGGAGAAAGGGAAAAAAAATAATTTAAAATGAGCGATAAACATGAAATACACTGATCTTCACTCAAAATGTGAATGGAATGAATTTTGCCATTAAAGGCAGATTACTATATTAAGTAAAAATATAATACCAATGTACACAATGTTTACATGAGACACACTTAAAACGGTTGACACAGGAGGTCTGAGAGTGAAAGAGTGAGTCAAAAATAAGAAAAAAATGCAATAAAAAAAGTAGGAGGCTCAATATTAATATTGGAAAAGATGTCATTTAGGCTAAAAGAAAGATATGATTCAAAGAGGGGCATTATATAATGATAAAAGATACTATATATGCCGAAAAATCTTAACAGTAACCAAATAGTGGGCACCATTCTGGAACAGCATGAACCAAGAAGTAATCTCTGAAATTATGAAGAAGTATTACAGAGCAGGTCTAGAGCGTGGGCAGAACGGGTTCCCTGTCTTGGTGGAGTAGAAGTCCAACATGATTTGATGAAATGTTTAAGGCAGCAAAGTGAGTCCTTTTAACTACTCTGCTCCATGGTTGCATACGACCAGGGAAGGAAAACATGTTAGAAACATCTTATTTAGGCATGTCTGGTTGAAGCATGCCCAGAGAAAATGTATCCTTTTAAAAGTCTAAGAAGGAAGGCCTTTCCCTCATGTTAAGGGCCAGCCTCAGGCAAAACAGTAGAGCTGGCAATTTTTTCTTTGTCACTTCTGCCTCTAGTTAAGTGCTGCTACCCCACCCCCATTCTGATGCCCAGTAAACCACCAACTCAGAAGGAAGCCATGAATGCTGTTCATTCTACTTATCAGAAACCTGGGAGGGAATGGAAACTAATCTGATTAATTAAGTCATAGTTTATAGTAATAATTTATCTTAATTCTTACAAATAATTGGATAATACAATAATAATAATAATTATAATTGGAATAATAATAATTGGAAATTTTTAGACTAACTTATTCAAACTGGAGAGGCAGCATAAATCCACTTTTTCTGCTTTAGAGTTAACCTGACTAAAATAAAACCATTTCCATCCATTCAGTTAATTGCTTGATGTAAGCCATTGACTTTTGTTCATAAGGAAGAGAACTGTGAAGATTAAAAATGGGAGATAAAAGTAAAATGATTTATTTAGAACACACGATTGGCTTAGAGGTAGAGAGAAGGAGAGAGAAAGGGAAGATGAAAGAAAGAAGGAAGGAAGACAGGGGGGAAAGAAGGAAGGAAGGAGGGAGGGAGGGAGAAATGGGGGGAAGGGGGAAAGGAAGGAAAGAAGAAAGAAGGAGAAGGAACAAAACTTCTATGATGGCTAATTTATGAGACAGTGTGTTTATGTAAAGTGAATATATTTACTTTTATGTTAATTATTTAAAACCATATTTAAAGTATATCCAATTGCCAGGTGCTTGAGAAGAGTTGATGGGAGGAAAATCATACATGTTGTATTACTCAAATGACTTTAATCATGAATTTTACTTGGAAAAGATAAAAAACACACCATGGAAAAAGTACTAATGAACAAATGTATGTTTCTGAGATACTCATTTATTATCTGCTATAACTTGTAAGTAAAAGAAAAAAATAAAGCAGATTTTCAGGGGTGAAGATGAATTTCTAGACATGTCAGAATGTACATGTAACTGAAAGTAAAAATTAATCCAGATTACTGTCATTGCCACCTTCATTATAATTCTTCAGAGCTACCATTCTAGAGAAAACAAATAAAAGTCAATGTCAATAAAGTAGTTAAAATATATGCCATTTTCATTATCAGGAGAGGTCAGGCAATCAAGGGAAAGGTCCTCTTCTGAGATGTGTGTTCCATTCCCTCTTTCCCTGCCAAACTTGCCAAGTGGCCTTGAATGAGCAAATTCATCCAACTGAGCCTCAGTTTCTTCAACTGTTAAATGATAGGGTTGGACTGGAGGAAAACTATAATTCTTTTTAGTCCTAAAATAATTATGGTTATAGTACAGTACCATAGCTAAGTAGAGACATTGTGCAGCCTTTAATTATCGGTGGTGTTACCATACTCCAGCCATATGGAACTTCTTTAAGCCTCGCCATATCCACAATAGAACAATAGCCCGTCATTTAAAAGAAGTCCCCAAATTTTTCCCATACTTGTTATTCTTTTTCAAAATGAACCAAAAGCCAATTTCCATCATTTTATGATGAACAAGCAATAAATTTCCTTCTGGAACATATATACAAGCAAATATATAGAGTACTCTCTCTGTATTTACTTTTGAATTAGTAATTTAACATAGCGTGGATGGAATGCAAGTTTGAATCTGAAGCGTTCTGTATTTCAGAACTCAGTTCTACTACACTCGTTGAACTTGATACTTTTGAAATATCTCCTTGTAACCCAAATGCCATGAACTGAATTAGCCCTAGTCTTTAAACTTTGCAAGAAGAAAGAATTATTAGAGATTATTAACAAAAACTTAAGCAAATTCAATTTGTTCTTTATTTTGATCTTTGTTTCAGTAAAACCTTTCATGTTTCCTTTGGCAAGAGGGGAGAGAAGAATGCCAAAATACTTGTGGTTCCTTCTTCAGTCGGACATATACTTTGCTAAAAGAATAAGTGTAACTAAGAACTTTTTTCCCGAGTGGTATAAAAGAGTCAGGTAATTGGTATCAGTCTTTCTTTTTATAGCTGTTACTCCACATTTTTTACTAAAGAAAGCCATATATGATGTATCAAAAGTGGGATGACTTTGCTTTTTTAAAGGCTCGGTGACCCCACCCATCTCTTAGAAGTTCAGACCGCCATGTGGCTGGTTGGCGTATAAGACTCTTGCTTTCATGCTGTATCTCATTCCCAAGTCAACATTTGCACACTGACCTAAACAGATCAGCACAGTTTGTACCTTGGTGAAGGGAACCTACAATTACCTGTCTCAGAATATTGTAAATTCATTCATTCTTGTAAACTTTCTTCCCTTGACAACTCCAGAGGTGTTTATCAAAGCCCTATTTTTTTTTTAGATTTTGCACTTTTAAAATCAACATTCTAAATGAATATTTAAAGAGAATCTGTTTCCAATGATATCACAAAATAGAAGGCTCTTATAGAAGCATAGCAAATTCTAAGTGTGAGCTACTTAAATTTTCTGGGGAAATGAGAACTCAATATATTTTATAGAAACAAATTCTCAGTCATATTTTTTAAATTTAAAAATTAATATTTTTCTTTTATCAAATAACATTTATTGTCTGCCCACTGGTCAATTTAAAAAATTATGTTAACCTCCAATAGGCCATGAAGTAATAAAGGCAATAGAGCATTTGAATCAACATGCTTTCACAAAAGCATAAACAATATAAAATGAAGCTGATAATTGTACAATTGGGAAGGTAATGAGGTGCTTTTGAAAGTTTATTTCATATACTTCTGTATTATTTGATTTTTTTATATTTGTAATAAAACATGGACAAAATTTAAGGAGAAAAATAACTTGAAAATAAGTTGACAAAATTGTTTAAAAATCCTAATGCAGCCTTTAATGCTTTGTCTACAAATCAAACTATTATCTTTTCTCATAAATGTTATTTTATAAATTTTAAACTATTCATAAATGCCATAAAATATCAGCTTCAGATGAGATATCATTTGTTAACTTGAGAATGAGTCTCTCTGTTTCTCTTTCTCCCTCTGTCTAGCATCTCTGTCTCTGTCACTGTTTCTCTCTATATACATATATATGCATATATAATGTCCAACAATGAAATGACAACCAAGTTTTGACTTCTAAGTGTCAATCAACAGGTTAAATATGGAATATGTATTAGCTCATTTATTAGTCAAACAGTCCTTAGGAAATATTATGATCTCATTTCTGCTCATAGGAAATCAACTTAGAGAATTTGAGTAATTGCCTAAGGTTATACAGCGAAGGCAAGAGAAAGCCACACTTTCAGTGTCAGGTAGAACTCTACCATAAACTCTTTTCTCCTAATACTTCACTCATTCCTTCAGAACACCTGCTCAATTCCAGGCAGTGTGTCTATGCCTGATTGGGTGTGACTGACAATAATTACACACACACCCACATACACAAACAGTGATAGCTAAGTGGAAAATTAAACAGGGTGACCCTATGGGCAATGGCTGGGTGATGGCAGCTACTTTAGTGTTGCTGACCCACAAAGACTTTTCTGAGGAGGTGACATTGAAGCTAAGATTTGCATATCAAGAGGGAAATGAGCACGGGAAGATAACGCCAAGGTGAATCTTGGGATATTCAGTGATATTCCAGGACCAGAAGGTAGGCCACTGTAACCACTGCACCCAAAGTGGAGAAGGATGATAGAAATGAGATGAGAGAGGTCAGGGAGGGAGCCGTCATATAAGATAAATCTGGATTTATCCAGTGTTGTGGGGAGATATTGGAGTATTTTAAGTAGGAGAATGGCATAACCTAGGCTTCATTTTAAATGGATATCTCTAATTGTTTTCTAGGAAAATGAATTGTAAGACAGGAAAGCAGACAAAATCTATATTCACAAGAATTATGTGTGGATACAGGTATATGTAGATTCACAGACAACTATAAGCATATTGGCATTTAGACATTTACATTTTAAAGAATGTATTCATTATAATGATAATCCTGAAATTATCACCTTGCAGAAATGCACAAAATTAGAGTATATCCTTTTAAACTCTCCTATTCAATGAAAAACTGTTGAAAACGCAAAGATTTTTTTTAACATCTTTATTGGAGTATAATTGCTTTACAATGGTGTATTTGTTTCTGCTTTATAACAAAGTGAATCAGTTATACATATACACATGTTCCCATATCTCTTCCCTCTTGCGTCTCCCTCCCGCCCACCCTCCCTATCCCACCCCTCTAGGTGGTCACAAAGCACCGAGCTGATCTCCCTGTCCTATGCGGCTGCTTCCCACTAGCTATCTATTTTATGTTTGGTAGTGTATATATGTCCATGCCACTCTCAATTTGTCACAGCTTACCCTTCCCCCTCCTGATATTTCAAAGATATTTTATAAGTATTTTAGCAAACACCATTATGAAAAACATATTTACAATAGTGTAGAATTTAACGTGTTCTTTTAAATATCACGTTATGACGTTTTTGACAATAGCATTTCCTATGCTATAGGATGCTTGCTTTAAAATAATTTTCCAAAATGACAACAGGAATTCTAGCAAGCGAACATGCTTTTGATATAAGCTGGTTTGAATGCAGCTTCTGAATGCTAATGGCATGTTTCATGCCAGAAAGAAGCATATTAAGAACTAAAGCATCAATTTGTTGTGGGGTTTTTGTTCCTTTTATTTATTTTTAGAGATTTTTGAGATAAAGAGTTCCACTTTGAAATCTCTGATTACAAAAGATCATTTTCATCCTATCGTCAGTGCTTTAGATTTGTATGTAAAACAAAGTTGCTGTGATACTAGTTCTTCCTGGTTTGTATGGTGAAGATCTGAAAATGTTCTTTTGTTAAACCAGAGTCTTGCAAATGAATAATTTTAAATCACTGAATGTTTAGAACACTGTTCTGAATCTCAATGACATTTAAGCAGTTTTTAGAACAATTTAATATCCCTGGATACACTGACACTTGCTACTATTAGGGAATTAGCCAATTAGTGTAGAATATAGATATCATAATCATGCATTCACAATACAGGCACAGCTGACACAGGAAACTACATTCCTAGCAGAATACATTTCTTAATCCCCTTATATTATAATAGCATTACCATATGTAATATTAAACATTATTACAATTCCTTTAATATTTAGCAGTTCTTATGAAAGTGTAGCTACCTTTCACATACAATGTCGATGTTCCACAAAGCATACACACATGCCAGACTGTCTTCATGTTAAATAGAATATTTATTTCATGTCACATTCTACTTTTACACATTTTGTTTTGCAGAATTGAAAAAAGTTAAATTATTAATCATTGCTCCTGTGTTTGTTAATTAAAATCACCCTACTGATACAGGCAAGACTTTTGAGTAGGGCAGATAGAAAGTTCATTATGAATAGAAAACTAAAAAATCATAGACCATGAGGAAATGAAGTTAAACTACTCTGCCTCTATTTTCATTTTTAGGGCCTTGTAAAACTTTTAGGAAAACTGTTGCCATTTATGTAAATATTAGTTTCTAAACATTCACATGTTTTCTCCAGTAGTGTACATTTCCATCATTCTTTTTAAAACATCTTATATTTCACAGTGCAAAGCAGTTAGAGCAGATTTAGGAAAAATAAATGATTTAAAATTTAAGTCTATTTCTCTGCAATATTTTCTAGTCCAATCAGATACCCACTGAGCTGTGTCATTTTTTTTGAAACAGAAAGTTAAGTACATCTTTTAATATTCCCAGTACCTACACTTTTAGGCTCAGTTATTTTGTAAAGTTTTATTAATTTATTAAAAATATTTATTAATCTACTAACACATGCAAGGCAATGTGCTAGGTTCCTTGATACTAAAGATGAATCAAACACAAGTTCTGCCTTTTGAGAGGTTATGGTCTAAAAGAGAAGATACACATCCAATATAAAAATATAGAAGAAATATTTTCCATAGAAGCAGGTCCAATCAGGTGGTGTTGGGGTTAAGAAATGAGAAAGTTTGCTTTCTCAGACATGAGGGAATTCCTCAAGGTAAGTGGCACTGAGATATGAGATATGGTAGAATTAAAATTCCTGATTGTATAGAGAAAGACTTTTCAGGCCTGAGGTATAGGATGTGTATTAGTTTTCTGTGGCTGTGTAAGAAATTACCACTAATTTGCAGCTTGAAGCAACACACATTATCGATACCACGGTTCAGTTCTATAGGCCTAGAATCTGGGAATAGCTTAGTTGAGTCCTCTGTTTAGGGTCTTACAAGATTGCAGTCACAGGTTTGGCCGGGACCACAGTGTCATCTGAGACTCGACTGGGGAAGAATACACTTGCGTTGGTGGAATTCAGTTCCTTGCACTGAAAAACTGAATATTCAGTTTCTTAACGGCCTTCAGCCTAGAGAGGACACCCTGTGTTCCTTCCCATTTGGACCACGCAACATGGAACCCACAACATGGCAATGTACCAGGGAAAGATAGACTCTAGCAAGGTAGTGACACAGTTTTTGCATGTGACACATGTCATCAGAGAGATCTCTGATGACCCAGAGATGTCCTCAGAGACATCTCATGCCCACTGCTGTATGCCCACACGTAGAAGAAAATCACACGTCATGCCCATGTTCTTGGGGACAGTACTGGGCAAAGCTGTGGACACCAGGAGATGGGATTATGAAAAGCCACTTTAGAGTCTGTCTTCCACAGGGTGGGAGGTGAATATTTGGTTTGGCTGTAAAGTGTGGCACATGACCATCAATACAATCAGGTTGGAAAAGAAGTTTGGATTGAGATCATGGGAGGAATTGGATGTCTTACTCTGGAGTTGGACATTATTTTATATACAAGGGGAGAGCATGGTTGTATTTTTGAACAGGGGAGAAATATTAATGGAGCTAGGCTTCAGAAAATTTAATCTGGAAATGGCTTCTAAAATGAATAAGGAGAGAAAAGAATTGACTTAGGAGAAATGTGAATCATTTATTAACTTGTTGAAAGGGTGAATTAAATAATGATTATTGGTGGAGAGCATATGACCACAGATTCAGAATTTAAAATAAAACTTTTGTCTGTTGAACTGCAATACACAAAGGAAGGGTGATCCATCACTCAACAGTTCCTTAATACATCAAAATTAGAGGCTTCCCTTTACACACAGATACAATGGAAGATGGTCTTTGGAAATGCCTCTGTAAGAAGCAGAGATGGGCTGTGAGACACTCAGGTGTGAGAGATGAGCCCCCATGATACTCAACAAAGGAAGGGAAGACAGACTGTACATAAATTAGCATCCTCCAAAGGCTATACACTTAAAAAGATTGGTGGTAGTTTAACTCTGCTCAATATTCTGTAATAACCTAAAAGGAAAAAGAATTTGAAGAAGAATAGATACATGTATATGTAGAACTGAATCACTTTGGTGTACACCTGAAACTAACACAAGATTGTTAATCCACTCTACTCCAATGTAAATTTTTTTAAAATAAATAAAAATAAATAAAAATGATTGGTAGTAGCCGGTCTAGGAAAGTATTGGGTATGTATTATTTTGTAGGGGATTTATACTTTTGTTTGCTAACTCTTGACAAATAGCACTATCTAATTAGGGTAATAATAAGGAAATAAGCACATAAGGAAATGCTGATTTTGTATGAACATCATATAAGGGAAGTGGAATTCTGAATAAAGAAGAGTAACAAATGGAAATAAACAGAACTTGACGATAAAGGGGCATCAGAGAAAGAGAAGAATAATCAATATTTAAACCCAGGTGATTAAGATATTAGTGATAACTAGAAGGATAAGGAATGTTGGGAAAAGGCTAGGTTTTAAGGCTAACAGGAAAAAAAATTTGTTTGTACATATTGAACTCAAAGGATGTTCGGAATTGTGAGTGAAGATATGAAATGCACAGCAGAACCCATGGGGGCCACCAAGAGTGGTCAAGCAGACTCCTGAGAGACTCCAGGTCAAGGTGGCCATTGGGTGTATAAGATTGGGTGAGAGAGGGTGAAGCGTGAAGAGAATAGAGTACAAGCAAATCTTTAGAAAGAATCTACATTTCAAAGATGTAATGAGGTAGCAGAATTGGAAGAAGTTGAGGGAGAAGGAACAGAGTGGTCATAAAGTTAAATAAATAAATAAATAAAAACCAAGAGTAGTACCCTAACTGGAAAAGTACCTTGAAGGAGAGATATTCTAAATAAGAGTTACAAACTCAAACCCCTTGAAAAGTCAGACAAATAATCATGGAAACAAGCCAAGTGTAAAGTAATAAGGGATGGGGCAGAGACACAATAAACGGTGTGTGCCCCATATCAAATCATTGACTTAAGAAAATACACTTTGTAAAACAATGCCCATATAGAAAATACACTTGAAATCTTAATTTCATCTACAGGATGCCACTTCATCAGGAATAAAAAATGATTGACAGAGGAGGATTGTGGTGAATTTGAAGAATACCATTGATTTTGAAATTAAGAGCTCATTGGTTACCTTAGAAATATTTCATTAAGTGGTGAAGGCAGAAACCAAAGCATAAGATTTAAGGCAAAAATGTGTGATCAGGAAACAAAAGCTTTGTCCTATTTTATCAGCAACTCAAGACTGGGAAAAGCTGATTCAGGTAGTTGTGAGGGCAGCTAGGGGGCAGGTTATAGCTGGTCATGGACCACAGGGGAGTGACAGGGCTAATTACCAATTGTCCCAATTAGGGACAGCCCAGAGCTTCCTGAGGACAATACAATAATCAAAATTGTGAATAGGAAAGTCAAATGATGAATTGGCAGCAGTACCCAAGGGAGGAGAGTGCAGCCAAACCTAGTAGGTGCCATCATGCCGCATCCCAGGAGACTACCAAAGCTGCTATCCATCCGCCTTGCTAGTCTCCCCGGAGTCTTTAAATACTACTCAGATTTTCAGTGAATAACTTACCTCTGGAAGGAGAGAAGTTGCCCAATGGGCAATAGTTTTGATCAACTATTTGGGTGCTGGGGGTCTGGGTTTTTATTTTTAGGAGACACGAGTTGTGCACGGCTGAGGACTGAATGACAGCAGCCATGGTGAAGGAGCTGCATTCCAGAAAAACACGAGGGGTCTTGAGAGAATCAAGGCCTGGAATAGGAAGGAGGGGTTGGAATCAGGGTCACGGGAGAAAACATCAGCTTTGGAGGCAACAGCACTTCTTTCTCTAACTCTGGAGGGAAAGAGAAGCGAGTGCATGGAGATAGAGTTACATCTGGAGTGGAGCAGAGATGCACTGACTAAGCTCATACAGGAAAGCTCTGGGCTCCCCAGCACCAGGACAGTCACATAAAATTTGGGGAAGGGCAGGACCACAGATTATCTGTGCATACCCGTGTTAGGTTTTCAATTTTATCCTGATGAAAAATGTGTGGTTTTCATGCTGTGAGAGAACGGCGACTCATGTGTCACATTTTGCCTGGGTGATTTCATGCTCTTTGCTTGGATTCAGTCATTCAACAAAGATTTATGGAGGTCCTACAATACAACCATATGGCACATGTTTTATTATCTTGATTTTTATGACTAGAAAAGTAATATTTGCTCTTTGTGGGAACCAAGACAGAAGAAAATGAATAAAATACCATTGAATCAGCAAGTACTTCTTGAGTCCGTACCATGAGTCAGGCCCTCTACCAGCAGCTAGGTCCATAGAGGCAAACAAATAGATATGACTCTTGCCCTATGAAATTCATAATCTAGTGGGAGAGATTAAATTCTCCCCAAACTTCCCCCATCACACCCCCCACCCCTCCACCCCCTGGTAAACATTTAGCAGTTTTGTGTGTGTTTTGCCAACTGTGCTTTCAGATTTAACATACTTTGGATAGTTTTATCACATTCTGACAGCTACATTTTTCTTCTTCACTAAGTAGAGATTAGGTTTGTTCCACGCTATATTCAGAGACTAATTTTGACATTTTAGACAAGATGACCCAAAAAGGATGGCAGAAAAGGAGCTTAGAGCTAGAATGGATTTTCAAGTGTGATCTCTCTCTTTATAATCTCTTCTTAAAATTTTCTTATTCAAAGCTGTATAATTGAAAAGGTGCATTTACATGAAGTAAAACACATGCATTAATTTATGCCATCACATTTTGAGAGCCTACTTTGAGCAAGATGATATTCTCACTACTGTTCACTCACCAAAGCAAATTTCCATGAAAACCTAATTTTTCAGGAACAAACAAAACTTGCTGAGAAGAGCTAATAATAAAGGCTATTGTGAAATCAGTATGTTCCAGGTTAAAAAAGGAAAATTAGAATTCAGAAAGGGAAAAGGAAGAGAAGTAGAAGGAAATATCACTGATTTGAAGGGTGGGTAGGCATTTCTCAATTTCCTCCTGGCTGCAGTCATATACTAACTCCTTTAGTATTATCGTTCTCCTATATTGAGATGGTGACTGTTTTAATGATACCTAAACATTTACAAAATCTGTCATCTATCTCTGTGGGGGGAAAGGGATTTGTGTATTGGACTGCATGAAAAAGATGGATGCAAGATGATAGAGTTTCACAAATGTGTTTATTTTTGGCTGTTGTAGCCCTTCTATCCTTTATTCTCATTCAACTCCCATTAATTTTTTTAAGTCCCATCTATGGGAATCTGCGCAGAGAATGTGTCATTGGTGATTTTGCTTACTCTGCTACAGAAGGGTGTAAGAAATAACTATAGGAGGGTCACTATAGTTTTTGACATGGCAGTAATAATAACTGAAAGATACAGAATAGAACTCAACCACCCAGAGTTAGAGAATGAGCTAGGAGTGCACCCTTTTGTTGGTATTTCTAACTCCAGTACTCCAAAAAGTATTGCCTCTACAATTTCCTCCATTTTTTACTTCCTAGAAATGTCATGTATAATCCAGAATAAAATAGGGACAACTTGTGCACTTCAATCTGCTGCTATGAGGACAGTGATCCAAGGTCATCAAGGTTAAGTGTTTAAATATTCGATCCATAGGAGCTCAACAATCATGTATTGAGTGCCCAGTGTTAGGGCTACCATTCAAAAAGTTCTTCTGGTAAGTACTATACGAGACAGATTAAATAAAGAAAGGGAGAAGGGGGTACCTCTTTGCTAGTCAGGGCTGGTTGCTGTCAAATAATTCCTTTACGTGGTGCTCACAAACCTCTTGGACCTCCATTATCCTTATGAAGGAAAAACAAGAGTAAAAAAACTAAGACAAAAATAACAAAAGAAAATACGATTTAGGAAATTTTACATATCAGGTTGACACTTCCATGAAAGAGTAAATGGAGCTAAGTGTTTTGTCTTGTTTGCTACCATAGACAGTCTCACAGGAGGTGGGGAGCTTTATCCCAAAGTGTTTTCAGAAGGATTCTCGGGGACCTTTCAGTGCGATCCTCCCGTTTCTCCTGGGGACCACTCTGAATTTTTCTTGTAACATGGGCAATAGGCACAGAGAAAATACTATATCTGTGCCCCTACCCCCAACAAGATTGTGGTTGTTCTCGGGCAAAGGGAAGGCTTAATCTGCTTTCAGGAATGTGCCCACAAAATAGTCTCTCACCCTCTTCGTGTTTCAAGAGTAATACCTCAGGGACCATGAGACATGGTCTCTGGGAATCAACATTCCTTCTTCTGGCTCTCCATGAATTCACAACTCGCACGTATTGAAATGTACTATGCCTTTGGGGGAAGGCCACAAGGTGTGTAGGGAAACACGAAAGGAATCACGTGAAGGTGTGTGCGGAGTGGGGTGGGGGCAGCGTCTGGTGGGTCCCCAGAGACAGACTTCCAAGTAAGTGAACAGATTATGCAACGTTTTGGAGGCAAATGAGGTCCTCCTGGAAGATGTCAGTACTTCACAACCTCATGTTCCGTTACAGTTGGAACGTGAGGTGTGATGAAGTTGAACCTGAAGTGAAGGTTGAGGGCACAAGGGGGGAAGAAAACCTTGCTACCTAAACAGAGGCTAACGTGGCAGATGTGCACAGGCTGGGGAGTACTTGGATCCCTGAAACTGTGGTTTTTAACTTAGTCCAGCTTTCTGAGACATGGCACAGTTGGGGTTAAAAGGGGGGCTCTGCAGAAAGGCATCTCTTCTTCTGACCCTGGCCCCCACCCCTTACCAGCTGTGTGACATTTAGAAAGTCCCTTCAGAGCAGTCTCCGGATCTGTGAATCGGGGGCAACAGTGCATATCTTAAAAGATGATTGTATTAAATGAATGAATACACGTAAACAGGACATGGCCTGACATGTCTTCTATGTGAATGTTATAGTTTATGACCATTATACTTTAAGTTGGTAGCAAAAATGTGAAAAGAGACAAATAAATCCATTTGACTTTGAGATACCCTAATTATCTCTCATATTGTGGAGAAGAGTTTATTCTTTAAAAATGTTGTTCACCAAGACCCTCTTTAGTAAAACCAAATGAATGGCACTTAATGGACAAATTTTGCTTTAACTCATGGAGTCAAGTTAAAGCAAGCCGATTTTAAAAAGACTAAAATAGGTCCCTTTCTTGCTTGCTTGCTTGCTTGCTTGCTTTTTTTAGAATACCATGCCCTAAACCCAAGAGCCCAATTCTGCTTAAGAACTCTTCTAAAATATGACCCATTTTTTGTTTCATATTTTATTATTTATCCCCTTGGAGCTCCCAACTTTCAAATAAAAGTGAATGTATTTCTTTTAAATAAGAGGAGGTCTGTGCTGTGCACACATCTCGATTCTGATGGTAACAAGGGAATTTTTTTTCAAAGCAGCAGCTTATGTTCAGCCAGTGCCAAACGGAACTTAAAGTTCAAAGGGTTTGACTAAATTTAGAAACCACAATGTTCAAGTGGTTCTAAATTTGACAAAGTCAACGAGAAGCTAACCAAAATTGTGTATAAAATGATCTTTTCTATTATGACAACAGAGAGGACAAGATATTATTATCTTAAATTTAGGAAAAATCAGGCCAATAACTAAATATGAGCAAATTAAGGTTGAACTATAAAACAAATGTGTTGATAATCCAGGAAAAAGAGATAAGCTCTTAAATATTCTCAATGATTTTTCTAGTAAGTTAAGAAGTAGAGAATATTGAAAACAGCAATCAAATCAAGGGGGCAAAAATAAAACTATGCCTATCAAGCCTCTATGGCAATGACTCCGATCTGAGTTTCCATATTGTCAAGAGCAGCTGATGTTTGGCACAACTCAGAATATAAAAGTCAAATTGTCCCCCTGGTCCCCTTTATTGGTTCTACACATTTCACATGCGATATTGCACAATGACGTGTTATCAAAATTCATTTAGTCATTTGCCTTTTTCATATTTTTAAAATGTTACCTGAAACTCTCAATTCTTGAAAGAAAACATTGTGTTTTAATCCCAGAACCCACCTCTGCTGCATTCATAATGCTGCCATCAAGTACCCTGATAAAAATCTACCAATTTTCTTTCCAGGGCAGAAATTTCAGGCTAAGTCAGGGAAAGTCAGATTAACTGCCGACATACTAGTGACACACTTATGGTGATTGTAATATAATTACCTCTAAGAAATAATGAACCACATAAATGCAAATAATGTAATTTTCAGTTTTATTGCAAAGGAAAATGTAGGTTGTGACAGCCATTACGTTTTTCCAACAGTGAAATGATAGAGTTTTAAAAAATACAGCAGTACTGGATTTCACTAATGTGGAAGCTACAAGGCAAGTTAATTTAGAGTTAAGTCAAAGGTGAAAGTAATGTATTTTCTGAGAGGAAGGAATTGGCCATGTTTCTAAACCATTTTATGGTCTGAACCAACCGTTAAAAGGGCTACTTTATCTTCACTGTGTGGTGTTCCCTAACCCTTACACTGGCATAAAGTACAACTCCTAACTTTTCCTGGGGTACGAGTTTCATCAGTTCAGAGTTTCTATGCCCTGGAACTCAAACAAATATCATCAATGGACTTCCCTGGTGGCGCAGTGGTTGAGAGTCCGCCTGCTGATGCAGGGGACACGGGTACATGCCCAGTTCCGGGAAGATCCCACATGCCACGGAGCGGCTGGGCCCGTGAGCCATGGCCGCTGAACCTGCGTGTCCGGAGCCTGTGCTCCGCAATGAGAGAGACCACAACAGTGAGAGGCCCGCGTACCACAAAAAAACGAACAAACAAAAATATCATCAACAGAAACTAAAGTTTTAAATGATGGCTTTTTTCAAAATTAGAGTATTTCTGATGAGTACAATTGCTGATTTTTATAACATACCAACTAAAATTCAAATGGAGATGTCAAAGAGTTTAAAGCTCCCCTGCAACCTCCCTAAGTATATATTAGACATTGAAACCAATGAAGAAATACTTAGTTTTAGTGGAATAAAATTTCCATGGAATTCCATTGGAATTTTATTCCAATTTTGTTGGAATAAAATTTTCCATGGAGTGGGAAAGCTGAGACCCTAAAGTTTCTACTGTGCATCTACTTTATTTTTGAAAATAATTGGTTACAATTGTCCGTGAACATTAGTGCATCAGTAAATCAGTTTTGGATCATAAATTTGTACTGGAAACAGGACACAGTCTCTGCTTTCTGGTGATTATTTACCTCAGTTTATCATGCAGTATATGAGAATGTCTAAATTAAATCATCCTGAATAATTGGAAGTAATTGAAGATCATTCTTTACTGCCTACATGTAGGTTAAAACATTTTACTTTAGGATTAAGAAAAGTAAGTTGGTGTTTTTCTCATTACAGCGTAATTCATTTCTGTTATAAGGACTTAGAATATGCATATTAACACAATAATGACAATATGTCCAGAGACAACTATCATTAATATAATTTTGGGAAGTATAATTTCATCCATGTTTATAATTTGATTTTTGTTTATCCACTGTATCGGTCAGGATCCAGTCAGGAGAGGGGAACCACACAGTGATTTGAACAGGAAATGTTTAATATAGTGGGTTTTTTTTGTTTGTTTGTTTGTTTGTTTTTTCCGGTACGCGGGCCTCTCACTGATGTGGCCTCTCCCGTTGCGGAGCACAGGCTCCGGACGCGCAGGCTCAGCGGCCATGGCTCACGCACGCAGCCGCCCCGCGGCATGTGGGATCTTCCCGGACCGGGGCACGAACCCGTGTCCCCTGCATCGGCAGGCGGACTCTCAACCACGGCGCCACCAGGGAAGCTCCCATAGCAGCCTTTGTATTAGCAAAATAATCTACTGGATTCAGTGGAAGACACGAAAGTGAGCATACCTTTCTAATTGTCAGCTGGAGATCTTTCAATACTAATGCTTGAATTTCTTTTCTTAACCCTCGTCCTTTATTTATGTTTATGTCTTTTTAACTCTGTTAAACTTTCTATATGGTTCAGGATGATAGTGATCTACAAATGAGGAGTCTTTGCTAGACTGCTTATCCACTCGCTATCTTTGTCCTCCAATAACTTACCAGTTGGCCAAATAAATCGACCTTGAGGTATAAATAAGAATACTTTTCCAAATAGTCCTCTTGGCCTTGTAATGACACATATCTATATGTCAATAAAAGGAAACCAAGTATGTTTTGCAGTGAGCTTTGAAAGCCTTTCCCCACCTTAGCTGCATCAAATACACTCGCAGCGGAAACAACCAATGCATGGCCTGCCATTTCCAGAGGCTCCATCTGCAAAATCAAAACTGCTTGTTACAGGAGAGGGAAGAATTTTCATTCTACTCATTTTGAAATCTTCTGAAAAACTTAAGGAAACAAAGCCAACATGAAAGGTCAGTGTTGAAAGGAAAAATTAAATGTGCAGCGAGTGTTGCTTTTAAAAATTAGGAGTTCCTAGATAATAGATGGTATATAACTCAACATTTCTTGAAATGGTGTTTTACTACCCTGCTAAAAGTGAACAAATTCGGACAACACTTTCAGAAATATCAGATTGTGAACGCTTTAAGATGTAAAAACATTTGAATTACAGAAATTAAGAAATAAGTAACAAGTAAATAATATTAACATAAACTATCAATAGTCATTTAACATATATCTGCAATAATTTTCCTATTTTATAAACACCTATACTGTGTACCATCTGCTGATACTTATTTTAATTCATAAAAGACGACATTTAAATTAAAACGTAAGTGACAGAATCAGAACAAAAGAGAAAGGGCAGGAGAATGAACTGAATAAATTCCAAATATGACTTCTAAAGGCAGACAGTATAAAAGCTATAATCTTAGTTTAAGCCTTACACTCTTTAAACACAGTAATTATAGGACATCTGCTGGGAACACAGCTTCGCTATTGGATAACATTAATTGCCCTGTAATATTTCCTGACACTCCCCAAAATATGCCCCATTGCTTATAATTCATTCACATTTCAGTACCATTATGAACTCCTAATTCAAACAATCAAGACAGAACAAGGAATGGGTGACCTTGAACAATCACCCTCTCAGTGAACAGAATTTATTTTGTGCTTTTCAAAGATGTAGTTGCTTTCCTGAGACAGTGACTAATGTAGTGAATAGTATTCCAAAATCAAGCAAATGCAAACAAGGGAAAAAAAATTATGGAGTAAACCCGAGGTTCCTTCCTTCTCGTTATTCTTAGAATATTGATGAAAGCTTTCCATATATTATGCTTTCTACAGGGAAAGTAAAAAAAGAAGTGTGAAGTTCAAGCAAAAAACAAATCCTCTTTATAATGGAGAAAATTGAGTCCTGGATAGTCAAGTATACATCCAAACAGTGATTTCTTCTTTATTTCAACCTGTGAGAACCTTTAAGAATCCCATCAATTGAGAGCCAGAAGAAACATTCACTTCTCATAGCAAAATGGTGGGAGTTGAATGAACGGCTCCTCAGGGGGCTCCTTGTGCAAAATATTTTAAGCACAGTCTGCCAAGTTAACAGTCCCTCCTGCGCGCCACCTCCTTGTTTCTTAAGAAATTTGAATTTTTCAAGAAATGTTGTACTCTTGGCCTTTTCTAATATGGAATGCATTAAGAGAAAACCCATAAATAAGTGCTTACATATGCTCATGAGAAAGAAAGCAGACACCTCGAATTGATCTATTTGCCAACAGAGGGGAGAGGGAACAGGCAAAACTAAGAAGGAAGGCAGCGGAAGTTGTAAATGATTGGGCCAGCCCACATTCACACTGTACTTCTTGGATGTATTGGGGAAAGTACTCTGGTTTGGTGCAACCCAGTTAGAAATGCAGGAAGAAAGAACGCAGAAAAATGCATTAGGCGGGAGCAATCCCCGTTGAGAAAAGAGTGTTAGCTTTTTTCCCATGTGTTTGAAAGTCCCAGGAAGGAAAGTGAAAATGTACACTGATTTAGTATAACCGTCCCCCACCAAAAAGGAAAGCAAAGTTTGAATTGCCTCAGTGATATGAGACCCTAGAAGACAATGGCACAACAGTACAGAAATGAAGAAAATTGGCATCGACCTAAAACTGCTTTCATGTATTGAAGTCTCTGGTTATTCTTCCAGCTTCTCCTCCTCTTCTTTTAAAATGTTATTCCTCTTATGGCATTTATTACAGTTAAAACTGATAATATGATCATTTTATCCAATGTTTAGAGAAAATGTCTTGGAAGATAATTCTTTTTAATTGTGCCATAAACCTCCTCTACTTGGGTGTAAATCCAGCTCATTTCAAAAGTTTTACTACTGTGTCACTTTTTTCACATAGGAAAAGCCCCCAAACATTAATTATATTAATTATGTAAGCCCTTCTTTGTACACCTTCAGTTCAAGATCTTAATTTTAACTATTTCAGCTTAAGAAAAAATAAAATAGAATTCATCCCTATCACCCTCACCTCACCATGTATTTTTCTTATTCCTTTCTTTTTTCTGCAAATTTGGACTGTTTTCAGGGATATTCTGCACAGCATTAGGGAAACTTATGTTAGAACACATGTTGTATCATAGAAAAAAACCTTAAGATAGCAAAAAAAAAGCCCCAAAGAAACCCTCCCTGAATGATAAAGAAACAGAAATCTTAGAAAGCTGAGAGTGAGAGGTTGAGAAAGAACCTGAGAACATTTACTTCCCAACACCTGGGGAGAGGTACAGAAAATAAACAGGAAAGATAAAATAAAATCGCTCCAAATCAGCCCCGATGGAGCCTGAGAGGATAACTTACCACTGCGAGATTTCCTTGAGGACTGAGGTGATTCTAGGATCGCTTTGCAAAGCACTGTACAGCACAGAGCAGGGAAAAATGATCAACCATCTATGTGCTGGGCCCATACTGGGGGCTGTTTATGAAATCAGATTGCCCATGAAGACATTGCAATATAGTTAGCCTAACAAAACAAATGCCTAATATACTAGCCTCAAGGCAGATACTAATAGGATCATGTCTAATGTGTACAGATGTATATTTATCTACAAAAAGTAGAACTCTCAGCTTGCTTTCCTCAAGGTTTCATCTTGCTATTTCTAGAAAATTCAGAGGAGAGTCTCCCCTGTTCTGTGCACAGTCCTTGCATGTCCTTGCATCCCTGCCCCCCTTCTTCCACATCTCTCCTCCACCTTACATATCCCTGGAAGATGGGGCCTCCCTGTTACCATCAGCCTCTGCCCTCCATGAGAAAAATCCAATGTCCCTTCCAAGGGTTGAGCCCCCCATACACCCCAGGCTCCTCAGCACTGCGGCTCCCAAAGCTTCTGGGCTTCCTACTGCTCTTCCTATGCTAAAGCAAATGGGGGAAATGCCCTCCCTGTTCCTCCCTTTGTGCCAGGCATTGCCTCACACAAGATTCATTAGGCCCTGTCTTCTAGAAAAGCCTCACGTGGAACTGTTGTCTTCCCTTATGACCCAGACGGGAGTTCATTCCACAGCAGACCAGACCACATGCTGCTCCCTGCACATTTCATTTTCTGCTGGGTGCCTCTCTGCAAACATTTTCCCTTTGTGCACATGTCCTTCTGTACTTAGTATTGCATGTTTTCTTGTTTGAGGGTCTTTACATCTCTTCTTTGAACCACAAAAGAAGCTGATGTTGTAGGTGTTCCTATCATCTTTATTTTACAGTGAAAAACTTCAGTGTAGCCAAGTAGAACAATTTGGCCCAAATCATGCAGGGGGCAGGTAGTTCACCAGCCTTAAATATTATGCGCATTGCGTATCCTACTCTCGATGAACAGTCCTTTAGGAATTGTCTAGATTCCTGAAATGGGCAACATTTGCGGTAAAATGAGATGTCTGCTAAACGTTCCAAATTATGGAAAGTAATGTAAAAGATTGTGCTGGGAATAGGCACCCACAGGGCAAGGTGTTAATATAACCGTGAGGTGGCTCGGGGAGGTCATGGGTCCTGATTTTATTGAGTCAAAGCTCCGTGTTTTCCTTGGAATTACTGTCCACTCCTGAGCGTGACTCAGGTCAAATGAGAACTTCCACGTGGCTAGTGGAATCCATGAGCTGCCCACTGTAGCCGCTTCATTGCAGAAGCAAATTTAGGCCTCACTCTCCCAGCCTGAAAACTCGGGCCAGCATTGGTACAGCAAAATGACTAAAAGCACAGCTCCTGGGGACACCTCTACCCCTTACGATCTGTGTGGCCCTGAGCAATTACTAAACACTTCCTCGTCTATAAAATGGGTCTCATAATAGTGTCCTCATTACAGATTTGGTAGGAAAATGAAATAAGTTAGCAAGTATCAAGTGTTCAGAGCAGTGTGTGGTCTATTGTAAAGGCTTTTTAAGTATGATTAAGACAGATTTATGGAAAAGACCACTTCTTACATGAGGCCTTGAGGATGGGAAGTATGGACAAATTTCAGATCACAACTATATTTTATTTCTATAACTTTGGAACGTACTAAATGGCAGACCAAACCCACAAACTCTTCCTACTCAATTTCCATTTGCTCTTGGCAAAAATATTCATTTCCCTGTATAAAGAAAAAAGGTCCAGAATAGATAACTGGATATCAAATATCCAACTCTTGCAAAATATCATTCTGTTGAAAGGAAAGTAAATTAATCAGACTCAAGGTGATTAAATCTCTTTGAAAAGGCACAAAAGAAAGAAAGAAAGGAGGGAGGGAGGGAGAGAAGGAAGGAAGGAAGGAAGGAAGGAAGGAAGGAAGGAAGGAAGGAAGGAAGAAAAAAAGGAAGAATAAAAAATCTAGGCAAAGAACTAGAGCTTTGTAGAACCATTTTTATCCAAATCCTAAACATCACTCCACAACATCATGAAATGCCTTGGGCCCATTTAAATGGATGCTTTGTTGAGCTACACAATTCATTATCACTTGAAGACACTCAAATACATTTATATGTAATTTGCTTTTGCATGATTTTATTAAAAGAAACCCTGAGTGAGTTTTCTTTTAAATATCTGCCTAATAAAAATAATAATATCCACTTAAAGGTCAATTCTTGATGTACATTTGCCTACTTTAAATGATATTTGTGTGCCAATACCTCTAACACGTTTTCTCATAGAAGAATTGAAAAAGTTTTTCTACTAAGTTATTTGGAACATGGTCCTTGTTTGGAAATAACCTGAAGTACATTGTAAAGATTTTAGGATGTTACTATTTTAGGAAATAAATGAAAGCATTGGCCTATAGCCCACATTCCATTTTATCTGGAAAATTGTGTGCCACAAGCCAGGAGGCATAGTTTTTCTTAGTAAATAGGCAAATTCACGATGTTAACATCATGGAAAGAAACACAAGAGGGTATCTTCCTTCCAGGGGAAGTAAAATTTCTGGAAAGGTATTTCATAGTCTTTTCCATATTTTTCCTTCTTTATTTTTTTTAATTACTATCTGTTTAAACTGAAATTGTTTAGATTAAATCACTTCTGCTTCCTTGCAGTTTTGATATTTCCTTCTCAGAAACCCAAAGTTTTTCAGCTGAAGTTCAGGTCCTGGTTTAAACGGCATATTTCTGGTTTTCCCACATTTTATTTCAGATGTTGATCCAAGTTCAAATTAGATTCATATTTTCTGTTCTTTACAAAACCCCCACAAATTCTATATGGTTATAGATTATGTCTATTTAGAAAAATTGAGGGAGACTAAAAATGATAAGGCATATTATAACACGAACCTCATAATTTAGCCTCCAAAGTTCTCTTATTGCCATTTAAGAAAGTAAAGTAAAAATAAAATGAATCAAGCCTAGGATAAGGGAATTTATTTCAATAAGGAAGAACTCGAAAGAAAACACGGCTTCTAGCAAAATTACCATTTTGCATCACAGACCCGTTATTGTTGAATATTCAACATGTTTGACCAACCTTCAGTAACACATAATGCAAAGAAAGGCTTGTGCGATCCTTTTATGAACTACTTATTTAGGAAATGAAAGCATAGTTCCATTTAATAATTATATTCTTCAAGAAAATAATTTGGAAGCATTCGAACTTTATTATTTTATCCAACAAGTAATGCTGTTCTTTGATCTCATTTTAGTTTTTTTTTTTTTTTTTTTTTTTTTTTGCTTTCCCAAGCACTTTTTTTTTAAATTGAAGTATTGTTGATTTACAATGTTGTGTTAGTTTCAGGTTTATAGCAAAGCGATTCAGTTACACACACACACACACGTATTCTTTTTCTGATTCTTTTCCCTTACAGGTTATTACAAAATATTGAGTATAGTTCCCTGTACGGTAACTATACTATACGGTATAGTATAACTATACTGTACGGTAGGTCCTTATTGTTTATCTATTTTATGTTTAGTAGTGTGTATATTTGATCTTACACCTTGAACTCTGCTCATGAGAATTGCACGATGCTTTTCATACCACGGTCTCACCAGGCTTATTCCTTTAGTGTGACCTACAAGGTTCTCAATCATCCCCTTTCTCATCTTGAACCTGAGGTTGCCAGGTACCAAGTGAGTAAGCTCACGACTACCACACAGGAGCTTGTTTCCAATTATACAGACAACTGTCAAGAGATCAAATGGTTGAAAGAACAACCAGTGGAAGGAAGTCTGTGCTGTGAGAAAGGCACGACCTGGGTTCAAATCCCACCTGTATCACTTACCGCATTTACCCATATCACAGAATATTAGGAATTAGTGTCATCAGTCAAATCTGTTACAAGGGATGCCACACTCAGAGGAGGTCTGTAAGTTTCTGTGTATGAGGCTGGCTGGGTCTGGTGATGTGCGCAGGACCCTCTGGTCTGGCCGCCATGCAGGTGATGAGAGCGAACGCAGGGATGCTGACCATACGGCATCCTTGAGAGAACAGGGTTGACAGCAGGTAGGAGAAGGTCATACATTTGTCTGGAAATGGAACCCAAGCAAGTTTTGATGAGGTCTAGAAAGAAGAAAGAGGGATATAAAGGTCTCTGTGAAGAAAGTAATAACTAGTTACAGCTTCTAAAACAATGTAAGAATTCTCACCTCATTAAAATGTTGGCAGGGACACATCTTAGAAGCTATTATCAATGCATAAATTTTAAAAAGCAATACGTTTTATCATTTCACAAACTCATTCCCTGGGAATTAAGGACAAGATACATTCATCCCAGAGTGTTGAAATTTGCAAAAAAATTCATAATGTGTGTGCATGCCGTTTTATTTTATTTTTCTAAAGTTATTTATTTGCACTTTAATGTTTCACCTATTTGTATTTATCTATATTTACTGTAATAAATATCTATTCCATACCTACTACACACCAAGCACCATATTAAATATAGGGATGAAAAAACATTAGTGTCAGCTCTTGAGCAGTTCACAATATATTTAGCAGGGACAGATCATAACATTCATGAACTTACACGAGAAATTACTGCAGATCTATAAACAAAGTGCTACAGGAATGACAAGGAGGGAATAATCGTGATTGGGCCAGAGGGGAAGGAGTTTAAAAAATACACAGAGAAGAGCATTGAGGTAGGCAATGAGGAACGGAGAGTATTCTATGCTTTCTAGAATCATAAAGTACTACTGCTAAAAAGACTTTTGCAATTATTAAGCTTAATTACCTCATTTTAAAGATGAGGAAAATGAAACTTGGACCTGTTAAATGATTTGCTGAAAAGCTTATAAAGGCAAAAAAGAGTAAGAATCCACGGGGCTTGATTTCCAGGTTCCTGGACTTTTTTTTTTTTTGGCTGCGCCATGAGGCATGCAGGATCTTAGTTCCCTGACCAGGGATGGAAACCATGTCCCCTGCATTGGGAGCGTTGAGTCTTAACCACTGGACCGCCAGAGAAGTCCCTTGGATTTTCCATTTTAGACTGTGGCCCCAACTTCACGAATCCCACCCCTATGCCCAATTCAGGCTAATTAACGTAGGTTCATTATTGAACAGGAAAATACTTAAACTTAACTATTTAAAGGAGGTAATGACTAAAGCAAAAATACAGAAGTAATACTCTTAGCCATGGTTTCAAGATATTCCCAGTTATTTACTTCATTGCTAGGTAATATGATATTATCTAGACACTACTTAGTTTGGTGCAAAAGGAAGTATGATACTATTTACCTTTTGATTGAATGCCAGAGATCCTTAATTGACAAGTGTTACTTATGGTTTAAAACATCCCTTGAAACTCATAACCATCTGACTCCTACTTGCCCGGGTCCAGCAACTTTGAATTGGGCCTTTTGCCATTTCTGACAGATGGTCAGAAATATAAGTAGCCAAAATGCCATATATGTGCACTGACTGTGAAAATTTGGGGTCTGAGCCTCAGCTTAATCACCACATGGCTTTCAATGCCGATTTCCACAAACGTGATTAAAGAGATGTGTGGAGGAAAAATGGCTCTTCGCTCGGTGGCTACATATAGATGTTCAAAATCTCCCGCTGCCTTGTGGTTCTCTTTATGGAGAGTCCTATTCATTTTTAAAGCTACAGAGAATTGCATTTTGAACGTAGACCTCCACATATTTTAAGCATTTGCTT
This sequence comes from Neophocaena asiaeorientalis asiaeorientalis, assembly GCF_003031525.2. NCBI lineage: Eukaryota > Metazoa > Chordata > Mammalia > Artiodactyla > Phocoenidae > Neophocaena > Neophocaena asiaeorientalis. The sequence continues at coordinate 431,060 of NW_020175085.1, forward strand.
TTATTTGGATGCACCTTAATCCCAGAGCAGCCAGACAACATATCTGGCACTCAAGTATGGAATGCAGCCATGCTATGCTCTGGGGTAGAATGGGCACAATGTTGATATCATTTAGATTTAATATTTTTTATAAGAAGTAGATCTTATTGCGATATTTGAAGTTGAAGACCCTGTTGATAGCATTATTGACCAAATGTTTACATCGGTTTTAATAAATTAACAAAACGAAGAAATGGCGTATCACATTATTTGGGCCATTTGAAATAATGCATTTGATTTGGCCCTGTGGTGATCAAATGGCAATTATTAACTGCTCATTAATTAGCTGTTATAATAGCATCAATATAACCATACATGGATCAGTTTGGTTAAGCTGTAGGGACTGTGCTTCTTCATTATGTCTCCTATACACAGTCTTTTTAAAGAAACCAGAGATTGAGCTCAATTTTATTCTCACTTTCAATATAACTAATAGGAATACAGTCTATTAATTAAATGCCACTATGGTTATTAGTATCAGTGAATACATTGCAAGGTATACAAATCCTATAATACATACTAGGATCTTTTTAATGCATGCCAAATTGTATATTTGCATCCTGAAAACTATCAAATTTTATAAATGCTTCTTTTCATTTCTATTAAGTGTGGCTTTTATATTTTTCCCTTTCAATCACTGATGAAAAATTGTTTAACATTTCAACACTTATTCTGACACAGGGCACAACAAAACATCTATTTTTCCCCCACTTAATTCTAGCTCACTGATTATGATTAAATGATGATCTTAACATTAATCATTAACATGAAATATTAGGGGATCAGATGGAAAATAAAATTTAGCATCATTTATGCTTTCATATTAAACAAGCATGATAAAATTTTATGATGCATAGTACTGGAGCATCTTGTGGAATAATGTGGTATACATTTAAGTTAATGACAAGAATCATTCATACTTTCTGTAAGACTACCATACACCAAAGAAAATAACCATACTAATTGATCTTCTCCTTCAGGGAAATGAACTGGGGAAGATGATTACATGGCTATTTCCTTGTCTTCCAAATGCAAAGACAGTAATAATCACTCAACTCCTTCATTCTTTTCCCAGTTTGAAAAATAGTATGTGAGGGAAGGTCTGGAACGTCACCTGGAATTAAATGATATTTACTAATCCCTCTTCCCACCTACCTGCCCTTCAAAAGTAGACATTTCTTGATTGGTTATTTGAGGATAGAGGCAATTCAAATGCAAATGGAGATCCTATTTTGCACTTGAACTTACAATGACCCACCTCAGAGCTCTTGATAAGTAGGTCATGATGTAAATCTTTAGAACCAAACAAAGAAAAACATAGACAATCTAGATTTTCATACATATCTCAAATCTTGACAAAGATATGAAAGTTCAGTCTCACACTAGCTGGGTGGGACAGTGTTAGAGAAAGTGTTTAATTTTTCAGTCTTTTTGCCTTTAGTTCGGTAGTGGCTGAATTGGAAGGGAAGTTGGAGGAAAGAAATTTTACATTTGTTTTTCTACTGATGTGTTTTCCTTAACCCACTCCCTGCATCTACTGTGGAGTATAACATAACGTACACGAAAAGAGTTTCCAAGACTGATTTGGGGTTCTCTTGAGAGGAAATACATGCTTTCCCACAAGAGATATGTCTAATATTAATATACATATTAGTGTTAATTATATACAAATATAATAACTGTAATTGTTATATATAATTATGTATATAATGTCAATTTCTAAGTATACTCTGTAGTTTGATAATTTTACTGCTTTGGGGTATAAAGATATAAAGGGTATAGAAGTACTGATAAAGTTTTAAATCCAATCAAGGAAACTTAAAGGATGTTTCCTAATAAATTTGGGGGCAGGTTTGATGATATATCCATCTGGGAAATTTATTGCATCAAAATAAAATAAGAGAAACATAAAAAGAATTATCACTCTAGACCACTATAATACTGGGCAATATTTTATGACAATTTTCAAGCAGACAATCTTTGTCTAGCTTCTTCCTAGACAAATGAGGAACTCAAGCCGTTCTGTTAGATACTGGACAAAATGGAAAAGAAGAAAATGGTTAACATGGACATCTGTAAATGGTGCTCTTTTAAAAACCAATTGATTGTAGCTTATAACTCTCACATTCACTAACATTATGAAAATGCTACTCTTTTTGTTTGTGTTTGTTTTTATTGTTTAAACCAGTTTCTGTGGGGAGAACCACAGTTAAAAGGATGTTCAACTTTTATTTTTGGTATGTAAAGGTCTTAGTTCTCTGAAATCACAGCACTGAATTTTCATGTGATCAATTTTATTTGAATCCATTCTATCAAAAGGACATTCTCAAATTGTGACTAATGATGTCACTGCCCAGATTGTTACTCCTTGACATTTTTTGTATATCATCACTGATACCCGACTGGCCGATGAATACTGCCACAATCTCTTACTGTTTTTTCTCAATTCCATGATCACAAGTCACCTTTCACGAGAACCACTGAAACCGATGTCCTCCTGTCTCTCCCCATTGCAACCTATTCTTTCACAATCAGCAGATATCCTTCTAAACCAAAGTGGAATCTGTCACTTCAATAACTTTGGCTGTCCCCACCCCCCCTCAGGCTCAAAAGTAAAGCCCAGATTTCTTGGCTTATGAATGGAAAACCTTCAAGGTCTGCCACTCACCATCACCTTTGGGCTCTTCCTTGGCCATTCTCTCTCATAAAACTTAAACTCCAACCACACCAAATTTCTTCCCTTTCCCAGTGAAAATGCCACTCTTGATAATTTTATGTTTTAAACACACACACACAAAAAATGTTAAGCTTGGAATAAATATATTTTTCCTAACTGCTCTTTTTTTCCCCTTCTATTTCCCTATTCTAGGGAAAGCTTTAGATTGTTGACATGAATGTACAACATAGGATAGATATTATTATGAACCTTCAAGTAGCTGATCTTTGATGCAAAATGCTTTTGATGTTCCCACAATATATTGCTTAATATATATTAAGATACATACTAACAGGCCCTCTGAGTTATATCAATACTTCTACACGGCTATAAATAGAAAGGCAGGTGGAGGGGAGCTGCAAAGATCTTGAGAGCAGAGCCAGCTCCTCTTCCCTGTTCCCATCTCATGCATCTTTATTCCTTGGCTACTCACGTTTCATGACTGGATCAGGCACACCTGCCTCTGCTGTCTCAATAAAAGAACAAGAAATGCAACCAAAGTTTAAAATGAATGAATGCATAAATCTAAGATTTTTAACAAAGAAAACACTAGTATATCAATTAAATTTCTTATTCTATTCTCCTCAAGTCAAGAGATGAATGATTTCTCTCATTATTAGGTCTTCTCTAAAAATGAAAGTAACACAAGGTAGGGGCATCACACTGTAGCTTTGTCATGTCCTTGTTTATAACCCCCTGCATCGTGTCTACTCTTGTGTCAGGCCATACAGTCCCCTGATCATCACACGGTATTTCCTATTGATGGGTTAGGACTCACCAGCACGTGTGAAGGTTGTTAAATCCTCTAGAAATTCACATCTCACTGGGCTTGACCCAGGCCACTGATGAGCCTTCAGCTTTACATATCATGAACTTGGTCCTTTGAAAATATTTATTTTCATTACTTTGTGATTTCATCCATTTCTTCTTGCTTAGCTTGGCTGTCCCCTGAGTACCAATACCACTGGCACCCCACATATTTTTCCTTGTTTTATCACTTTGGGTGAAATATATTTGTTTGTGTGAGTTAGATCTTAAACATTCTCCCCATGATGATTTTTTTTTTCATTGCTGCTGCTTTCTTGAAATCTCTGCAGAAGTGTAACTCAATTTGTACTCCTGAGTTTACTAATTATTCACTACACTGCCTAATGGGACTATCATTCCAAATTTCATCGTATATTTATATAGCAATAAAGCTCTTTATAGGCAACTAAGGCACAACAGTACAAGACAACTACCAGTTCAGTTGCTGATTTCACTTCCTCCAAATTTCTTATGATGATACATAAGAAATAGAATGTGTATATTTAGTTCCTTATTGCTTTTTAATAGTTCATTAAAAAACCCCATTTAGCACCATGGGTCCTGGATGAATTTTATTCCTTCTTTCATTGGTTTCTTCTTTCATTGGTTACTGTACTGTACTGCATGTGATTATGCCATAAGCCAAATTTCTTTAAGTTACTTTTAAATAGGTACTGGTATCTTAATATTTAGATTCAGGAAAAACCTTGATGTCCTTGGAAATGTGTTGCTGTTAGAATTAGTAGAAGTAACCTACATGTCTAATTAGTTTTTAATAAATGCATTTTGAAAATAAATATGAGTAAATTAACTTTAATCTACAGTGCTTCCCACACACTAGATACTTCTATTTAATATCTTTTGGATTGAACTCCAAACATTAAACAATGTGTGCTTCTTTTGTCATCACCATGACATTCACTAGATGATAAGATGGCAAATAGACACTTTCTTTCAGAATCTGCTATAATCTTGGTGTGAACTCCAGAATTAATAAATTAAGAAATGTCTTAAATTTTACATAGCATTTTAGGGATATATTTGCAGCTTTAAAATGGAGAGTTCGTTTCAAAACCATGTTGAGAATTAGCCAAATTCCTCTGTCTCCTCCTCATTTCCAGTGTCACTCCTCACTACAGAGTTGCCATGCTTGGTCCTTTCTGTTTGTCCTGGAGGGACATGGATGCCCCACGTCCCATCTGATGAGACACCCACTTACTGGAAAACATACATAATGATATATGTGGATGAATACATTTGGCATGAATATTTACATGTACGTACAATTAACTTTCATTAACATAATTTTTTTTTTTCTTTGCGGTATGCGGGCCTCTCACTGTTGTGGCCTCTCCCGTTGCGGAGCACAGGCTCTGGACGTGCAGGCTCAGCGGCCATGGCTCACGGGCCCAGCCGCTCCGCAGCATGTCGGATCTTCCCGGACCGGGACACTAACCCGTGTCCCCTGCATCGGCAGGCGGACTCTCAACCACTGCGCCACAAGGGAAACCCCAACATAATTTTTAAATGTGAAAAAACATACCCTCTGAAGGTTGAATTTAAAGAAGAAATGGCTTTATGTTTTAATACTTCTCTTTCTATGCTAGAGAATTAAATTGCAGAAAGAATTCACAATAGTACTGAATTTAATCTTCTTTCCAAGGAGCAGTTGAGGTGAAGGACATGCACGGAGGAAAGGGAATCATAGGGCAGAGCCAGAGGCACCTAAAGAGCTGTCCAGAAAAAACTTTGCTTTACTATTTAAAGAAGCAAAGACAACACTCAGGTTTTCTGGGTTTTATAAAATGCTCATATAGGAGGACCTTAAAGATGGCGGAAGAGTAAGACGAGGAGATCACCTTCCTCCCCGCAAATACATCAGAAATACATCTACATGTGGAACAGCCCCTACAGAACACCCACTGAACGCTGGCAGAAGACCTCAGACCTCCCAAAAGGCAAGAAGCTCCCCACGTACCTGGGTAGGGCAAAAGAAAAAAGAATAAACAGAGACAAAAGCATAGGGACGGGCCCTGCACCAGTGGGAGGGAGCTGTGAAGGAGGGAAGGTTTCCACACACTAGAAGCCCCTTTGCGGGTGGAGACTCTGGGTGGTGGATGGGAAAGGGTCGGGGCCGTGGGAGAGAGCACAGCAACAGGGGTGCAGAGGGCAAAGCGGAGAGATTCCCACACAGAGAATCAGTGTCGACCAGCACTCACCAGCCCGAGAGGCTTGTCTGCTCACCCGCCAGGGCGGGCGGGGTTGGGAGCTGAGGCTCGGGCTTCAGAGCGCACAGAGAGGACTGGGGTTGGCGGCGTGAACACATCCTGCAGGGGTTAGTGCACCACGACTGGCCGGGAGGGAGTCCGGGGAAAAGTCTGGACCTGCCGAAGAGGTAAGAGACATTTTCTTCCCTTTTTGTTTCCTGATGCGTGAGGAGAGGGGGTTAAGAACGCTGCTTAAAGGAGCTCCAGAGACGGGCGCGAGCCGTGGCTAAAAGCGTGGACACCAGAGATGGGCATGAGACGCTAAGGCTGCTGCTGCCACCACCAAGAAGCCTGTGTGCGAGCACAGGTCACTGTCCACATCTCGCCTCCTGGGAGCCTGTGCAGCCCGCCACTGCCAGGGTCCCGTGACCCAGGGACAACTTCCCCGGGAGAACGCACAGCGTGCCTCAGGCTGGGGCAACGTCATGCCGGCCTCTGCTACTGCAGGGTCGCCCCGCACTCTGCACCCCTTCCTCCCCCGGGCCTGAGTGAGCCAGAGCCCCCGAATCAGCTGCTCCTTTAACCCTGTCCTGTCTGAGATAAGAACAGACGCCCTCCGGCGACCTACACGCAGCGGCGGGGCCAAATCCAAAGCTCAACCCCAGGAGCTGTGCAAACAAAGAAGAGAAAGGGAAATCTCCCCCAGCCGCCTCAGGAGCAGTGGATTAAATCGCCACAATCAACTTGACGTACCCTGCATGTGTGGAATACCTGAGTAGACAGTGAACCATCCCAAATTGAGGAGGTGGACTTTGGGAGCAACTGTAGACTTGGGATTCGCTATATGCGAACTGACTAGTTTCTGATTTATATAGTTATCTGAGTTTAGGTTTTAGCATTTGTTATCATTGATGGATTTGTGTATTGGTTTGATTGCTCTCTTCTTTCTTTTTTTTAATTACTTTTTTTATTTGAAAAATATATTTTTAATTTTAATAACGTTATTTATTTTAATCTTTCTTTCTTTCTTTCTTTTCTTTCTTTCTTTCTTTCTCACTTTTCTTCTGAGCCATGCGGCTGACAGTGTCTTGGTGCTCTGGCCAGGTGTCAGGCCTGAGCCTTTGAGGTGGGAGAGCCAAGTTCAGGACACTGGTCCACCAGAGACCTCCTGGCCCCATGTAATATCATTTGGTGAGAGCTCTCCCAGAGATCTCCATCTCAACACTAAGACCAGCTCCACTCAATGACCAGCAAGCTCCAGTGCTGGACACCCTATGCCAAACAACTAGCAAGACAGGAACACAACCCCAACCATTAGCAGAGGGGCTGCCTAAAATCATAATAAGACCACAGACACCCCAAAACATGCCACCAGATGTGGACCTGCCCACCAGAAAGACAAGATCCAGCCTCATCCACCAGAACACAGGCACCAGTTTCCTCAACCAGGAAACCTACACAACCCACAGAACCAACTTTAGCCACTGGGGAAAGACACCAAAAAACCGGGAACTACAAACCTGCAGCCTGCAAAAAGGGGACCCCCAAACACAGTAGGTTAAGCAAAATGAGAAGACATAGAAACACACAGCAGATGAAGCAGCAAGGTAAAAACCCACCAGACCAAACAAATGAAGAGGAAATAAGCAGTCTACCTGAAAAACAATTTAGAGTAGTGATAGTAAAGATGATCCAAAATCTTAGAAATAAAATGGAGGAATACAAGAAACTTTTAACAAGGACCTAAAAGAACTATAGTGCAAACAAACAATGTTGAACAACATAATAAATCAAATTAAAAATTCTCTAAAAGAAATCAATACCAGAATAACTAACGCAGAAGGATGGATAAATGACCTGGAAGATAAAACAGTGGAAATAACTACTGCAGAGCAGAATAAAGAAAAAAGAATGAAAAGAATTGAGGACAGTCTCAGAGACATTTGGGACAACATTGAATGCACCAACATTCGAATTATAGGGGTCTCAGCAGAACAAGAGAAAAAGAAAGGGACTTAGAAAATATTTGAAGAGATTATAGTTGAAAACTGCCCTAATATGGGAAAGGAAATAGTCAACCAAGGTCCAGGGAGCTCAGAGAGTCTCATACAAGATAAATCCTAGGAGAAACATGCCAAGACACATACTAATCAAACTATCAAAAATTAAAAACAAAGAAAAAATATTAAAAGCAGCAAGGGAAAAGCAACAAATAACATAAAAGGGAATGCCCATAAGAGTAAAAGCTGATCTTTCAGCAGAAATTCTGCAAGCCAGAAGGGAGTGGCAGGACATATTTAAATTGATGAAAGGGAAAAACCTACAACCAGGATTAGTCTACCCAGCAAGGATCTCCTTCAGATTCGACAGAGAGAGTAAAACCTTTACAGACAAGCAAAAGCTAAGAGAATTCAGCACCACCAAACCAGCTTTACAACAAATGCTAAAGGAACTTCTCTAGGCAAGAAACACAAGAGAAGGAAACGACCTACCAAAAACAAACCCAAAACAATTAAGAAAATGGGATTAGGAAAATACATATCAATAATTAGTTTAAATGTAAATGGATTAAATGCCCCCAACCAAAAGTCACAGACTGGCTGGATGGATACAAAAAGACCTGTATATATGCTATCTAAAAGAGACCTACTTCAGACCAAGGGACACATACAGACTGAAAGTGAGGTGATGGAAAAAGATATTCCATGCAAATGGAAATCAAAAGAAAGCTGGAGTAGCAATTCTTTTATCAGACAAAATAGACTTTAAAATAAAGACTATTCCAAGACACAAAGGAAGACACTACATAATGATCAAGGGATCAATCCAAGAAGAAGATATAACAATTGTAAATATTTATGCACCCAACATAGGAGCACCTCAATACATAAGGCAAATGCTAACAGCCATGGAAGGGGAAACCAACAGTAGCACAATACTAGTACGGAACTTTAACATCCCACTTTCACCAATGGACAGATCATCCAAAATGAAAATAAATAAGGAAACACAAGCTTTAAATGACACATTAAACAAGAGGGACTTACTTGATATTTATAGGACATTCCATCCAAAAACAGCAGATACACTTTCTTCTCAAGTGCTCAAGTATATTCTCCAGGGTAGATCATACCTTGAGTCAAAAATCAAGCCTTGGTAAATTTAATAAAACTGAAATTGTATCAGTTAATTTTCCAACCACAACACTATGAGACTAGATATCAACTGCAGGAAAAAATAGGTAAAAAAAATACAGGGACTTCCCTGGTGGCCCAGTGGTTGCGAGTCCACCTGCCGATGCTGGGGACACTGGTTTGTGCCCCGGTCCGGGAAGATCAAGCTAAACAATACTGTACTAAATAACAAAGATCACTGAAGGAATCAAAGGGGAAATCAAAAAATACCGAGAAACAAATAACAATGAAAACACGATGACCCAAAACCTGTGGGATGCAGAGAAGCAGTTCTAAGAGGGAAATTTACAGCAATACAATCCTACCTCAAGACACAAGAAACATCTCAAATAAACAACCTAACATTACACCTAAAGCAATTAGAGAAAGAAGAAAAAAAACCAACCCAAAGTTAGCAAAAGGAAAGAAATCACAAGGATCAGATCAAAAATAAGTGAAAAAGAAATGAAGGAAACAGTAGCAAAGATCAATAAAACTAAAAGCTGTTTGTTTGAGAAGATAAACAAATTTGATAAACGATTAGCCAGACTCATCAAGAAAAAAAGGGGAAGACCCAAATCAACAGAATTAGTAATGAAAAAGGAGAAGTAACAACTGACACTGCAGAAATACAAAGGATCATGAGAGATAACTACAAGCAACTGTATGCCAATAAAAGGACAAGTTGGAAGAAATGGAAAAATTCTTACAAAAGAACAAACTTCTGAGACTGAACCAGAAAGAAATAGAAAATATAAACAGACCAATCACAAGCACTGAAATTGAAATAGTGATTAAAAATCTTCCAACAAACAAAGCCCAGGACCAGATGGCTTCACAGACGAATTCTATCAAACATTTAGAGAAGAGCTAACATCTATCCTTCTCAAAGTCTTCCAAAATATAGCAGGAGGAAGAACACGCCCAAACTCATTCTACAAGGCCACCAGCACCCTGATACCAAAATCAGACAAAGATGTCACAAGAAAAGAAAACTACAGGCCAATATCACTGATGAAAATAGATGCAAAAGTCCTTAACAAAATACTAGCAAACAGAATCCAGCAGCACATTAAAATTATCATACACCATGATCAAGTGAGGTTTATCCCAGGAATGCAAAGATTCTTCAATATATGCAAATCAATAAATGTGATACACCATATTAACAAACTGCAGGATTAAATACTATATGATCATCTCAATAGATACAGAAAAAGCTTTCGACAAAATTCATCACCATTTATGATAAAAACTCTCCAGAAAGTAGGCATGGAAGGAACTTAACATAATAAAAGCCATATATGACAAACAAACAGCCACCACCATTTTTAATGGTGAAAACTGAAACCATTTCCACTAAGATCAGGAATAAGACAAGGTTTCACACTCTCACCATTATTATTCAACATAGTTTTGTAAGTTTTAGCCACAGTAATCAGAGACGAAAAAGAAATAAAAGTAATCCAAATAGGAAAAGAAGAAGTAAAGTTATCACTGTTTGAAGATGACATGATACTATACATAGAGAATCCTAAAGATGCTACCAGAAATCTACTAGAGCTAATCAATGAATCTGGTAAAGTAACAGGATACAAAACTTACACACAGATATCTCTTGCATTCCTATACACTAATGATGAACAATCTGAAAGACAAATTAAGGAAACACTCCTCTTCACCACTGCAACAAGAAGAATAAAATACCTAGGAATAAAACTACCTAAGGAGACAAAAGACCTGTATGCAGAAAACTATAAGACACTGAGGAAAGAAATTAAACACGGTACAAACAGATGGAGAGATATACCATGTTCTTGGATTGGAAAAATCAACATTGTGAAAATGACTATACTACCCAAAGCAATCTATAGATTCAATGCTATCCTTATCAAACTACGAATGGCATTTTTCACAGAACTAGAACAAAAAATTTCACAACTTGTATGGAAACACAAAAGACCCAAAGTAGCCAAAGCAATCTTGAGAAAGAAAACAGAGCTGGAGGAATCAGGCTCTCTGACTTCAGACAAACTACAAAGTTACAGTAATCAAGATAGTATGGTACTGGCACAAATTCAGAAATATAGTTCAGTGGAGCAGGATAGAAAGCTCAGATATAAACCCACACACATATGGTCACCTTATCTTTGATAAAGGAGACAAGAAAATACAATGGAGAAAAGACAGCCTCTTCAATAAGTGGTGCTGGGAAAACTGGACAGGTACATGTAAAAGAATGAAATTAGAACACTTGCTAGCACCATACACAAATATAAACTCAAAATGGATTAAAGGCCTAAATGTAAGGCCAGACAGTATAGAACTCTTAGAGGAAACATAGGCAGAACACTCTATGACATAAATCACAGCAAGATCCTTTTAGACCTACCTCCTAGAGAAATGGAAATTAAAACAAAAATAAACAAATGGGACCAAATGAAACTTAAAAGCTTTTGCACAACAAAGGAAACCACAAACAAGACAAAAAGACAACCCTCAGAATGGGAGAAAATATTTGCAAATGAGGCAACTGACAAAGGATTAATCTCCAAAATATACAAGCAGCTCATGCAGCTCAATATCAAAAAAACAAACAACCCAGTCCAAAAGTGGGCAGAGTACCTAAATAGACATTTCTCCAAAGAAGATATACAGATTGCCAACAAACACATGAAAGGATGCTCAACATCACTAAACATTAGAGAAATTCAAATCGAGACTACAGTGAGGTGTCACCTCACACCAGTCAGACTGGCCATCATCAAAAAATCTACAAACAATAAATGCTGGAGTGGGTGTGAAGAAAAAGGAACCCTCTTGTGTTGTTGGTGGGAATGTAAATTGATACAGCCATTATGGAGAACAGTATTGACGTTCCTTAAAAAACTAAAAATAGAACTACCATATGACCCAGCAATCTCACTACTGGGCATATACCCTGAGAAAACCATAATTCAAAAAGAGTCTTATACCACAATGTTCATTGCAGCTCTACTTACAACAGCCAGGACATGGAATTAACCTAAGTGTCCATTGACAGATGAATGGATAAAGAAGATGTGGCATATATATATAATGGAATATTACTCAGCCAAAAAAGAAACCAAATTGAGTTATTTGTAGTGAGGTGAATGGACCTAGAGTCTGTCATACAGAGTGAAGTAAGTCAGAAAGAGAAAAACAAATACCGTATGCTAACACATATATATGGAATCTAAAAAAATTTTTAAATGGTCCTGAAGAACTTAGGGGCAGGACAGGAATAAAGACACAGACGTAGATAATGGACTCGAGGAAACGGGAATGGGGAATGTTAAACTTTGACGAAGTGAGAGAGTGGCATGGACATATATACACTACCAAATGTAAAATAGATAGCTAGTGGGAAGCAGCTGCATAGCACAGGGAGATCAGCTCGGTGCTTTGTGTCCACCTAGAGGTGTTGGATAGGGAGGGCGGGGGGGAGATGCAAGAGGGAGGGGATATATGTATACATATAGCCGATTCACTTTGTTATACAGCAGCAACTAACACAGCAATGTAAAGCAATTATACTCAATAAAGAAAGATGTTTTTAAAAAATGCCCATGTAATTCTTATCACTACTGTTTCTTGAGCACCTAAAGTATAATCTTTATCATCACCATCCATGGAAAGTGCTGTTATCCCTATTTCCAGATGAGGAAACTCAAGCTTATAGATTTTTCATGATTTGCAAATGTAATACATTATATAAAGGACATGTCTGGGAACAAGACAATTTAACTGGCTTCAAAGTCCATTTAGGCCCTCTCTATCATAACACCTGCTTAATAATTGTATTTAAATCTTTGGGGCTAGGCTCATCTGTTGTGATTTTCCAAACCACATATTTTTGTCTTGTTTAGACTCTCCTAAGTCGTTATTCATTTGACACATAATGACTGATCACCTGATATCTGCTCGGCACCGTGCTGTGTCTGGAATATATCTGCACTATTTAATTCCCATGTAAGAAAACACTAAGCTTAACTTCTGACGGCCACAAATCCCTCTTCTTTCAATATTTTCTGAAATATAGCAATAAAAGATAATGGTTATGAGCTGAGAACACTGAATATTTATGACAAAGTCTGAAAAGAGTACATTTTACATTCCTAGGTTGTCCAGTTGAGATGCCATAAATCACAAGTTTATCAAATATTTTAACCGTCAAAAGGGATCTATTTGTATCTTTAAGAAGGTAGCTTCTTTCTCCTAATAGAGTGATCCCGACAATTTTATTATGCGTTAGTTACATAAATGAATCTTTTTTTTCCTTTTTCTGCTAATAAAGTGCTTTTAGAAATAAATTACTTCAATTTGTGTGTAATGAATAAGGGCATTAAGCACAATCCTGTGAATTGTTCATCTTGACTGCAAGCCACTTATTTTTACCTAGGAATTACCTCATAAATGGTGGAATTGGGCACTGGCTACTGAGTTCGGCTATGCTTCTCACTGTAAGGCCATAATAAATAGATGTGTTATACTAAATTAAATGATAAAAAATTGATGATTCTGAGTATCTCCTCCATCAAAAATTTTGTAATTTAATTCCAATTGATACCCTACCTACCCCCGGGATTTCTTAAAATTTATATTTATCAAAGTATAGTTGATCTGCAATGTTGTGTTAGTTTCAGCTGTATAGCAAAGTTATTCAGTTATATATATATATATATATATATATATAACCTATATAATATATATATATTAATATATATATATTAATACATATATACATATATATTCTTCTTCAGATTCTTTTTCCATTTAGGTTATTACAAAATATTGATTATAGTTCCCTGGTTTAGACAGTAGGTCCTTGTTGTTTACCTACTTTTATGTATAGTCGTGTGTATATGTTAATCCCAAGCTCCTAATTTATCCCTTCCCCCACCTTTCCCCTTTGGTTACCATAAGTTTGTTTTCTATTACAGTGATTCTGTGAATTAGAACATGGGTCCTGTTTCAATGAAGGAAATGGAAACGTCTCTAGTTATTTTTGTACAGACAGGGAATTAGAAGTAAATCTCTTTGAAAACTGTTGCAGATTCTACTAGACTGATGGGTTCCACGGTGGCCACCCGAGAATGATTGACAAGCACTGATTTATCTAACAATCAGGAAAGTGGGAGATCAGGAGGCTGCGGCGACTGCAGCCACCAAGTGTGAGGATATGTGGATTTGGCTGAGATGTGGGATTAGAAGGCCAGAAACAGGGCCCATGCCCCACAGCTGCTTAGACCCCGATATTTTCTGATCATTGCTGCTAAAATCCCATTACCACCCAAGGAACTAGAGGCTAAATCGTGATACACCCAAACTCCTGAGCACCATCATGGTCTCTCAACATCCTCAAGGCTGACCTGGCACCTCCACAACTTCCCAACAGGAAACAGCCAGAATCATCAGTAAACTGACTTCAGCCTCTTGGTGCATCTCATTGGAGGAATCTAATTTTCACTGCTACTGTTGCTTGTAAGGGGGACTGGAAAGTATAACATTTAAAATTTTTGTATTCTGCATAGGAGGCAGGTACACAGAAGGAGGATGGATACTAATTAACCACATCTACCAAAGATCCTGGTAGGTAGTGAATGATATCATTTTACAGTAACTATAATTAGAATAAAATATTGTCACTGAGAACAAGAGAAAGCAGGTTACAAAGTATCAGGCTACTTCTGTGACATAGGCTCTGAAAGTAGCCAAAAGTTTTCAAATTGTTATATGTGATTTGAAGAATGCATGCTCTCCTATATTATTATGCTATTCAAACAAACTGGAGTTTATATAAAAGCCTGATAGCTTATTTTAAGATTTTTCTATGAGACATAGGTTCCGGAATAGAAGTGAGTTTTTGTTTGTTTCTTTTGTTTTAACTACAAATGCTGCTACTGTCTTGCTACCAGGTTTCCTTCTATCTCTAAATTCTTTCCCCAAGTTACATCATCCACTTCCCTTGCTTTAAATAGCATTTCTATATTTTGATTCCAAAATGAATACTCCAGCCCAGATCTCTCCTTTGCAGGTCAAACTTGCAGGCCCCAATTCATACACAGCATCTTCTCTGAAATGTCTCATAGGCCTGCTCTGAAAATAGAGTCCTGGTTATCTCACCAGGCTAGGGTAGGAGAAACCTGTTTCTCTGTGAATTGTACCACTATCCATCCAATGACACAAGACAGAAATCTGAATTTCTCTCTTGCACATGACATTAAACTCACCACCAAGGCAGTATCCTAATCCAGCTAAAAGCGGACTCTATCTTTTTTTCAGGTTTAAAAAAATTTTTTTATTGGGGTATGATTTACAATGTTGTATTAGTTTCAGGTGTACAGCAAAGTGAATCAGTTATACATATATGTATATGCACTCTTTTTTAGATTCTTTTCCCATATAGACCATTACAGAGTATTGAGTAGAGTTATCTGTGCTACACAGTAGGTCCTTATTAGTTATCTACTTTATATATAGTATAAAATATAACACATACATATTGTGTATGTGTTAATCCCAATCTTCCAATTTATCCATCCCCTCCTTACTCCCCTGTAACCATAAGTTTATTTTTTACATCTGTAACTCCATTTCTGTTTTGTAGGTAAGTTCATTTGTAGCCTGATCAGTTTTGACATAGTCTAAGCTCATGAAACTGTGACCACATGAAAATAGTGAAGATAACTCCAAAGTAAAAGCATACTCTTGATTTACTCTCCGAAGCACATTTTCCCCCAAATTTTCCTCATCCCAATAAATGTAGATGCCTTGGCCTTCTACATCTGATTGCTCAGGCCAAACGCTTACTCATCATCCTTGACAACTCTGTTTTCCTTCTACCATGTATTCAATCTATTGGCAGGTCCTGGATGTTCTGTCTCCAGAAAACTCTCCAAATACATCCCCAATCCTGTGCCTTCACCCAAGCATCCATCCTCTCTCCCCTGCTCTAAACAGATGGCTTCCAACTTTGTTTTACATCTTCTACTGTTGATCCCTATAATCCGTTCTCCATGCAGCCCTGGCCACTGCATGAAGATTAAAATTGAAACCCATTCAGTGGCCTCCAAAATGTGTTATAATCCATCCTCACCCACCTCCTTGACCCATTCTTGGCCTATTCCTCTCATCGTTCACTACATCACAGGCCCATTGGACTTGGAAAGTTCCTTACAACACACCCTTTTCTTTCCCAACTCTGACTGTTCCCGTGACTCATGGCATCTAATCTTTCAGGGCTAAGCCTTCATTCACATCACTCCCCTTTGAGAACTTTCTCGACCACAATGTCTAAATTAGCTTCATCCCATTTTGATATTCTTTCATCTCCTTCTGCTTCTCTTCTTGCCAACTGCCTTTTTCATCTGACTTGCCGAGTGTCTTTGTATCTAGTACAGTGCCTGGAACATAGTAGATGCTCAATAATTATTCATCACAATAGTTTCCAAAGTGAAATGCTCACATCTGAAAGTGTAAGCATGATTTTCTACTGTTTCAGTAAGATATATATATATATATATATATACACACACATATATATGTGTATATATATACACATATAATTGCTATACATACATACACATATTAATTTAAAAAGTTAAAAAGGCATGAAACATCACCGATGTTTGTATTGTCAGGGTTCCTCACCCTCTGCCAGGTAAACCTGTCTTCCACCATCTATGATGCACTCCCTCCAAGGGAAGGTGAGCACTTCATGAAGGAAAGTTGTCACAAGAGCTTCCCCACCTATTTGCTGATTTAAGTGCACTGTGATGTAACTTCTCTGTGCCTGGTTGAATGGCTTTATTTATGAACTATATTTTCAAATTTTAAAAACACAAATGCTCAAAACTTGGGCAAGCAACCAAAAAAAAAAATTTCTGGCAATAAAGTGTGACCTGAAGATACCACAAAAATAAAAGCAAAACAAACAACAAGAAAATGGCAGAGCTAATACTTTCCCTCTTATAGTCACTCATTAGCCATGTTAAGGGGTGAAAATAACAACAATTCAATCAGTTCTAAAAAAAAGGTCACTCAAACATTTGAAATTCTCAAGAGGATCATCTGGGAACATGGATTTGCTGACCTTATGATATGTTGAAATTAGTCTTGAGCATTTTTAATCTGTCCTTGTTTTACACACCTTTGAGCCCTATAGCAGTGTATTCTGGTTTTCAAACTGTCTTAATTGAAAATCTGTTGTACAATATAATAATTATTTTATCATAAAATTAATACATATTTATCAGAATTACATAAAATATTGATAAGCAATAGAATAAACTAAAAATCACCTATAATTTCACCATCTAGAGAAAACTTACATCAAACATCATTGTCCTACATACACTTCAATACATTTTACAAAAAGAGATGACTTCAAACTGATAAATGTTTATGCATACCTAGCAGATTTGTCAAAAAAGCCAGGAAAACAAAATACAAATAAAATTAAGGATTCTTTTTTTTCATTTTAAGTAGCCAATATTTATGAAGATAGGTAACTTTATTAAATGCTTCCTAAAAGCCAACATTGTGTTAAATGTTCCACAAACATGTGTCCACTGAATCCTTACAATTAACCCATGAAATAGCTGTTCTTGATTATTCATGTTTCATAAGTGATGAAATTGGACCTTGGGGTATTGAAGGAACTTTCTGAGATTACAGGGCAGGCCAAAAATGCCAGCTGTCTTCCATAAATGCAACTTTTCACGATTTTGACTAGAGTTATCTAGAATGCTGTGATTCACAATTGCAGCTTCTTAAATGACAGTCATTCTAAGCATCATACTCTAGGACCCCTCTCAAAAGTTCTGTAAAAACTAAAGCAAGATTTAGTCCTTCTGTGTCTCAATTCCCTTATCTGTAAAAAAACCATAATATGTTTTATACTTAGAATGCTATTGTGAAGGTGAAATGTGATAGTATATAGGAGAACACTTAGAAATAGATACAAGAACCACAAAATACAGGGCTTTTATGTTAAGGAAAGGGAAAAAATATCATTCACTCTGTGTCTGTGATACAAAAAAATTGTCTTGGGAAACATGTTAATTTTTTAAGCTTCAAAACAAATCTATAGGGTATGCTTGAGTTGCTGCATTTTTACAGATGAGAACACTGAGGCTTAGATAAGGAAACTGTGTATGGTGTTAGAGAATGTTCTCATTTCATTCTTTTACATGTAGCTGTCCAGTTTTTCTAGCACTACTTACTGAATAGATTGGCTTTTTTCCATTGTATATTCTTGCTTCCTGTGTTGTAGATTAATTGTCCATAAGCATGTAGGTTTATTTCAACCTTTCTCTCTTGTTCCATCAATCTAATAGTTTTTGTGCAAATACCATACTGTTTTGATTACTGTAGCTTTGTAGTATAGTCTGAAGTCAGGATGCATGATTCTTCTTTCTCAAAATTATTTTGGCTGTTCAGGCTCTTTTGTGTTTCCCTACAAATTTTAAAATTATTTTTTCTAGTTCTGTGGAAAATTACTTTGGTATTTTGATAGGGATTGCAGATTCTGTAGGTTGGCTTATGGTAATATGGTCATTTTAATAGTATTCATTCTTCCAATCCAAGAACATGACATGTATTTCCATCTGTTTATGTTGTCTTCAGTTTCTTTCATCAGTGTCTTATAGTTTTCTGAATACAGGTATGTTGCCTCCTTAGGTAGGTTTATTCCTAGGTATTGTATTCTTTTTGATGTGATGGTATATGAGATTGTTTTCCTTAATTTCTCTTTCTGATATTTCATTGTTAGTGTATAGAAATTCAATAGATTTCTGTATAGTAATCTTGTATCCTGCAACGTTACCAAATTCATTGATGAGCTCTAGTAGTTTTCTGGTGATGTCTTTAGGATTTTCTATGTATATCATGTCATCTGCAAACAGTGACAGTTTTACTTCTTCCTTTCCAAGTTGGATTCCTTTTATTTCTTTTTCTTCTCTGACTGCCATGGCTAGGACTTCCAAAACTGTTGAAAAAAAGTTGCGGGAGTGGGCATTCTTGTCTTGTTCCTGATTTTAGAGGAAATACTTTCAGCTTTTCACCATTGAGTATGATATTAGCTGTGGGTTTGTCACATGTAACCTTTATTATGTTGAGGTACTTCCCCTCTATACCCACTTTCTGGAGAGTTTTTCATCATAAATCAATGTTGAATTTTGTCAAAAGATTTTTCTGCATCTATTGAGATGATCATAGGGGTTTTTTTCTTCAATTTGTTAATGTGGTGTATCACACTGATTGATTTGTGGGTATTGAAAAATTCTTGCATTCCTGGGATAAACTCCACTTGATCGTGGTGTATGATCCTTTTAATATGCTGTTGGAGTCAGTTTGCCAGTATTCTGCTGAGGATTTTTGCATCTATGTTCCTCAGTGATATTGTCCTGTAAGTTTCTTTTTTTGTGATATCTTTAGTTTTGGTATCAGCGTGATGGTGGCCTCATAGAATGAGTTTGGAAGTGTTCCTTCCTCTGTAATTTTTTTGGAAAAGTTTCAGAAGGACAAGTACTAACTCTTCTCTAAATGTTTGATAGAACTCACCTGTGAAGATATCTGATCCTGAACTTTTGTATGTTTGGTGTTTTTAAATTACTGATTCAATTTCAGTACTGGTAATTGCTCTGTTCATATTTTCTATTTCTTTCTGGTTCAGTCTTGGGAGATTGTACCTTTCTAAGAATTTGTTCATTTCTGTTAGGTTGTCCATTTTATTGGTATATAGTTGCTAAGAGTAGTCTCTTATGGTTCTTTGTGTTTCTGTGGTCTTGGGTATAAGTTCTCCCTTTTCATTTCTGATTTTATTAATTTGGACCCTCTCCCCCTTTTTTTATGAATCCGTCTAAAGGTTTGTCAGTTTTGTTTACCTTTTCAAGGAACCAGTTTTTAATTTCCTTGATCTTTTCTTCTTTTTATAAGTCTCTATTTAATTTATTTCTGCTCTGATCTTTATGATTTCTTACCTTCCACTAACTTTGGGTTCTGTTTGTTCTTCCTCCTCTAGTTCCTTTAGGCACAAGTTTAGGTTGTTTATTTGAGATTTTTCTTGTTTCCTGAAGTAATATTGTATTATTATCAACTTAAAATAGATTAAATACCTAACTGTAAGCCCAGATACTATAAAAATCCTAGAGGAAAACATGCAGACACTCTGTAATATAAATGGCAGCAATATTTTTTTGGATCTGTCTCCCAAGGTAAAGGAAATAAAAGCAAAAATAAACAATGGGACATAATTAAACTAGAAAGCTTTTGCACAGCAAAGGAAACCATCAACAAAACAAGAAGACAACCTACTGACTGGGAGAAAATATTTGCAAATGATATGACTGATAAGGGATTAATATCCAACATATATAAACAGCTCATACAACTCAATGTCAAAAAAAAAAATCCAATTAAAAAATGGGCAGAAGAACTGAGTAGACATTTTTCCAAGAGGAAATGCAGAGGGCCAACAGACACATGAAAAGATGCTCAACATCACTAATCATTAAGGAAATGCAAATCAAAACCAAAATTAGATATCACCTCACATCTGTTAGAATGACTATCATGAAAAAGAACACAAATAACAAATGTTGACCAGGATGTAGAGAAAAGGGAACCCTCATACACTGTTGGTGGGAATGTAAGTTGGTGCAGCCACTGTGGAAAACAGTATGGAGGTTTCTCAAAAAACTAAAAATAGAACCACTGTATGACTCAGCAGTTCCATCCCTGGGTATATAGACAAAAAGATAAAAATACTAATTCAAAAAGAATGTTCATAGCAACATTATTTACAACAGCCAAGATATGGAATCAACCTGAGTGTCCATCAACTGATGAATGGATAAAGAAGATGTGATATACAATAGAATACTACCCAGTCATAAAAAGAATGAAATTTTGCCATTTGCAGCAACACAGATGGATCTGGATGGTATTATGCTAAGTGACATAAGTCAGACAGAGAAAAGACAAATACTATATGATATCACTTACATGTGGAATCTAAAAAATACTACAAACTAGTGATTATAACAAAAAAGAAGTATACTCACAGATATAAAGAACAAACTAGTGGTTACCAGCAGGGAGAGGGAAGCGGGGAAGGGGATTATAAGGGTGGGGGAGTGGGAGGCACCAGCTATTGGATGTAAGATAGTCTCAAGGATGTATGTACAGCTTGGAGAATACAGCCAATATTCTGTAATAACTATAAATGGAAATTAACCTTTAAAAATTGTATAAAAATATTTTTGAAAAAGAATACTATACAGCAATAAAAAAGAAATGAAGTGCTTATACACATAAAAACATGAGTGAATCCTAAAATAACTTTGTTGAATGACAAAAATCAAACCGAAAAAGAATACATGCCCTATGATTTCATTTACTACAAAATTCTGGAAAATACCCTCAAATCTTTAATGATAGAAACCAAATTAGTGATTGCCTGAAGATGGTAGGGGTGGAAGGAGTGGATAGTATCTAGAGGGAGATATTAAAGGGGCATGAGAACACTTGGGGGGAAATGGATGCTTATTTTATTGATTTTGGTTATGGTTCAATGGGTATAAATACATGTGAAAACCTCAAATTTTACACTTAAATGTGTGCAGTTATTGTGTGTCAATTATACCTCAATAAAGCTTTTAAACCAGAAAAAAAGAAAAGAAAAGAAAAGAAAACTGTCCATTGTCAAAATGCTAAAAAGAAAAAAAGTGTCAAACAACAAAGCAGAATCAGGCTTCCACACAGGCTCAGCTGACTCCAAGCTCTGGGAATACCCAGGGCTCATTTGTTATTGATACCTGAAAATAGTTTATTTCTAATGAAAAACTGTTGAAACTCTACTTTTCTATGGAGATGACATGATGACAAATCCTAAGAATAAGAAAAAGGTCGCCACCAAATAATTTACGCTAACATGCATCCTTGTTAGCATGCACGTATATACATGCCTGCCAGCTAGCCCTGTTCAGCACGGCTTATATACGTAAGTTATGTTTTTTTCTGCATACATACTTTTAAAATCAAGCTATCTCCTAAGTTTCACATTACAAAATGTTTATTTTTACATTTTAAAAAGTTGTAAGTACAGATTTATTCTATTTTAGGAAAAACAAAAAACAATCTTCCATACACCACAGTTTCACTGAGTTGTGAATCTCACAAGAGCTGTGATGTTCCACTTGTACACATATTTGGAAACCTCCCTAGAAGGGACCATGACATTACAGTGATTTTGAAACACTGTTTATACCTTAACAAAAGCAAATATCATGGACTAACTATTTGAGAGCACAAGACTTTAAAGGACTTCTGGGCCTCAACTGTCCAGTGTAAATTATGCCCTGGAGAGGGAGGGGCACACATTTCCTCACCTTTGTGGTTGAAGGACCCCATTAGTCAGATTTCAGGAGCTCATGCTGCCTGACAAATGAGCTCAAAAACGCAGAGCTTCACCACAGTAACTATTTATTTTCACACTAGACACAGCAGCTGCAGGTAGGCTGCTGCGTCTTTGCTTCTGGCTGTGAGTCAGGATCAGGACTGCTCTGCCTCCTTTTTATTCTGGGAATCAGGCTGCAGGAATGGCCTTGCTTGAGGCATGGTAGAGAACATGAGATAAAGCTGAAATGTGCTGCTTCTAGAAGCTTCTGCTGCTAACTGCCTGTGCAGCAGGAGTGGAATTTCACCTTGGCCAAAACAAGTCGCCAATAGTGTATCAGGAAAGGGATGCATGAGGCTATTGTAAGGAGAGGAGGGAGTAAAAAAATTGGGGAAAATAATTCCGTCTACCACTGGAGGAAAATTCTTGGAAATAGTAACATACATCATTTAATATTCATCGGATGTCAGTCAGACTCAGCATACTGGTCCCTATTTCACAGATCAAGGAGCAGAGTCTCAAGTATGTTAAGAGTCTTGTTAAATGCCAGGGTCTCCAGCTTCATATCTCCCATCTCCATAATTCTTATGTTCTTCCTAGTACACCATAAAGTAGACAGGATACATATTTTTTCTATTCCTTTTAGTACTTAGCACAGTTGCTGGCTTATGAGGTTGACTGATTAGATTTTATGAAATATAGCTCATTCATTCATTTATTCATCAAATATTTACTGACAATTTCTCTTGAGTCAGGTACTATGCTAGATGCTGAGGCTACATCTGTGAATAAGACAGAAACATGCTTTGCCTTCCTTGGGTTTATGTGAAAGGGGAAATATTCCATTTTTAAAATACAGGGTTTTATCACATTTGCTCATAATTTAAAACTTCCCAATGGATTTATGTTAACATAAGTCTATTTACCAACTGTGAGGATTGGGAGTGTTACCTATCATTGTATTATAGAGAGTGATGAGCTTGGGTAAGAAGAAAATATAGAATCTGAGTCTTATGAAAAGAGCATCATGTGTTAGGATCCTTGGGGGTTCATCCTGCAGAGTCATTTCCTAACGTTTCCCTCTGTCATTCCAGTCCATTCTCTCTGAACATTTGATGTTTTCATCTTTCCAGGAAAAGGTGATTAGTATTTACTTTCAGACCCTTATACTTAAAACGGAAGATTGATGATCAGTAAAGTAGTCAAATGTTGGCTAGGTTTGCCTAGAAATCTCTTGTGTGTCCTGAGGGGGACAGCCCAAATCGATGGCTCAGAGCCAAGTGGAAACTCAAGTACCAGTCATGGCCTTGTGACGAACGTGCCCCAGGGTTCCCAGCTCCATCGTGGAATCTGTAAATCAGGAGGTATAAAGTGGATGGAGCACTTGTTAAGAGTTCTTAGGTATTATTGCTGAGGAGTATGGGTAAAACAGAAATTGTCTTTGTGGTTTCTACCCTTTTCTACCTCTTTTGCTCTTTCTTTGTACTACACATTTGCTCTTTGCTTTCTGCATATTTCTTTTTACTATACATTTGACTCCACACTTTTTGCATATATCACCTTTCACAGCCTTCTTGTCTACCTCATAAAACTGTCAAGGAACTGTTTCCTATCTCAATAATGGAACAAATATTCATTGAGAACTGATATAAGGTAGGCACTCTGGAAAACACGGGTCAGCTGAAAGAGACACTGCTTGGTCTCAGTTGATGTCCTTCAACTGTCTCTATGCTACCTTCCAATTTTTCTAGGATAAACTCTTATAGATATTCTAGAAATAAGTTGTTCCCCACTACATGTGGTTCTGATGCTCATTAGTTAAGCCAGTCATGTTCGAAAATTCTAGTAGGAATATTTCTAAAAAATATTCAAACTAAGATAAAAATGACTAATAATGAAAAATTTCATTTCAAACCTTGAGAAGCGAAGTCACAGTCTTATATCTAAAAACCAGAATTTCAGACAACCTTGAATGAGTTAGGAGGATTTGAGAAAGAGGAAGGGGCAGCAAGATAGCCTGAAATTGCATTGCCCCAGTATCCCCTGTGTCACCTGTGTACATTTACATATATTTGCATCCACTCCCATCTTTTCCTCTTGTTTTAGAGGAAACATTCCCTCTCCTCATATCCAAGGTTAAGTCCTCCAGAACACACACCAGGCCAGCCACTCCATGGAGGTAACACAACATTAACATTTCCTTTTTGCCTGGGCCATCTCTTTATCTATAAGAATGTAAATAGGACCAATCACCATCATTGTTTAAAAATATAGCCCATAAAAAAAAGCAATCTCACTGCTGTCTACACCCCTATTCTCAGTATCTTCCCATCACAGCCACCCTCCTTGATCAACTGCAGCCAGCCCCCTGCAGCTTTCCTCTGGCCTCTACTCCTCCAGAAAGTCCTTACCGACATCAACCATGGTTTTGCTTTAGGACCTTTGCCCTTTCCCACAGAAGCAGACAGGAGAAGAGGTAAGTGTCAGATACTTTAGTATTAGAAGAAAGTACCTGAAGTTGCCTTGATGTAAGGCCCAAAGTTTTTATGTTCTATATTTTACCTGAAAATTAAATGGAACATCTGCATTACTTTTACACTTATATCAATGTTTACTTAAATATAAAGATGATTCAGACTTGTATAATTATGTCGATTGAAAAAGAGACACAACCTAAAAGTTGAGAACTATGTTGTATTTGGTGGACTTGCTAAAGACTTCAAGCCCGGAACACAGCATCTCAGAGAGCTCTGAGGGACTTCTCTGAAGAGATCAGGGAGGAGCCAGGATACATAGGAGTTTTGCAACAAAAACCAGGTCATTGGAACATCAAAATATTACTGTTAATTAAAGAAAACCAAACATCTCTAGTTAATGAATCTAGCGCTTTTCTATGTATGGGAAGATGCAAGAGTCTGGGCTAATCAAAATCATTCCTTTGATATGCACCTCAGCTCTCTAGGGCCAATATCCTGCTTTTCTTCATCCTGAATCCCTTCAGGGTGCACAGCTCGGGGTGGCTGCTGGCTTGATGGCTGCAACATCCTTTGTTTACTGATATGGCAGGCAACATTTTTCATTCACATTGGAAAAGTGATGTTAAAATTTATTCATCATATCTAAAAATACATTTTGAAGGCCTACTCTGAGTACTCCCCTTGGGGACTGAATAAGAGCAAACACCAACCTGGTCTGGCCTTCATGAAGCTTATAGTCAATAAGAGGGACAGAAATTAATTACACAAATGTAAAATTACGACATTTGTAAGTACGTAGAGTGCTGTATAAGCAGTGTTGATCAGATTTTAAGTGTTCTTGATGGCAGGTTCTGTGCACTAAAGAGTATCAATTTGATGCTTTTTTAGAATATAATTTGATATTACGTATTAAGCTTTTTAAGTTCAGCTTTCAAATTTTATTCTATTTATAAATCTAGCTAATTTTTTTAAGCATAGTTTTAAGTACAGCTTTGATTGTTTGGTTTCATTTATAAACTTTATTTAAACTCATCTGAACATTTTAAGCTGTCAACTGAAAAAAACAAAAGCATGACGTGAGAGTTGTGAGTTAAGTTTTATTTGGGGCAAAATGAGGACTATAGTCTGGGAGACAGCATTTCACATAGCTCTGAGGAACTGCTCCAAAGTGGTTGGGGGGAAGGTCAGTATATATGTGATTTTAGTGAAGGGGGAGTACATGCAATCAAGCACATATTTTTTGCAGAAGGTTTCTGCTAGCCTTGTGAAGGTTACTGCTTTTCACGAGGAGCAGATGTCACCATGAAAGATTTTAGTGCTTTTCTAGATATGAGGAGATGCAAGAATTGGACTCATAAAATTGTCTCCTGAAAATATCTAACTATCTGAAGACCTGTTCTGCCAGTTTTTCCCAGAGCACAGAGTGCCTCATTTCTGCTCTCCACCCTTAGCTCCTTTCAGGGGGTGTTGAAGGTCAGCAGCTCTACAGCAGCTCATAATTTAATTCTTATAGAGATACATGGCTAGTGCTAATTTGTAGGTGACAAAGCACAATTTATGGTTATCATATTCTACTTCCTTTTAAAGTATCTCAATTGTATAACCAACAGAACTGTAAATAAAATCTATAAGCACTGAATATTTTTTGAAAAATATAACAAAAGAGCCTATAATGCAGTGAACCTTATGTTTTCTTAAATGCTTTGATATTAAATATACATTTAACACAATTTAATCTTAAAATCCTGAGTCTAAATCAATATTCAATAATACCTTTTAAACTGATGCCACAAGTCTGGCTTATTACACAAGTCTGGTTGAATGTTCTGAGATATTAGTACATAAAAAGATGTCTATATTTATTCTTTTAATAGTTTGTTGCCAAAAATTAATACATTCATTTGTAACTATATTCAACTATTTCTATGGCATTTACAGGGAGAAAAGTCATCCCTATGGATAACTGGCAGAGCTACTGATATAACTTTAATGCCTCACCAGAATGTCAATGCTCTGGCTCTTTACCTACCATGTAACAAACACTCCAGAAACCTCATCAGCTACCCATATTTCCTTCTTTGTCTATATTTGTATATAGAATATATAGATATGTATGTATAACTGAATCATTGTGCTGTACACCTGAAACTAGCACAATATTGTAACTCAACTATACTTTATATATATATATATATATATATAATTTAATTAAGCATTTATTTTTTATACTATTTCTTTATCAATGTATAATTTTCCTTATATCCTTTATAATTTTCTTTATCAAAATTATATACTTGTACTGCAGATTTGCCTTAATAATTCTGTCTGTATTTTGCAGAATATTTAGACAATATCTCAACAAAACAAGAAAAAGCAGGTTGTTGAGATAGATGGAGAGCGTAGGGTGCAATACCACATGGAAGAAAGTCATTCAGAGCAAGTGATCTAGAAATCTGCCTAGGAACTCCCCTCAATATTTTGATCCAGATGTTAACTGTGCATGGCTATGGGAGATGATGTGAGGTCTGCAGAAAGACAACCAGCAAGGGAGCTATGAGCTGAACAGAGTTAGATGCCTCACATGTCAGGAAATGTGAGATTTCCAAAGACCCAGAGTGGAGAGAACACAGTGAACAACTCAGACATTTAACTGCGTCCTCAGGATAGTCACTGATGAGAGGGAAGTAGGCTCTGGACCAGGAGTGATATATACTCTAGAAACTGACAAGCAACTGCCTTCCAGAACCAAAGCCAACACACCTGTCATCTTGAAAGGAAAATAAAAATAGGCTCCTAACAATCTAAACCTTGTAAATTACTGGACATGAGAAGAAGGAGTAAAAGGTGAGCCTCTAGCAGGCAATGGCTTTAAAACATTTATTAAGATATGTTTAAAACATAAAGAAGATTATATATATTATATAATTACATCATTATGTATATATGTGTGTGTGTGTATATATTGGGTGGGCCAAAATGTTCTTTTGTTTTTTTTCCGTAAGATGGCTCTAGTAGTGCTTAGTTATGTTTAGCTTCATTTGAAAAAATTTTGTTAGACTGTATTGTGACAGCTGTCATATCAGCGTGCATTAAAAAAAAAACTTATCAAAATTGGTGAATTTTTGTGTAGCCATTTTAATAATGAAAATGGAAGATAAAAACCAACATTTTCAGCATATTATGCTTTATGATTTTAAGAAAGGTAAAAATGCAACTGAAATGAAAAAAAATAAGATTTGTGCAGTGCATGGAGAAGGTGCCATGACAGATTGAACATGTCAAAAATGGTTTGAGAAGGTTCATGTTGGAGATTTCTCACTGGACAATGCTCCAGTTTAGGGTAGACAAGTTGAAGATGATAGCGATCCAATCGAGACATTAATTGAGAACAATCAACGTTATACCATGCAGGAGGATAGCCGACATACTCAAAATATCCCAATCAATCACTGAAAATCATTTGCACCAGCTTGGTTATGTTAATCCCTTTGATGTTTGGCTTCCACATAAATTAAGTGAAAAAACCTTCTTGACCGTATTTCCACATGCGATTCTCTACTTAAACGTAAAGCAAACGTTCCGTTTTTCAAACAAATTTGACGGGCGATGAAAAGTGGATACTGTACAGTAATGTAGAACGGAAGAGATCATAGGGCAAGTGAAATGAACCACCGCCAACCACACCAAAGGCCGGTCTTCATCTAAAGAAGGTGATGTTGTGTATATGGTGGGATTGGAAGGGAGTCCTCTATTATGAGCTCCTTCTGGAAAACGAAACGATTAATTCCAACAAGTACTGCTCCCAATTAGACCAATTGAAAGTGGCACTCAAAGAAAAGTGTCTGGAATTAGTCAACAGAAAATGCATAATCTTCCATGAAGATAACGCAAGACCACATGTTTCTTTGATGACAAGGCAAAAGCTGTTACAGCTTGGCTGGGAAGTTCTGATTCATCTGCTGTATTCACCAGACATTGCGCCTTCGGATTTCCATTTATTTCAGTCTTTACAAAATTCTCTTAATGGAAAAAAATTTCAATTCCCTGGAAGACTGTAAAATGCACCTGGAACAGTTCTTTGCTCAAAAAGATTAAAAGTTTTGGAAGATGGAATTATGAACTTGCCCGAAAAATGGCAGAAGGTAGTAGAACAAAAGGGTGAATAGGTTATTCAATAAAGTTCTCTGTGAAAATGAAAAATGTGCCCTTTATTTTTACTTAAAAACAAAAGGTACTTTTTGGCCAACCCGAAATACACACACACACACACACACACACACACACACACACACATATCTCAAGTGAAAAGATGAGGAATTTAAGTGGAAGCTATAACAATGGACCAAATGCAAGTTCTCAAACTGAAAACATAGTAACAGAAATGAAAACCTCACCAGGTGGGCTTAGCTGCAGTTGACTCTGCAAAAGAAAAGACCCCAACAGTCACTGTGCAGTACAATAGTGATTATTCAAATTGAAACTCAGTGAGAAAAAAAAAGGCTAAGAAAATAATGAGCAGAGCCTCAATAATCTATAGGTCAATAACAAGCAGTTTTACCTACATGGAATTGAATTCACAAAAGGAGAGGGAAGAGAAAATATTTGAAATATATGAAACATTGCACATTTGGGGTAGAGGTTGTAATGAAGTCACTTACCTCCTTCTATCTTGTTGTGTCCATTCTTCCTGGACTAATATCACCCCACCCCTCCAGTAGAAAGCATCCTCCTCTACTTATTGTGGGTAAACTTGGCCAGACAGTGTAGGAGGTTCTTGCCCTCTTCCCCTGTCTCTTCTGTTCTTTTCTCCTAAATCTTCCTCTCTGACTCACTGGATAATCCCTACTCGACTCCTGTTTTACTACATTTAAGGCCAACATCTGGAATAGCAATGGCAATTGTTGTCACCACCTGACTAAGTTGAAAGTAGTCCATAATCCATCGCCAGTTTCCAAAGCTCATCTGTCTTTGGTGCTTGTTAAACTGGAGAATTAGATGGTGATGTGATGGGAATCCTTACCCACACGTTTTTCAAGTCTTTGATGGTGTCCCTCATCGCTGTGACTGTTGTAGCTTCATAGAATGGCTTTGGGTTAATATTTAGGTGAAGAGTAGGAGTTCCTTAGTCTTTCTAACAAGATATCTACTGGTCATAGAACAACTTGAGGATTCTGCCAGTTGCTGAAAATCTCTATTTCTACTACACACATGAGAACTGAGGATTGGGCTAAGAAATGGGTTTGAGGACCCAATGAGCTTAGTTTAACGTGAGCTCAAATCAAAAGTCCACCATTAAATGACCCCAAGGAAGAAAGTTCCCTGCCTGAATGAGAGCTTATGAAGGCATCTGAATCCCTAGGAATTGAAACAACCTCAGATTCCAGGGCCAATAATATCTGAAACAACATCTAGGTATTTTCCTTCCCCCAGTGCATAATTGCCTAGTAACAAAAGCCAGTCTCTTTGGGGGAAATTTCAGAATATGTACTTTGAATATTTTCACAGAGCCTTTCCTGAAGGCACTTGATTCACGGAGCTGCATCTTGTGAATTGGCTACGTGAGGAAAGGGAGTGAGGGGTCAACAATTCTCTATTTTGATATCTCATCTCAGGCACATTTACTGGATAAATTTTCCCCCAATATATACCACAAAGAAGGTTTTTGTGGATGGCCCATCTCGTTCAACACTAGGGATGCTCTAATCAGTGAGTCTTTGCCAATCAGACCCTCTAGTGGGCAAGCTCTTCCTGCTGCCTATCCTGGTTACCTCTCCTTCTTGGAGTTAAGGTTTCACCACCACTGCCCAGCAGGAACAACACCTCTCACTCTTGTTGAAATCAGCCACAGCACCTACCATCAGCATCCTCGGTCTCTAGGAAATTTCCACAAAATTATTTTTCAAAGATGAAAAATACCCATCACCATTAAAAAATAAATAAAATCTGGATGAAGGGAAGGGTATGTAGGTCTTTGAAGAGGACAGGATCTCCAGAGTCTTTGGATTCTATTCTACATTCTACCAGTAAGTGTCTGGCATCTCAACCATTCTGAGTCAAAACAAACTAGCAAGGAATTTGAACGGCTCCCAACTGCTTGTACTAACCATTGTGACTAGATTCTCTGGTCAGGGCACCGAAGCTGATACGTTCAGCCTTATGTAAAATGATTTCTGCCTTCCTCCTTCTACCACCTCAGCATTCATTCTCACGTGCATTGAGCCAGAGAGCTGACGCTGCATATCAGGTCGATTATCCACACGATTTCTCTTCTATGTCTTTGCATCGTGATGTGTCAGAACTCCCAGATTCACACAAATATGGAGCTTCAAGTGGCAACCATGCTTGTCCATACCGTTTTACATATTTTGTCTGGATACCTAAAGACTGATGCTGTAGCCACTGCCAAATACGTGGTCTGGTACAACATTTATAGCTCCCTCCTTATAGTTCTTAATTAAATATTTGACCCTGTCATTGTAAAACATTTTAGGAGCCATTATTTATTATTATAGAAACAACATAATCACCATTTCTAGGGTTGTTTTTTTTTTCATGTTTTCCCCCCAGAGTGAAAAACAGTTTAATCCTGAATTAAATGGCTCCAACATTTGAACAGAAGCCAGAATCTATCTGGCCAGTAGAGCACGATTTCAAAGTAATTAGTTCTCCCCTAGTTCTCACTCTTTCGTGTTTCTCCATTTTTCTGAAAATATAAAATCCAATTTTACTTTCAAGACACAAAAGGCAGCATCCTTTGCAGAAGGGTGTTCTTCTTCAAGTGTGTATCACATCACGTTCTTTTTGTGTCCAGTATATGGAACTGCTTGCTGATTTAAGAAAGCACCATGCTGCTTCCTGCTTCCTGACCTCTGAACAGACTGCCTCATCTCTCTGGAGATGGCAGGTGCCTGTTCACCTGTAATAATCACACGGAAGGACATCCCCTGACCACCTCTTAATGGGCAGGCAACATGGAACCCACTCCTTTCTGTAACGCCGTGCTACATTTCAATCATTTTGTATGTATATTTGACCACTCCACGTTGGTGCCTACAAGCTTCTCAAAATAAAGGTATGTAAAACATAGCTTAAATGAAGTGGGAAATGCAAATTAAACAAAATTAAATAGAAAAATGGGGATCACACCTCCTTGAGATTTTAACATTATTGTAATAAAACAATAAAAATATGTAATAAAACATATTTCTTCCCCAGAATTCAAGTAGAGTTTACTAAACTTCTGCTTACTTTCAAATCCTGAGATCCTGCTTCTGAAACAGAATTTAGTGGGACAGAAGTGTATTGATAAGGTTTTATTATGATGCTGGCTATTCTGATGGTTATTCTGTTTGACATAGCCCTGGAACTAAACTTTTTTCTCTTCTCTGCTTAGGGCCACGGGAAGTTAATTTTATCATGGGTTCTCTTGATTGGCTGCTGCCAGTAGGTTTTGGCCAATGGGATCCACTGGTGGGAGATTGCAGGCAGGGGGAGTAGGAGATTCAGGGTGTTTCTTGCTCTTTTCTCTTCCTTCTTTAGACCACATTTTGGGCAGTGCCTGGATAGTCTGGGGCCATGGCTCTAGCCCAGGAACCTGTATCCCTTCACTGGGCTGTTAAAGTCCTCTTTTATTTAAGCCTTTAGGTCAAGGGTAAGAAAGGCTTCTCACTTTGCTAATCTCTGGCTGCTTCAACAAACGTTGTTGGTTCTTCTAATTCTATTCAAACCCTTCATTAACATCTCTTAAACCATATTAGTTCTGTTCTGCTTCCAGCCTTGGCTCTGACTGGTACAGAATGTTTCTCCTCTGCTTACCAGATTGTGGTTCAGTTTAGGCTAATATAAAGGCTAATATAAGCCACCACTTGTACTTCTTTAACACTGAAATGTGTTATTAATTTAGCCCTTTGCTCCTATAATTGGAGCAAATCCTAGCACAATTAATTTATTTATGACCGGAGGAGCTATGCTAATAATTTATAACATTTCTCTCCAAAATCATGACATCTTTCTAGAGACAGGCCAACATGTAGATGAGCTTTTTTTTTTTTTTTTCAAAATAATAAGTTAGAGCTTTTGCATATGTCTTTCAAACCTTAAATTATGCTTCCTAAATTACTTTTTCTGCAGTGTTGAAATATGTTCCAATTATATGTGATCAAACTCTATAGGTTTTATCAGTCCTGAAATGTTGATTGGTTACTGCCCATGTTAAAAAATTTTTACTAGTAATTGTCTTTAATTTTAGATCATTCATAACTTCCAAAACATATCAAAACTATAGACTGTTTTTATGTAAGTGTGATTAGTGATAATTTGGAAATCACCCAGTACCTGTTACCTGATAAAATATACTGAACTTGATTCTTGATCACTCAGATGAAGTAAAGAAATGAGTCCTGGCAGTCCCTGCTTTCCACAATAGTCTTGGACTGTGAATAAGACAAACAGAAATTGTACAAAGTGATCTTAATAATCAGTGGGAAAAGTAAAATTTTTTCTATGATTATAAAGTTTTTCTCCAAAACATTAAAACCTCTTTCTAATAGTTATAAATGTATGGGGAAATGAAAACAAATAGTGAAATTAATATTTATTTATAACACTGTAATTTAAAGCACTAAAATCATTGAGAATTAAAGTGTTGTATAACACTGTAAAAAATCTTCAACTGTCGTTTAAACAGTGCTGGCCTTCATCCCATAATATAATGTACCTTATATGTAAGATACAGAGTGGGCATCTTAGAAGTCTTAGTGAATTGTCGTGTTCTTTTCTAAGTTTGGATCAGCTTCCAACATTTTATCCTTTGCATTTTCAAAGTCATGACTATCTCCGAGAATCCCTTTAACATGAATTTTTTGCCGGTGTCACTTCCTCTAGGACATCTTTATCTTTCCTATCATCCCTCGCATCCTTTTCTCTTATGTTGCTAAGTTCACCCTTATTAAGCCCCTCTGGATGCACAGCCGTACACGCCCTACCCTTCTGTAATATTCATCCACACTTCCATCTGTGCACATTTCACTGCCAGGGTGATCATATTTCATTCTTTTACTGAAATTTCATCTTTGCTGTCTAAGGCTCTCTTTTGATTATTAGTTTTGTCAAATGTCACATGTCCTGGGAGGCCAGGAGGTAACACTGCTACACATTTTTCCTGTCTGTGTGTGGACAGAATAGTAGATGCATGTGACCAAAAAATGACCTATAATTGGCCACTCGTGAACATGATTTGCATCTGTTATTTACATAGTGATTTGTGAAGTGAAGAGCTAGCAGCAGTGTGTTACTCTGTGCAATTATTCACAGTTAATATGCCCAGGTAACTGAAATTTGAGCCACATCATTTGGGGACGGGTGTTACATAACTAAACCACGGGAAACTGAGATCCACGTGTATTGGGACCATGAAGAGTAAGGACTGGCTACATCAATGTTTGAATTTTGATTTAAGACTCTTTTCCATTATGTAACATCGTTTAAATCCCTATTATATACTGGACATAACTTAGCATGTGCAGAAGTCAAGATAACTTGTGACTTTAAAGAAAATTTATATTGGAATGAAAAATAGTTGATATATTGTTTTCCTCCTCAGACTACAGATTTTAGCATGCTTTACAACAACTATCCCAACAAATGTTATTGATACCAGAGCAAAACACTGGCCTCATTTCCACACTCATTTCTTTTGGACTTTCATATAAATTTAATGTGAAAACAAACTAGTTTTAAAAACAAGAACCAGTGTGGAATCTACTGTCCAAACATATCTTTTCTTGCTTCTTAATAATAAACTCAGACTAAAGTTGAAATTCTCAAGTAATTTCCTAGGATAAAGAGAACAATTAAGTTTTCTTAATTCTGAAAGGAGTAGTGACATTTAGTAAGTTGTGAGATTTGAATCACATTCAGTCTGGAGTAAACAAATGAATTATTCTTTATTGAATGGACACAACGTGTTGAAAATAGAAGTAAGTTTCTCCATCAACTAAGATATAAATGCATTAACTGTACTCACAACCATAATTTAAAATTTAGAACAATATGAAAAAAGACCTAAATCAAGTCTCAAAAACATCAAAATCCAGGGACAGATGTTGTCATGACATTTTACTTACTGAAGTAGGACTGTTAACAACATTTTGTAGTTTCACACACTGTAGAAAGAAGTTGATTGCCTGAACCTTACTATTGTTGCTGATGGCTGGTGTTCATGCACTAAAAAGCCAGATGTTAATGAGAAAATCTCCTCCTTTGTTTATTAATTCATTCACTTATTCATTTATTCACTTCTACATGTACTTATGCATTCCTCTGGTACATATTGCTAATGTTAATATCCCACATGCCAAATACTGGGAATATAATGGTGAATCAAAATGCCATAATTTTTACCCTTAATGGAGTTCATAATCTAATGAACAGGGAGACATTCAGCAAGTCAACATATAGTAGTAAATATTCTACTACAAAGAACAAAGTGAGCTGAGGGGATAAAAGAGGGGAAGTGTTTTAAGTAAGACCTTCAGTAAGATCCCTCTGACAAGGAGACATTTATGCTAATCTGAGGGAAGAACATGACTTGCCTTAAGAGTAGGGTCTAGTGCATTCTGTGCAAAGGGAACTAAGTCAAAGAACCAAGGTGAGATGTTAGTGCATCTAACTGTGTGACGGCTTGGTTGTCCATAAGGTAGTAAGAGGTCTCATGGATAATATGAGGGGGGAAGGTAGATCAGGGATCTGAATGTGAACATCCTTTGAAGTCATGGATTTTACTATAAATGCAAAAGGAAGCCTTTCGAGGAGTTTCTTGGGGAGAAGGATGTGAACTGATCGACATTTAAGTTATGAACTTGAGTGCTTTCTGGGGTGAATGAGAAGAGTAACAAGCACATCCACAGAGGGGGAGAGGGTTCACTGGGATGCAGGGATGAGATGTCCACTTTGGCAGATGTTGAGATCCACATGCCAGTGTGGCTTCTGTAGAGAGATCAGTATTGTTATATCTAGTCATCGAATTCAGAACTGGTGACTGTGACCCTGTGCTGATCTTCTGGACACAGCGGATTTCCCAAATGGAAGGGAGAGTCACTCGAGGCTTGACTGCTTCTTGTCATCTGTGGGTGTCCTGGCGTCATCAAAGGCAACGGTTTCTTACCAAGCTCGACTCGTCACAATCCATTCCTGACTTCTGCTATACAGCTCGACCCTGATGTGCTGGCCTGTTTGTGTGTGTGTGTATGTGTGCCTCCCAAACACAATCCCCACCTCCTGCAGCTGACTCAGTGCCTTGGTTGCCAAGCTCATGCTATGGCTGGTATTTCATTCCAACCTAGTCTTCTCAACTCTGTAATCTGTCCAGTCTCGTCAAGCTTGGAATTGGAATTCACTTGTTCTCCTGGGTCCATTCAGGAGTGTCTGGGGAAGAGTTTAAGCACTTTTTCCCCCTAAAGTTTGGAAAAATGAAGCCTTAAGAAGCACTGAGTATAATTAAACTGTAGTCCAGAGTTAGATGCAATTTAATCATAGTTCAATTCCAAAATAAAAGTTGTGTAGGTGAGACCATGAAATTTCCTAACATGTGATTTTAATACATTGTGCTAAATTTTCTAAAACAACTCAGGCACCAAAATTTACAGTAGATGGCGTATTTATGAAAAATCTAGCATCAGCTATATTACATATATGTATATGCATATACACATAGATTGTCATCACATATAATCTTGTAAACCCAAGATTATATGACTTCTTGTCATTGATTTCTTGGGCAAATTTTGTGTCCCTTTCTCTGATTAAATCCCTTTAGGAGAAAAATAGGTGAACCTTGTCTATCTACCTTTTTACAGGTCAGCCTCCATTTCTCTCTCTCTAAACTCTCCCAGATGAACTAATACTTTTCTAAAGTTTTAAATACCACATAAGTATAGAGATTTCTCAATTTGTCTTCTACAGCCAAGATAATTCTTCTACGTGCCAGACTCATGCATCTCATTTGACAGGCCCTCATAAATGCCTCATAACCATCCAAAAATTCACATGTTTATATTTGATCTTCTTCCCCCAGGCCCCCACTAAAACAGCACCCACTTCTTCCTCCCTGAATTTTTGGTTTCAGAAGAAGACACCAACACAAGCCTAGCTGTTCAACGGTCAATTCAAATTCTTCCTTTACCTGGAGACCCACCCAAGAAAAATCAGAAAATTCTTTTGATAGTATCATCAGAATTGGCCTAGAGTTTTTTTCCTTCTCACTCTGTCTTCCATGGCCTCCTCTTTTGGAGGACAGGAACTTACTAATTCATTTACCTGATTACACTACCTGCCAAAGAAGACAGGGTACCATGGTGTCTGCTCTCCAGAGGCAAAACAAATCATACACAGCAGGATTTCTACTTGCAGGTAGCACTTTTCTTTAGATGATTCAAAATGTATTCAATGCTACAGTTAATTCAGAGAGGAAAGAGCCACAGCAACCAACTTTGAAATTTCAACCATGTGGCCAGCATCCCATGATCCTGTGAACATATAAAGATTTTTACTTTTTTTTTTTTCTGGAGACTATCCAACACTGCCTAAAACAGCTTCAAGCCCAAGCATAAAAATATTCTTAAAATAATTACATTTCAATTCTCACATTCTTTACATTTTTGTGCGTTTTCAGAGAAGAAAATAATAAAGTCGAGTATCAGCAATTCCTATGTTCCTAGTTTGTGTGAAACAGTATGAATCTCTATATGACTAGCCAATGACAAACAAAACAAAACAAAATACAAAAACAGAAAAAAATCCTTTTTTCTGGGGGCATCATTTGTGAAGATATAAAAATCCAATGATTTATCCCTTACCTGCCAAGTCATGATCTAGACTTAATAAATTTAAAATCTCACCATCAAAGCTAAATTACTATAAAGAAAAATTTAAAGAACACATTATATATGGTTTAAAAATGGGATAACAGGAAGTAAATATTTTACTGAGATAAAAGAAACTGACATGCATTCAAATAACAATAACATTAGAAGTCATTCCCTCATCTGACACAATGCAGGAAGTTTTGCAGGAGGGAGGGGAGAAGTTGTTGTTGTTATTATTTTAAAACATAGCTGTATTTATCCAACTTCTGCTTAAACTCCAAGTGACTGGGTAATCCTTACTTTTACAACACATTACATATACAAATAGCCCAAATGTCTGGAAAACCTATCACTCTTTTTTTTTTCCCCCAAGAGTTTGGTTCATGCTCTGTCCTCTGGAACCAAGTTGAAATCTAATTCTTCTTCCATGTGACCTCTTCTGAGGAAAGCTCTTTCTTACTATTGTGTCCTATTGGCCAACTTTTCTACATCAATCTGTTTTCAAGCTTCTTTTCGATCATTCATTCTTCATGTGATTCTTAATCAGTCCAGTTTTTTTTTCTGAGCATTTATTCTTGGTCATTATCGGGAATTCACATCAAATTTGCAACTCTGTAGTTTCCAGAATCTTTTCATTATTTACCCTTCATAAAAATCTGTACAATTATGTTTCTTAATTTGTATGGAAACATTTCCACTTTCTCTAAATTTTCCCAAAGGTCCTGGGGTCATGTTTGAAAGTTATCTTAGTGCCTTCGTGTATTTCTTTTGATCATGAAAATATGAACTCATTTTAAAATAAAAAGAAATTCCTTATTTTTGTCATAATGCAATGTGAGTTCCAATTCTCCTTTAATGATATTTGTCAGCCTTTTACAGATTGAAGATAAGCCTAGATGGATGAGAATCTGAAAGCACGCCAAAACAAACAAAAGAACACAAACCAAACCTCTCATCAGAATCACTGTCAAAGTGCCTTTTGCCCAGCTGAAATTTAAAATATCCAGACAATCTTTTTCTCTATTATTTTATGTTTTGCTAATTTGAATTTGTCCTGCATGAAAATTACATGAGCATGCTGGAGTCCTGCCCATAAAGCTGATCCCATTAATATACATTGTTTTCTCTCCAGAAACAAATGTCTGATTTCATAAAATACATAACCAGATTTTCAAGTAGTTTAATTAATCCATATTGCATGGCCTCAACTATATACCATTAACAGAGAAAAAGGGGAAAGACTATGAAATACATATTAATCTGTAATTTATGACCCTTTCCCTTCCTCCATATAATGAAAACCTGAGATTTATTTTCTTACATGGATGAAAAAGGTAAGGAATATTTCCACCCATCCCCCCGACCTGGGAGTGCAGACTTATAGTGAATGTTTCACATCACTGGTTAGTAATGCTACATATTACATTTAACCACCTCATCTTCTTGCTACAGTTACTACGTGATAGAGTTTCAACAGTTTTTTTTCCTTCCTCCTTCTCATTATGGAACAGATATTACAAGGGCTAAAAGGGGTCATACATTAACTGGATGAGAGCCAATTATGGGAAAAAACCAGAGCAGGACTCTTGGGCAAACTGAAAGCTGTACTAAAGTGATCACATGACTACACTTTAAGAAGCATGAAAATGTTCACTTTTTCTTCAAGATAATTTAACAGATGCATGTCAGTAAAATTATGACTAAAGAATCCACTCCATGATACCAAGTGATAAGAATTCCTAGAAAAAGAAATTCTTGACATTAAAAAACCCTTTTCATATCCAATACTTGCTATAGAAATGCACATTTGAGAAATATATAATTATATTAAAATAATTGAAGGATGCTTTTTGGCATCCCACCCACCTGTATTTAAATATACATAACAATCGAAGTTACTATTACTAGTATTACAGGAGAGCCATGGTCTCATGAAAATTGTTAGACAACCTGCATTCATAGACTTTGAATATAAAAACCAAATATTGTCCCAGAAATTACTAATATCTGAGTAGCAAATAATATGCCCACAAGTATTTGATGTAAACATGTATCTACTTTTGGTAGCAAAAACCAAGCATTATCAATATTTCAGTTTGGAAGATAATATATGTGGAATATAGTATTTCAAGTATAACTTTTCTAAAGTAAAATATTTTTTGAAAAAATATCTCAACAAGAGGTAAGTTGAGCATTAAAAAACACTATTAGAATCCTTTTATTATCTTTGATGTTTTAGAATATTTTCCTGAGTTTTATATTCAAATGAATAAAACAATTACAAGTAGATATTTACTGTTAAAGAATAACAACTTTATTTTCAGTACTGATTTTGTTATATATCAGAGCACTATAAATAATACCAAGAAGTATCATAAAACATAACTCCAAATTATTTCATTTTAAACCTTTTTATAAGGAAATAAAGTATTAGATTGCAACTCAAACTGTTAGAAATATCTGATGTGATGAGTGAATACCCACAGCCAGATGCACAAAAACGCTTGAATAGAGCATCTTCTTAGAATAGATTCAGCTGAAAAATAACCAATAACAAGTAGAATTCTCAGGCAACTGAGAATTCTAGGGAAATAGGAAACTAAACATGGGTCTAGCAGACTTTGTAACAACTAGACGACACATTCATCTAATTCCAGTCCAAGAAGGCAAAGATAATCAATTACAGGTGGAAATCAAGTTGGATCAATCATTAGTCTGTACCCCACCTCCTGCTAGGTACTCTGGGAAATTCACGTGGACTTGGTGATAGGATCTCTCTCCTCACAGACTAGGAAACCTGGTTCAGATTCTGCTGGTTAACGGGAATCACTTTGCTTGAAGAGGGATTTCCGGGTATGACAAGTTTGGCGTATTCTTCGGTGGAACTTGCGTGGGGTGGGGGAGGACACCTGCTCAGCTATTAGGTTTCAGTGAAATCACCCCTGACAGTCTACAGCCAGATTGCCCCCCGCATCTGTTGATCTGGCTAAAATTAAACACGATAACTGCAGAACATGACAATATGTTTCTAATTAGAGCAATATTATGATTTTTAGACAAAAGTGGTCCCAGTTGGGCAGAATTCTAACCTGGACCATTGGCCTCCTCCAGAGGGGCAGTTATGTCATCACCTTTTAAAATTTGTACTTAAGATCTGAAGATGGAGTGGAGAGGGCAGTAGATCCTGATTTTTCCTCCCTTCATTTTCTCTTAGGATTTCCTAGCTGGGATGTCTAGGGGTGAAGGTTAATTTCAACTTTTTGAACTCATGTTTTAAAAGCTGGGTACTTCCGAATACTTCCTTTTCCTTTGTTAGGATAACCACCCCTCCTCCACATCCATTTATGAATGAGCTTGATTGAGTCCCTGGGGTCTCCCCTGTGTTCCTCCTTCAGATGGTTCTTGTGATGGATTCGGTCTACAAATGCTTCCTAGATGTTACCCAGAAAACATCCTTCCAAGGGGCTACACCACACAGGAGCCCACCAGTGTCTCCTGTACACTAGTGCCTGTCACAACTAAAGTAGAGCAAAGAGGCTGGTGTCAAACCATCACACTGACCTCCTGCATGAGTCTGTGTCACTGTGCCCCTCCCCTGCTATGTGTGGACTCCTGATTTCTGGTTCTGCACATGAGGAGCTTGGATGTCAACACTCTGACCCAGGAACAACTAAAAAAAAGTGAACAAACTGAAAAATCAACAACTCTTCTCAGATCCAGAAGAACAGGAAGGACACATGGCAGCATGA
Source organism: Neophocaena asiaeorientalis asiaeorientalis (assembly GCF_003031525.2). NCBI lineage: Eukaryota > Metazoa > Chordata > Mammalia > Artiodactyla > Phocoenidae > Neophocaena > Neophocaena asiaeorientalis. Next base: position 472,514 of record NW_020175085.1, read on the forward strand.
TGTCCCAAAGTTTGGAGAGATAGGTGAATACAGGGAATCATGGTTTATGGGAGCAGTGCCTCGCCAGCAGAAACGGCCTTAGGAACACTGAGCCAGGGTAGGAAACCCTAATCTGTAATTGAATTGCTGGTGCTCAGTGAAGACAATACTGAGAGTTAAAAACCCAGTCATGGGGCGTGGAGCACAATATGGTGAGGGTTACCTCCAGGAGCTCAGCCAGGTTTCCATATCACAGGGGGAATCAATCCACTGGGATTCTAGCAGGGAGAAGGGAAAAGGAACCACTTTGGACAGTGTCAGAGAGCTCTGTCCTTCTCAACAAGGCGTGCCCTCAGGAGAAACTAACCAGAGCTAAGCCCTGCTGGGTGTTATCAGAGCCTAATAGACCTGGGGAAAGGCAGTCAACAACCACAGCCTCTCTAGCCTTCCTGTCCCACCTAAGAGGGGAGAAAAACCTGATAAACACTTGTGAAGCTCACAGCCCAGAGACACAGATACACTGCAAGCCTGAGCCCTCATCATAGGACTGTGGAACACTTCCCTTCATGTCACACCTCACCTAAAGCCTAGTTACATCAGTTCCTTTTACTCTGTATGTCATGTTTGGCTATCAAGAAAAGAGTTAAAAGGTATGCCATAATGTTAAAAAAAAAAAAAAACCACGATTTGAAGAAACAGAGCAAGCAACAGAATCAGATGTGGTGGGGATGTTGGAATTATCAGACTGGGAAATTAAAACAGCTATGATTAATACACCAAAGGCACTAATGGACAAAGTAGCCAGCACACAAGAACAGATGGTCAATGTCAACGGAGAGATGGAAATCCTGAGAAAGAAACACAAAGAAAGACTAGAGATCTAAATCATTACAAGAAATGAAGAATCCCGTGATGGACTCACTAGCAGACTGGACACAGCTGAGGAAAGACTCTCTGAGCTAGAATATACTCCCCCAAACTGAAAAGAGAACAAGAATGAAATAAAAATAAAAGACAATATTCAAGGACTGTGGACAACTACAAAAGGTGTAATGTGTGAAATGGGGACACCAAAAGGAGAAGAAAAGGGGGAAATAGAGAAATATTTGAAACAATAGTGACTGACCATTTTCCAAAATTAATGTCAGACACCAAGCCACAGATCCACGGAGCTCAGAGAACACCAAGCAAGATCAACGCAAAAGACAAACAAACTACACATCAGCATATTATTTTCAAATAACAGAAAATCAAAGATAGAAAAAAAATCCTGAAAGAAGCCAGAGGGGGAAAAACACCTTACCTATAGAGGAACAAAAATAAGAATTACATCCAACTTCTCCTCAGAAACCACGAAAGCAAGAAAAGAATGGATGAAATATTTAAAGCTTCAAGAGAACAAAACCATCAACCTAGAATTCTGTACCCTATGAAATTCGCCTTCAAAAGTGAAGGAGAGGGCTTCCCTGGTGGCACAGTGGTTCAGAATCCACCTGCCAACTAGAGAAAACCCTCGAACAGAAACGAAGACCCAACACAGCCAAAAATAAAAAATAAATAAATAAATAAAGTGAAGGAGAAAAAGAGACTTTCTCAGACCAAAAAAAAAAAAAAAAAAAAAAAAAAAAAAAGGGGGGAAGGAAGGAGAAAAAGAGACTTTCTCAGACCAAAAAAAAAAAAAAAAAAAAAAAAAAAAAAAAAAAGAGAAGAAAAAAAAAAACTTTACAAAAAAAAAAAAAAAAAAAAAAAAAAAAAAAAAAAGAGAGAGAGAGAGAATTTGTTGCGTAGAAATGGCTTGCAAGAAATGTTAAAAGTTTTCTAGAGAGAAGGAAAATAATACAGGTCAGAAAGTTGGCTCTACAGAAATAAAGGGAGAGCATATAAGAAGGAGTAAGTGAAGGTAAAATAAAACTTATTTTTCTTATTTTTCAGCAATCTAACAGATAACAGTTTGTTCAAGATCATAACAGCAGCAATGTACTTGATTATGTATGCTTATGTATATACCATATATCTATACATTGTCCTATGTATATCTTTATGCTTATGTAAGATTATATATGTGAAATGAATGACAAATGATACAAAGAACAGGAGGAAGGAATTAAGATTATCTTGATGTTATAAGGTACTCAAACTACCCGTGAAGTGCCATAGTGTTGTTTGAAAGTAGACTTGGATTAGTTGTAGTTGTGTATTGCAAACTTTAGGACAGCCACAAAAACATGTTTAAAGAAGAAGTATAACTGCTATGCTAAGAAATGAGAGAAAATGGAATCATAAAATATGCTCAATTAAAACCACAAAAGTCAGAAAAAGAGTGAGAGAAGCCACTTTACTGGGCACCATTTGGACATGTATTCCTTAGCCATCAGAAAGGCAAAGATTATGTTGGACGTGATTTGTGGGAAGCATGAGTTAGAGAATGAGGAACACAGAACTCCAATGGGACAGCAATGCCGACATCCTCCAGAGCTCAGTGGTGGAGGTCTCTTCTGCTTGTTGGAAGTACTATTCCTAAAGCTGGCCCAACTCCTTCCCTCAGTAAGTCTGCAATTCCTCTCTCTGCTGCAGGATGACTGGGAAGTCTGTGTGGGTGGATTCTGTGTAACTGCAGGGTGGACCTCAACCCTGCATTACAAGGAAGGTAGGGCACCCTTGAAGAGGGAAGAGGGACACACACCTTCTTCCCCTTAGAAACACGCACACAGGACGTTACCTTGAGAAAGAGGGAGGATCTTCCCAAGTCACCTCATCTCTTTTCTTGACTTTCTACTTTTCTAAGCCCCTCATTTTCTCCAGAAAGGCTCACACAGCTCTGTGCAGGGACATGGGTGTTCCTCCTACCATCTTTAGGTCATCTGAGAGCTTCTCCAATGTCTGTCCGCTCTTTGGTTAAACACTCACATGCACAGTTTTCCTCTAGCAAAGCATGTCCTCTGCTACCTCTCCTTTACTGGAGTAAAGCCAGGGGACACAGTGGGCTTCCTCTGCCCCCTCCTGTTCTCCATCTTTCTATTCCACCTTTGGTCCACTTGATAAACCTGTTATATCTCATTTATTCCCACAACTCTTACACCTCTGTACCCCAAGGAGCAGTTGATTGGTATTGCTGTGATGGCATACAGTCGTCAGGGTTGTATTTACTTATCACACAAAAAAGAGGAATTCAACCTGTTGGGGCAACATGTACATCACCCAAAAGCAAACTTCTGTGTGGGTTTATGCAGCCAGTAGGGGTGTCTCCCCAGCTCAGAGGAGTAGCAAGTCTCCTTGATCTTAACTGTTTATTTGAAACCAATTCCAGGAGCCATTTAGTCAACATTTAAACTATGAATTGTGGAATCATGCCTCCATACCTAGGAACTCTCCAACTCAGGGCTTCTAATGAGAAATGGATTTTCCAATTAGTAAAGGGACTAAGGTCTTTCAGAGAGCCATGCCAGCAAAGCCCTTAAAACTGCTTATCCTAATACAAAACTGCTCTCCACCTCAGTTTAATCTCCACACTACCGCCAGAGCTATTTCCCTAAAATAATCAATACATTTGATTTGAATGTCTCATTTTTCCCTCAAAGTTCCCTGCCCTTCATGCCCTGTATGAAGTGTTATAACATTTTCTCTTTGACCATTGGAATTTTTTTGTTCCAAAGACCTAACTCAAAGACACCACTTACATGAAGCCTTCTCTGAACTTGCCTGAAACTAGTCACTCCTCTTCCTATGATGTCTTTTCAGGAAAAAAAAAAAAAAAAAAAGAATATATGGTCTAGTTACTGGGTTGTTTTGATATTTCACTGTCTTGGCAAGTCTTTATTTAGTCATGTGCATTGCTGGACATGTTTTATAGCGTGTAGATAATTACTCATAGAAACAGGTAACAACATATGAAAATAAACTCTGAATAGAAGCAACCACAGTAAAGCACATTTCCAAGATACCTGTTTTGAAATCTAGTGTAAAAGTGAAAAATATCTAGCGGTTGGAGTCAAAACCCAGCTGGACAGGTTTGCAGGAGCTAAGCTGCATATCTCCTACCAACCTGTCCAGTGATGGCATATCAGCCACATTAAGTGTTTTTGCGTCATGGAAATCAACCAATTTTGTAAATCAGGACTCTTTCCTTCCTCCCCCCACCCCCCTCCCAGAGTCAAACATTTACTAGCACTTCACTGAAAACCTTCCTTTTTAAAAAAACATCCTGCATATGTGGTTTGTAATCAAACCTTCCCTATTATCCTTATTAAAAAATTCTTAGTCTTATCATCAGATTTTATAAAAAGCATGTATTTGCATAGCAATACACTTTATGGTGGTATTGATTTTTTCTCTGAGGATTATTTCTACAAACACTTGCTAGTTAAGCTGTACAATTGATTCAATATGATTGATAAAATAATTCTCAATTTTAAAATCAATAGTTTATATCTTTAATAGGTGAGAATATTACATAAAAAACACAAATGATATTGTACACCAAAATTAAAAATTATGTATAAGAATGTATGGATGAGCTAAATAAATTATGAAGCATAGTGTAGCTCTTCTATCACATTTAACTTGTTTTAATTTTTCCTAATATGACAGAGCTTAATCTTAAAAGTTGGTCATTTACACTAGCTTCCTGTGGCTGCTATAACAAGTTGCCACAACTTAGTCCCTTAAAACAAGGTATTCTGTCACAGTTCTAGAGGCCAGAAATCAAAAATCAGCATCCTGGGCCAACATCAAGGTGTCAGCCAGGGTCCCACTCCCTCCAGAGGCTCAAGTGGGCATTCTCTTTCTTGCCTTTTCAAGCCGCTGGTGGCTGCTGGCCTTCCTTGGCTTGTGGCCACATCACTTCAATCTTTTCTCCATCTTCACATTGTCTTCTCTTCTGTGTGTGTGTGTGTGTGTGTGTGTGTGTGCGTGTGCTCATGTGTGTGTATATGTGTGTGTGTCTTCTCTGTTTCAAATTTCCCTGTACCTCTCTTTCATAAGAGCACATGTAATTCCATTGCCTTCACTTGGATAATCTCCAGATACTCCCCATCTCAAGATCCTTAATCATGTCTTTTACCATTTAATGTAGTATTAACAGGTTCCAGAGATTAGAACTCAAAATCAGCCCCCTATTTGGCCTATCACCTTAAAAAAAAAAAAAAAAACTAAATATTAAAGAAAATATTTTCCAAGGGAACCTATGTGTTTCAACCATTTTTCAGGGGCAGGAACAAAGTTACCCAGTATCGTGAAATTTTCACTGAACATTCAGGTGTGGCCAAAATAAAGATACAAAATATCTATCTTATTAATATTTATGGATTATTGTGATTACTTTTGAACTTCAGCTTATGCATTTGTCACAAATGCCTTGGCTTTTCTTTCTTAAGTATAGTACAATACCCTGTTCGTTTTTAAAGTTGGGTTATTTATACATGAAGAAATATTTTTCAGTACCCATCTTGTGTTGGAAAATTTTTTAGTTCTTACCTGAAGATTTTATAACAGGTGTCACCAATTATGTATTTCTTCATAAGTTCCAATATACATAAATCAAGTTGATTTGCCAGATTCTTTAGAATCACAACTTGCATCAGCACATTCTTACTGAAAATATTTTTACTGAACGCCAAGCATGTCCTCAGTGTTTTATCATCTTCTCGAAAAGTAAAGAACCATAAACTATTGTCAGGAATGACAGAACTTTAAGGAAACAGAGAGAAGTGATCTAGTTCAGAGCTATATAGACCCTCAGCCAGAACAGTGAGTTTAAGACAAGGCATGAACTTATTGATTCTTATTATCTTACTCCTACCAGTGCTTCATGTTGACTCCCTCATTTAATCCATGGAATTTAACCACAGAGAAATCACTCACGTGATATAGCCAGTTCAGTAGGGTAAAGGGGAGTGAGTTTTGGGATTCCAATATGGGTTTGTTTCTTGATTCTGGCACTTATGTAGGAGTGGACAAACATTTACCATGCTGTATTCGTTTATCCCCAGTAACTAAACATCACAGACCTCCTGGTATATGATAACGGCTCTTGGAATAAAAATATGTAAAAAGACCTATATTACATTACGTGGTTAGAGATGACATGTGCCTACGTGTACAGGAATTTTTAAAGATGGCCATCAGTTATCTTTCAGGGAGTAAAACAAGGCTTTAAAGAGAAGGTTCTTCAGCCTTTAAAGACTAAAGAAAGGGAAGAGGAGAAAAGGCACACACACACACACATACAGGAGGAGGAAGACGTCAGGAGGAAGGGGATGAAGTGACGGCCCATGAGACTAGCATGATATGTGTTTATGATAGTCAGAAGCAACCCTGGCTGGATTAGGGAAAATGTAGGATAACATTAGAAAATAATGTTGCTTAGTTAGAGGAAGACGCAGGTACTGCGGATTTTGAAAATCAGGCAAAAATGGTCACATGTGATGTGACAAGAGATGGGGAATCACTGAAGGTCTTTGAGCAGAAGAGTGACATAATGGAACTAGTTGATCATTTGCATATATAGTTAATGAGTTTAAAGAATACTAATCAAATGAAATTGGGAACTGAGAAAAAAATATTTCTTCTGAAATAGAAAATTTAATGGAAAATTGTGACAGTATCCAAGTAAATAACACAACAAGAAAAAGACTTTGCAGAATATTGATTTAATGCATCCCTTAAGCAAGAGAATATCTCAGACCTGCATTATCTATGCTCTATTTCCTTGTACCTTGGACAGCTTATCTATTTACTTCCCTCCAAAAAACAGGCACATTTTTCTACATGAACTGTTTGCTTGTGATGTATAGTATATAACAGAGATAAACTGCGGCTCAGAGATAATTCAGCACTTTTGGAAGTTATGTATTCTTTAATATGCCATGGGTTAGAATATCATGAATAAAAATGACTAAAATTAAATTCAGACCAGCAGAGGATAACTGCCATCATCATCATCTGTTGAAAACATCACTGCCAAAGAAATCACTTTCAAAATGCACAAAAGTTTGTAAATTGCAATTTGACCCCATTGTACAAATTTCAATAGTCATCTAAAACATCGAAAGAACCCATTTAAAATAATTATGTTGATTCTCAATTGTGCCTTCAAATGATATGTTCAGTTCACAGATTGGAGATATGACAAGAACATATGCCATAAAACCAGGATGAAAAGTTGAAGTTAGTTATCAGATCTATTGTTAATTTTAAGATGCAGGTAAGGAAAATTTACCTCTTTAAATTAAGAAGACTGATCTGAAAAAAAATGGTATGGTTATGTCTATATAGTTACCATATTAAAGATAAAATTAACCTTTATTCCAATGAAAGCTCTGTGGAATTCTTTTAGGGTAGGAAAATAAATGTCACTCCCCATTAAAATGAAGCAAATGCCTTATTTGGTCAAGGCAACATGCATAATTTAATTAGATGCCCTAATATTCTGGAAAATGGCATGAAAGGGCAGCTCAAATATATTTAGAAGTTCTGAATTTTAGAGGTGTTATAGCTGGAAGAGGTGTGTCCTTACAGAATGCTTTATGATAGCCTCATTTCTGCTCATGACTACAGAGGGGTCTTAGGAAATTTCTTCTCCCCTAAAACTGCAGAGCACAGGAAGTCCAGTAGTGAATGGACGTCAAAGTTGAGAGGCAGAGATCTTGAATTTCATAGCAAGGATCTGAAGAGATCAAGGTTCACAGCTATCTGGAATGAGTCAGGGCTGCAGAGGATGTGGCTTTGGGGAAAGAGGGTAGAAGGAGAAAGAAAAGCTCTTGTAATTGAAATTCTTTGGGAGATGAAAAGTTTGATCTCACTTTTGTTTTCATGAATATAAGCGAATGAGAAAACTGATATCTTATTATTTGTAAAACCCGAAATATTTAGGCAATCCCCTAATTTAGGGTCAAAAGTCAGAATCAGATGAAATATATCAGTGTCATTTGAGGTTCCCTCCCTCCCGCAGGAGTTGATTTGACTCTACATCAAGGAGAGGATCAGTGAATGTGAAATGATGTAGATGAACTAAGAGCAATGACAAGAAGCTCCCCCATAGAACTTAATGAAAATCATGCCATTTATAGGCACCAGAAAACATGAAAAACCGAAGGGAAATAGTCATAAGAGAGATTTGCAGAGCAATGTTCTCCAGAGTTCGAGAACATTAATATTTGTGGTGGCCAGACTTTTACTTGTTTAGTGTCAAAGTTGTCTTCTCTTATCTGCTTCTTGTTTTTAGATTACATACAGTAGATTACATATTATTCAGTATATTAAAAGAAGCCTAAGAATTTATTATATTTAGATGCATTTCGATGATTTTATACCTTGTTATCTCTTCCTGTGGGGTAAGAAAAGGCATTATTCTCACTTTTATTTTCCCAACTGATGATAGTGCTGGAAAATAGTACATTCTCAATAAATATTTGTTAGCTGACTGATTCAATCTTACTGTGCATATTATAAATGAAGAAAACAGTGAGGCCCCACGTGGTGTCTCAGGCAGACATTAGGACAATTTCTCAGTTGCTCCAGGAAGTAAGAAGTCCCTCCAATAAAAGAGATGTGTCTTTTTCTATTAAGATGCAACTTGTTATATAAGTCATAGGGAAAGTGAGGCCTGTATACATTGATTTGGTGGTTATGATCAGAAGTTGCACCAAATCTGTCTAGAATGGAAGTTTGTTTCTATGGCCAGTCCATGTCAGATCTCAATCCAGGGAACGGATGTGTTGGGGATTGAAGGAAAGATGTCAGGAAACCCAGTGGTCAGAATGTAGCTGAGTATTAAGACAGAAGCAAACTATGGCTTTGTAGAAAATTCAAGAAGTCTACCATCCACACTGAAGACTGCATCACTCTCCGTTCTTGCTGAAGATTGACTCTCTTGATTTCCTAGTCTATATTCTTGCTGAAAATAGCCTTTCCTTCTTAGTCTATAGATTGGAGTGGAAATCTCTTAGTCACACCTTCAAATTCCTAAGAAAAGGACTGTGACACACTGTACTTAGATCAAGTCCCACTCCTGGACCCACACATTGTGCTGGGTAATAAGAACATGACTGCTCCAGATGCAAATAAATATGTGAATGGAACTTCCTAGAAGTCTGGGGAAGCAATCCAACAGGCATCTACGATATTCCTGCATCCAGCTGCTGGCAGGAGGTCTGCCCTAAATGAGAAGACATACATCCTGTAAGATTTCCATGCCTCCATTACTTTCTGGATTCCCTTGGATAGATTGAGCGCGTGGATTTTTTTTTTTTTTCTGAGTATAGTTGTTTTACAATGTTGTGTTCGTTTCTGCTGTACAACGAAGTGAATCAGCTCTATGTATACATACTGGATGTAGTAGTAGGACCAGGTCTACAATCACCTTAGTACTCAAGTTTGCACCCCATCCATTTTCTCTCTTTTTTTCCTATCTAGACTGACAGCTCAGGTTCTCATACACTTCACTGATGGTTGTGCTCACTACCTAGTCATTTCCGTCCCCACTGACTAAGAAGCATAGTTTTGTCATTTGCTTTTCATTCCCTGAGCCCATCTCTAATGCAAAAGCTCAAACTGGAAATTTCCAACATAACATTCACCCATTAAAGCAGCCAACTAATATTACTATTCCCCTCATACCCCACCCCCATATACACGGAAAAAAACAATCTGTTCAGGGGAGGGGAAAGAATGGTTCCATTTTCTTTTAAACGTTTCTTTCAAAGAATGTATTGTTCCCATTATATTGTATATTACTCTAAGACAAGTCCCTGAGAAGGATTTTTTTCCCCTTGTTTCTAAAGTCTTTTAAAACAATCTTTGAAAGAGCACATCCAACCACCCATTTTTCTAACTGATATTTTCACTGCTTAGTCTCAAGCTTAGAAATGTGGAGCTTCACTGGTGGAACTTTCTACGTAAATTATTAATCCAATTTAATTTAAATTTTCATAAGTTATTAAAGGAGATTGCATATGAATAGCCAGTTTTCAGCTTTGGTAAGTTCTAACTCAAGACAGTGGTAATGTGCAGGCTTTGGGTATTAACTTTCCTTAAGTAAAGCATGAAATAATTTCTTTCATCCAAGACAAAATGTGGATGGCAGATGCTTTTCAAAGGGTTTAATTAATTATCTCAATTTTAGACCACCCAAGAGTTGGGAGTTGTGTTGGAAGTGAATATATAGATACAGCTCAAAAGTAATGTGATGTCTGGAAGGCCTAACAATTTTCATACTTGAAGACCTTACTGGGTAATTTGGTGTGTCTGTAAAAGCCACGTACTTACCTAGGTCAAGAGGCTGGAGTTGTAGAGTGAACTCAGATTCCTTGTGCCTTTTCTCTTTTATTTTCCAAGCTCAGTAGGTAATTTCTTAAAGTTAATTGCCCATAAAACACTTGCTTTCATTCAATAAAGTGTCATGGTCTGAGTGATATTTTTGAAGATAAATAAGAAATAAGAGAAAATAAATCTTTGTAAAAGGAAGACCCAGGAAGACTAAAACAGCATTCAGCACAAGTTTCTATAAATACTTACAACCCCCCAAGTAGGATTAAAATATTTCAATCTGACATTCTACCCTGTTACAATTACATGGATACTCAATTTATGCCAAGGAAGGTAGAACAGCTTAAATTAATCATATGTGTGATATTAGAAGAAACATGAATGCCCAAAGCAGAATGCAGTAGATAGTCACTTAATGGTGTTATTTGAAGATCATAAAACAATCTCACCTTTTATCAAAATGTTTCCTTTCCAAGTAGTCATTGCCAAAGATGTTCACCCCTGGATTCCCAATAGATAAATGTCTTACCTCATTATACTTATTCACACAGGTACCCTCTAGTAGAACAACACTACTGGGGAATGATCTTTAACAAAATCAAGCCAGCAGAACACTGAGCAAAGATTTCAGAAAAAACAGTAGGTTATTTGCAAATTCATCTTGGCATCACAACAAACACAAACAGAGCAAAAATTATTTTTTTCAGCCCCGCAGTCCAAGCGCTGAATGAAAGCATTCCAGAGTTAAAGTTGTGGATGAAAGATAAACGTGATACCTTGAATATGTAAATGAGGGAGCAGGACTTTGATGAGGTACTGTGGAGGGGTTCAAGTCAATCTTTATAGATTTTGTTTTGTGGGTTTGCAGAGAAGGATTGCAGAGACCCTTCCTAACGGTATCACTTGGACTTTGGCAACTTCCTGAGGTATCAAGTGCCAGCAAGATAGGACAAAACTTGGAGGATGAGGGTGAGAATTGACAAAAGAGGAGAAAAAGGAAAACTGGGGATGTGAGAAAATCTCTCTCATTGGAGATGGTCAGTAAGCCCTGCTGAGTAGCTGGTGTCTATCTTATGTACTAATTTGATACATTTAAATGGCTTCTGAAGCTTTGATCCTCCAGTGTGCTCAGCAGGCCAGCATCAGCATCACCTGGGAGATTGTAAGAGGGATGTGCAGACGCTAAGACCATGTCCCTAACCTACAGAATCAGTATCTCAAAGGATGTACTGATACATAAATTTAAAACTCTAATAAATAGTGATTCTTTTAAATAAATAAAATTTTGTTCTTGTAATCTGAGACCAGATAATAATAA
>NW_020175085.1:484324-560040 GCF_003031525.2 Neophocaena asiaeorientalis asiaeorientalis
TATATATATATATATATTTTTTTTTTTTTTGGTTAATCTAATTCTAAAACTTAGAGTTTCTGTTCACAGGTTGTGTGCTGTCTATGTAGCTATTTACCTATGATTGGAAGAAAACAGAAAATGTACTTTGCCTTTCATTAGCTAAGGCATTGGAAATTGAGAAATCTGAGACAAAGGTAGATCAATCTACTTCTCTTCCTTTTTCTACCTGATGACAAAAGAGCCACAGGAAAACCGGAACACCAGAATAGTGAGTTTTGACTTTGTTCTACATGAATCATATGCATATTTGGGAAATCCTCTATGTCTGAATGTTTAACTTTTACATACTTGTAGGAAACGTGGTCATCACACCCAAGAGAGGATAAGAAACCAAGAAAAGTCAAAAGCATTTCAGTCACTTAAAGCCAAAAATCTAAGTTTGTGAAAAGGTTTGTCTATTACAGAGTTCAAAAAAGAAAAAAGAGGCACCCTTTTTACTATGTTTGGCGTAACTATCTAAGAGCTGACCACATAGCCCAATGTGGGCTCGTTGTAAATTCAGAATGCTGGAGAAACTTCCTGCTCAGATAGCTTTCATTTTCATCTGATCCCAATTTTCCCACCCAAGATTCAGACCACCCATGACAAACAAACAGAATTACTACCAAGAGCTAATTTTATAATGAAAACAATTTGTATATAAATGTGTGAAATGCAGGACTGTCTGTGGACCCTCTCCTTTAGGATACAAGTTTAAGGCCAAGTCAGAAGTCTTAACAGAACTTCTTACATTTTCACAGTCGTTATGGTTGTAAGTGTTGACGAGCAGAGACATGGTGCTCTTTCTATGTTGCATTAGGAGTTTCCACAAATCACATAATTTCCTAGACCTCAGTTTCTCTATACATAGTAAAGGGAATATCAATACTTGTACCGCCTTTCTCATTGTGTTATTGTAAATAGCAAATATAACAGTGGCAATGAAATAGCTTTGAGGTGTGTTGAGTGCTGTATAAATAGAAGAAGTTGTCATTGGTGAGTGTGTTTTCTTAAAGACATTTTAGGGTTTATAATATGGTATATATTCTGGGCCTATTTAATAATATGCAGTTTAACAGGCCCAATTCTGCCATCGACAACATTCATTCTTCAATAGATTTTCCTTTAGTAAGTTGAAAACAGAAATTGACCTTTTTAATGTACAAAGAAATATCTTTACGTGACAAAAGCATAGATTTACTTTCTTTTTTTACTTTACATGACTGGCCTTGAACAATTATAAAAGCACATACCTACAACTTTGAAAGAGCGAGTGAACATATAATCACAAAACTCATTTATCAGTCTTTATTTTATTTTCATCACTATCACATTTGGGCATTTTATTCAATTTTGTTTTCTCAACTAATTCCTTTGTAAATGAATATATGTAATGGTTGTACACTATATTTAGAATATGGGGACTCAAACTTTGAACCATAGACACAACAAATTCCAGACACATATTCTAGTTAGATAGTTCACTGAACGTTCAATAGCAATATATTCTAGTTAATCTGTACAGTTGACTTTAGCTTTTAGTTATGCAAGAGTTTCTCTATTGTTTTCACTATGGAGCTACGTTAATAATTTTTTATTGTTACACTTAGGTGATTCTTTCCCCTCAAATACATTAATTGAATTCCCTTATAATTATTTATGCATTCATTCATTCAGCAAATATACGAGTGCCTATTTTATGCAACACAATGTTCTAAGCACTGGGGGAAACGTATGAGTCATGTTCAGGTGAAAGGAGACATATAATAGAAAAGTGGGTTAAAATGAGATATTTTCTGATAGTATTAATTTCTATGAACAGAAAACAAAACCAGACCTTAAGTTATATAAGTCAATAGATGAGCGCCATTCTAGAAGGAAGTTTTCTCTGAGCAGTGGCATTTGAAGAGAAACACAGGTGACGGACATAAAGGAGTCAGCCCAGGAAGATTGAGGGGAAGGGCGTTCTTGGCAGATGGAACAGCTAATCCAACAGCTTGAGGAAATCCTGAAACACTAGGAAGGCTGGTGTGTTTGCAAGTCGTGAAAGTGGGGTGGATACCAGGTGAGATCAGAGTGTCAGGTAGGAACAGTAATAGGGTGAAACTGTGTCTTACAGGTCACAGCGAGGAATCAGGAGGTTAATAGAAATGTTATGGGAAGCAACTGGAGAACTCTAGGTAAGAAAGTGACCAGGTATATTTCGTATTTTAAAAGTTAGCTACTGCGTGGAACACAGATCGTGGTGGGAGTGAGCACGTGTGCAGAATCAGAGAGACCAGATACAGGTGGTTACAGTAATGGAAGTGAGAGGTAATAGTGGCTGGGACATGCATAGCAGTGAAAGATGTGGGGAGAGGCTATTGCATTTAAGGACTATCTGGAAGGTAAGCCTCACAATATTCACGTATCCGTGGAAACTCAGGGGGAAGGAGACTCAAAAAAATGAGAAAGCCATGTGACTTGACCAACCTCATAATTTCAATTAGTTCTTTTAAATGTAGGAAGCCCTTACTTTTACAGATCCCTGGAAGAGGAGGAAGTATGTAAGAATGCTCAGATTTCTCAGAATTCCTCTAGTTTCAAGAGAAACAGATTTTAAGCCAGGGGAAAGGAAACCTAGTCCCTCCGAATGTGCAAATGGGCTTTTTCAAGGCTCCCTCAGAAGAAAGGTACTGAATCCACTCTGTCTTTATATTCTAGAACTAGGATATTAGTTCCCTTGAGTGTTCTCTAAACCACTAGACAAATATAGTGCTTTGCTGATCCATCAATTTTACTCAAAGATTTTAAAGGCTTGGGAAGCCAAGTTTAATTTATACATTTTAATTTTTAAATGTATGTATTCAGTATGTACAATTTATATATTTCATTTTAAAATTTATTTTAAATTTTATGTGCTTTAATTTTAATGTATGTCATATATAGTAGCATTTGTAAACTATGATGTAGAATTAAATATGTCCATGAATTTTTTCTAGATAAAATAGGAGATTAAAAAACAGGCTCCTCTGAGGACTTCAGGTTTTGCCTTAAGGAAAATAAGGGCCACTGAAGTGTTCCCTTTAAAAGATGGAAGATTTGAGAAAAGCTTGTTACAGGAGGGGACATGGAGTGGGGATGACCCAGGCTGAAGCAGAGGGGAATCTCTGATCTGAAGTATTACTAATATTGAAGCATACTCACCAGGAAATAGATGGAGTGAAGTGGACAGAGTCAAGAGGTCTCTGGGTATGCTGATGAGTTGGATATGAGCCTAGGAAAAGAAAAGGAAGATTTAAATATTCGGCCCTAGTTTTCTGTCTTTGGTCCCTGGTGGTTTTATTCATGGAGATGAAAGTAATGAAGGTTACACAGATCAGAAGAGATGATGAAAATATTGAGTGCGAGGTTCTATGAGAGGTTCAAGGGGAAAGGTGTGGTGGATCTACAGTTCCTCAGGAGAGAGGTCTGGGCTGCAGTTAGAAGGATGGAAATCATCTGTACAGAGTCATCATCAAAGCCATGGAGGTGAATTAGTGAGAAGATAATAGAGCCTTTGAAAGGCTGAAAAATACAAACACACTACAAACAAGAAGAGGAAACACAGTTTACCAAAGAGAACAAGAAGATATAAAATGATAGAAAGAAAACCAGGGGCACATAAGGCCAGAAGGAGAGACCGCTTCAAGAAAGAGGGAGTGACCGACTGCACAGAAGTTTTAGAGAAGCCAAGTAGCAAAAAGCCATGGGATTTAGCAACACACAGTCCTGGTGGTCTTATCAGCACAGCAGAGTGAAGACACAAGCCAGATTTCAGCAGGCAGAGAAATGATAGAAAAGAAAGTTGAAATTATGTGTCACTAAATCTTTCAAGAAGTTTATCCAGGAAGGACAGAATACAGAAGGGGGACCTGGTACCCAAGGCAGGGATTTTTAAGTATTGAAGAGAACTGAATACTTTTAAATGCTAGCAAGAAAGACTGAGTAGGCAGGGAGCTGTTGACAATCTGAGGAGGGTAGAAACACATAAGAAAAAGTTTCTGAGCAGGCAGGGGAGGTAACATCCTTGTTCGTGGGGAGTGATTTGCCTTGGACAGATTTGAAAACAGCTTTTCCATTGTAATGGGAAGAAATGAGGAAAGGACGAATCTTCATTTCGGTAAGTTTACTGGTGCCCACAGGAATGAGAAGGCAATGAAACCTAGGAAGATGGATGGGACAGAGAGCGAGAGAGAGAGAGAGAGAGAAAGAGAGGGGGTAGAGCATTGTAGACAGTGAGAAAAGGAGCTGAGTGGGCAAACAGGTGTTATTCAGGAACTAGGCACCTTTGGACACGATGTGTTTATAATAGTCATACCCTTTACAGACATTAGAATTTGATTTGGCAGTTCTTAGAAGCCCAGATTAGTCTAGAGGAGATAATCAATTGGATTAATCCAAAAATGGGTTTTACCTGGTGGACTGGATGAGGCATCAGAAGGAAAACAGGGCAAGGAAGTTGGGGCTATTGACCAGATGCTGTAGGAATTCATGAAATGTGGACTCTCACAGGGAAGGAAGTATGAAAGGAAAGGGAAAGAAAAATGGAAATGGATGATAGATATGGGGAAAATGGAGGAGCCAGAGAGTTTGGAGAGACCAGAAAGGGTGAGAGGGAGGCGTAGTGATCAAGTTGGAAAGGTTGAAGGTGGTGGTTACAGAGCATGTGGGTTCATTTGACAATTTCAAAAGCAAACTGTCTCAACCTCTACGGTGCAGGCAGGGGTGACTGCGGTGGGAGTGGAGGTGGTGGGAATCATCAGCACTGAAGAGGTCAGTGAACCAAAATAGTAGATAGTTGGATATATTGCTCTGTGAACACTGAACTAAACTGGGGGGACAGTAGGACCAGCGATAAGAGACAGCAATAGGACCAGCGATAAAGAGAACTGGATGCCTGGTCCCCAGTGGGTGAGAAGGACAGAGAAGTTGATAGGTGATGGCCAGGAGGAGCTAAGTAAGCGTGTGCCAACACTGGGAACCTCAGCTTGGCCAATGTGAGCACGCCCCATGGTTAATCTAGACCAACAGTGGGGAGAGTCTGTGCTCTCAAAATCATTTCCCTCCTGTCCTCCAGTGTCGGACTCATTTACTTTGACATTATTTTATTTTATTTAAAAATATTTATGTGGACAATTTTTAAAGTGTTTATTGAATTTGTTACAATATTGCTTCTGTTTTATGTTCTGGTTTCTTGGCCACGAGACATGTGGGAATCTTAGCTCCCCGACCAGGAATTGAACCTGCAACCCCTGCATTGGAAGGCAAAGTCGTAACCCCTGGACCACCAGGGAAGTCCCCATAGAGTTTATTTTTAAATGTTATTTTTAACACCTTAGCATTATCTTACCCGATTTATTTTAGATCCGATAGATTACTTGTGGCTTGATCACTGCAAGACAAAGGGAAAAAAATCAACACATATTAATCTCATCTCTACTATGATAGGCATTATGAGGGATGAAAAAAAGAGTGAGATACAGCCCAGTCCTTGAAATATTTTCAATAGAGAAACAGTGAGAATAGGATAACATAACATGATCACATGGGTGCTATATGAGAAGGCAGACTCAGAAGAGCTCTGGATGGCAGGAGGTGATGACAATTTGAGGGAAACTAAGTACCACTCAAGGAAAGAAAAAAAAAAAAAGGGTCAAAAAAGAAGAAGACAAAAATGATCTTCTAATTCTACCTATCTACCTATGTTTAACTGAGCCCAGCCGCCCTGTGCTCTGAGCGACAGCAGTGTGTACGTTCAACACCACAGGTGAGGATGCTGTCCTATTCCTTGAGTAATTATCTCCAGTCTCCAAACAGACCCCACAAGGGTAGGTGGTGTGAATGGAAATGTCCTTTAATTGGTGTGATTGAGGCTGCAGTGGAGACACATTCAGGAAACTCCACGTGGACTCTTGATATTGCCTGGGCTGACATGGAATTTTGATGCTATTTTGGAAAGGATCCAGGATTTGCCTTATCCTGCTTTTTGATGTGTTTTCAAGCTCTGGACCGGCCGTAGGGCACCTAAGGCTCAGAATGATGTGCTGGGTGAATTTGTTCCTTCAGTAAATGTGGAAGCTTCTATTGCTGCAGGATTCTGTGCAAGGCCTCTTGAGGGGCCGCAAAGGCAAATACGGCTCCACAGCTGCCCCTCTAAGGCCGATTTATAGCCACTTAACAGTAAGATGTGGGTCTGAACCAAGCACACTTATACGACTACAGGGGATAGTTTCCATATACATGAAATATCCAAATCTGTTGCACCAGAAAGGGAAAAAAACAAACTTATTCAACACTGTGATGAAAATCCATATAGTGTGTCAACTAGAGGAAAGTTGGTTCGAATCAAGTACCACCAATTACCAACTTTATGAAACTGAGTGTCTGCCTCATTTCCTCTTCTCTGAAATGGAGATAATAGAATAGCTACCTCGTTGATAGTTGTAAGGATTGAACAAGGTGATGTGAAGTGCTTGGCTCATTACCTGGCACACACAACAGGAAGGTATTTACAAGGGATGACCACTATTATTTTGGAAGGCAATATCCCTGGTTGAAAAAGTTGACATGAAATCAGTCCAATATGGGTTCACATCAAGAACTACCATGGTAGTAAAGCATCTGAGTCTGTTTTTGCCACCAAGAAATGAAAGTGATAAAACAGACCCTATGAGTCGTTGTAGCAATTAAACAAGAGTGACTGGCTCGTAGTAGGTTTGCAAGAAAAAGCAAAGCAGTACTACTCACTTTGGTGTCCCCTTCATTTACTTTACATAACTCTGTGAATCCTGGATCCAGGTAAATGAATAGCGAGGTGTTACCTGCCAGAGTCCACCTTCCTCACCTTTGACAACCTTTACACTGGGAAGATGGGATGTGATGGTCTCTAAGGATGTGACAGTCTCTAAGGGAACTCACACCTCTAAATCTTTACAAACGCACCAGAGATTTTTACGAATCAGGTGAATTAAATAATGCTGGGATAACCGAAAAGCACCTTCTGCCTGTCCATTATATGGTCGTGTTTCATTATCAAAAGAGGTAAATTAAAGAATGGTTTTAGAAAAAGTATACTTCTTCTTCATCCCTGCTTAGCTGAAGCTTCTTTGCTATTGTTGTCTTTTAATATTTTCCAGTGTCATTTTCCCCCCTACATTCTCCAAACTGTAACAGCCACTCAAAAAAAGTTAATTCTGTTTCTGGGTGTCAATAATGAACAACTTAGGCTGTTGAGAACTGCAATTAAGCTTCTTTCAACATCAAAATAAACTCTGAAAATTCATCATTGAAGAAAAATTGATTTTGTGCTTCCAAACACGACTGAGTTCTGCAAAGAAATGAGATAATTTACTTTCTGTCACTTCCAAAGTTAACTGGAGAAACACACAGACACACACACACACTCACACAGACACACACACACACACACACACACACACACACTTTCCTGACAGGCAAACA
This sequence comes from Neophocaena asiaeorientalis asiaeorientalis, assembly GCF_003031525.2. Classification (NCBI taxonomy): domain Eukaryota; kingdom Metazoa; phylum Chordata; class Mammalia; order Artiodactyla; family Phocoenidae; genus Neophocaena; species Neophocaena asiaeorientalis. Next base: position 491,828 of record NW_020175085.1, read on the forward strand.
GGCAAATCACAGACAAAACTGCAGGGCAGGGGGATAAAAAGGAAAAAAAAAAATCTTGAAAAAGCTGGGCTTCCAATCCCCTCCCACCAGCCTCTGTGAAAGATGACTTCAGTCCCTTTCTTAACTAATTCTGTCACTGTAAAATCCTACAGTCATTCTTCCACACATAAAGGACAAATAAGCTGGAGAGGAGGACCCAGATGCTTTCATTTTTAACTATTCACCAATGGAGGAGAAGGCAGAATGCCTAAGCTATGTTTCAGTGGCCAATAGGATAGCTGTGTATCTCCCACATGACTCACTGCCCCTGTCTTTCACATGGGCTGTAATTTAGTTCAATTCAGAACTGCAGATAGTACAGCCTTCACAGCAGCCAGGGATGCCTGGGCACAAGTGCCTGAGTTCCGAGGGACTTTGGGAAACACTTTGCTAACTCTCTCCTGCCTGGAAACCAGGATTCTGCACCTGCCTGATGGACAGTCTGGCCAGAGCCTCGGCCGTGCCCCCGGGGACAAGGAACTAGCACAAATAACCGTTTGGAAATTGTAAGTATCCATTGCTTTCCGTCCAGTGTGTTGATGAAAATAGTTTTCTGTCATAAGCTTCCGATATGTGAAGATTTTTTTTTTTTTCTGAGCTACTGTTATATGTGTGTCTTGAAGGGTGTTCAGCTGGCAGGAAAAGGTTTCAGAAACAATTGTTGCATGCTTGATTCGGTGAAAGAGAAAGAATGAAAAATAAAAGTCAGGCATTCCAAGAGTAGCTGCAGGAGGCTGCACCTCAAACATCGCTCCAGCGCGCTGCTTTGTTCATAAGAAAAAATGAAGGCACACACATATGTACTTACTTCACTTCTTTTCGCTCTTAATGCCTAATCAGATTTGATCTGTCCCCAAGAAAAATAAAAGACAAACTTTGCTGACTTTACTGATGAGGGCACCATCCACTCTCCAGACATCTGACAGTTATTATAATTAGCTATGAAAGACGGCTAAGACACTTGGGGGCAAATAGCTCTTAAATTCTGAACAATGGCTTCAAGCCAAGGCTTTCTTTTTATTTATTTTTTAACCACCACTTGTCATGTTCTCATCATGATAAGAGGCTGAACTGGTTTTAGGGTTTTCATCCACAAAATGTGAAATCAAGTTCTGGCAGAAGGGAAAGACTACTGAAAGCGGCCAGTGCAAAGACAGAAGAAAAAGACAGCTTTCTGTCTCGGGATTCAGCCTTCCATGTATAAAGATTTTTTTTTTTTTTTTTTTGAAATTCCTAATAGGGTGGAGTGAGGACGTGGGGGTGGGGAGGAAGCATGCGGAAGCTGCTTTTATAGAAGAAATGCTTAAAGAATAAAGGAATTTGGGATTTCTTTCTACTGGCACGCAAGGGTAGGGTTAGCATCGAAGTCACATTCATGGTAAGATTTTTTTTTTTTGATGGAGTTTCAAACAGAAGCAACATACAAAGCAGTTTTCTTAAATTATTATTTATAAAATAATTGGAAACAAATGGGGGAGAATGATCCTGTACTATTGCTTTCTTTTTACATTCAGCGAGGGGAATCCAGCAATGCATTATGCCTTCACTTCTAGAATCATCCAAATCCTTAAAAAGTTATAAGCTAAGTCTCCTAAGAAATTAAAAGGTAAATCAAACCGATGCGATTTTTCACTGATGAAGATCTGGACCGGCAAAACCTTCGACCCAAAGGGAGTTTGGGAGAATACCCTGTCCTCCTCATTTTTGAAAGAGAATATTAACTCCATCAATTATGGAAAGGAATTATTCAAAGGCTCCAGACATAACTAATTATGGCTTAAAGAGATCTGCCAGAGCAGAGCTCGTGTTCTCATTATAAAAGTCTAAGACGTTAGGAGTCATTTTTTAAAGAGGACTTGGACACACGTTTTCACATCATCTTTTTTAAATACACCATTTTTTTTTTCTTTGTCTGTTCTCCTGTTATCCACACCTCCCCCACCGCCGCCCACTGTGCGCCGAGACACCTGAAGGCCAGACATAATGATCAACAGAGCCCCAGCCTGTCTGGACCCCAGCCAGGTCCCCCCTCTACAATCAAGGAGCCTGCACGCAATGCATGCCCGGCCTGTCCCACTGCTCTGTGCAGATCCGGGATGGAAGTCTTACACAGACTGCGGAAAGATTAAAGACAACAATATCCCCTTTCTCCTACCCCAGACAGCCTCAATTTTTAACCCTTTCCTTGCCTGGAAAACCAAGACGTCTTCTCCGTTCCAATGCAAGTCCCCGGGGACTCTGTAACACACGCACACTATTACACAGATACCCACGCCTCATTTGGTTATAGAAATCGCATCTCCACAGACCCACCGGGGTGTTTTAGGATTAACAGCAGTGCTCACTAAACAAAACACGATTTGCTGGTGTGGGAAATGCAGTTTTGAATGAACTTGAGCTGTGTGAAATCTGAAGAAAGTCAAAGGTCTGTGGAAAGATTCTTGCAAACCTGGCGGAAGGTTATAGCATTTCTGATGATGCTCTTCTTTAAGCATCTCTCTCTCTCTGTCTGTCTCTCTCTCTCCACACACACACACACACACACACACACACACACACACACTCCAGAGACACACTCAGCCAGGCACGTATATCATTCTATCGCAGAAACCCAGGTTTGCTGATGATGTCATCACATATAAAATTTCGCCTTTGTGGGCAACATTTTCAATCACCTAATCAATCGCCAATGTATGCTGGGTGTGTGTCCGTAGGAAGTTCTCATGTCTGTGGGGTTAACCGACACCCACAGGAAAGGACTATTTTATTTGCAGCTATCTTTCTTTTGAAGATGTGTTATGGGGCGGTATGGCCATATTTATCAAGACATATGTAGTCAGGCGGAGTTTCCTGGTTCTGGGAAGCCTTATTAACATGCTGGGTGAACATTTCAGAGGTGGCTGAATTTCAATGGTGCGAATAGGATGTGGAAATGGGGAGCATTTTGAAATCATTTGGATAGAAAATGCTATGACACTGATATCTGTTATGACTTGGTGATTTTTATTTGACACTCAAATTTTTGTAACCTATTAAATCATTTTTACTATCTACTTATTGCGTAGAGAATTCCTATACAAATGATTCTTTAGAAGTAATGCTCTTTTCATGTGCTTTGGGTTAGATGATAGTTGGATTAAAATTTTGTGGGCTGCTACAGCGTTTATATTTATTTTCAAGTCTATTTTATGGGTCTTAGGCTAAACAGTTATTCACCAAGCAAGTGTTCAGAGTTTTAATGACGTGTATGTTTAAGTACATGATTTTATTTTACTTAACTCAAATAGAACAAAGTTTAATAATCTTAACAAAATACATTGCCATATCTGAGATATAAGCATAGAACAACTGTATATATGTAACATCTCAATTACCAAGTTTTGGTCTGTAGTTTAAATTAATCTTCAGTAATATAGAATGACTGGGTATACTTACCAGTTCTTACATACTAAGTATTTGACACATTATTTTCTTAATTTTGGAGTTTGCTCTTAATATTTCTTTCTTGCATACTTAAAGGATTAATTTTGAATGGATTTCCAAGTCATATGTACATGAGCAGCAGTATTTATTTGTCAACACACAAATTAATGAGATTAATTTTGCTGATGTAGTGTGTGATTCTTTTAAAACAAGTGAAAAAGCGTTTTGTTCTGTTTTGCTTTCGTGTTACTATTATTGACAAAAGTATATAGCCTAAAGAACAAACACATTTTGTAGTTAGAAAAAGCAAGCTACACAAGTTAGGTGACATTCTCTGGGGTAAGACAGCAGTGTGAACTAATAAATAACTTTTCTGAGAAATCCTTGGACCTGGCTCCATAATTTTTACATAAACAGTTCTTCCAAAATATAGTGGAGCTCTTGCCTGAGGATGAATTATAAAATTGTTTTATCAAAGATTAAAAAGTGAGCAAATAGTTAGATTTAAATTTCACCTACTTTCTGAAAACAAAACATAACATGGCCCACTGGGGATACAGGTTACTAAAAAGGCATCTTTCAAAGAAAAGAAGATAATGGACTTGATTGAAATAGTTGAACTACGTAACGCCAAGAACAAATGGTTTTTCAGAGCATAACGGAGAAAGAACAATTTACTATAGGACAGTTTATTCTTCTCACACAATAGTAATGATTTATTTGAAATGGCAGAACAAACATAGTAAATATACAAAAACAACCAATGACATCTGATGTCAGGGATATATCAAGATTCTGGTGTTTCATATATTAGAATATACTTAATTCAATTATTTATTGGAAGACTTTAGTTAAAACCTGTACTCTTGCTTAACATGGGCTGATATTATAATGCTGTATTTTTGGACATGTATGTAGTACATACAGTACATGTAAATGATATATTTGAACATAGTCTTATGGCCAAACATAATTGTTAGTATTGTATTATAACCAGAGTTTTAAAAATGCCCTTGAGTTAGAATATTAACACTTTAATACAATGAAATTTGGATGGCAATGTCAGCTACTTATGTCTGTGGTCAGATATTGGCTAAATTAAGGTATTGATGATATAATTATTGCAAATGCCTCATATCAAAAATATTTTAATTCTATCAAAACATAGGACTCTCATTTGACAAACAGCACACAATATATATATATATACATATATATATATTTAAATCTCTGTTACCATTAGGAAGATGATTTCTGAGTGTAGACTCACATTCATAATTTCTCTTTAATGAAAAGAGAGATTTGGGATTTTTTTTTTAACTTAGCCTTTAGGCATTGGGATTGGAATTATTCTGAGTAGATGCCTGGGCACTGCACAGAGAATGCACAGGAACCTACCGCCAGTCTCAAGGAGGAAAGAAGGGAAACTGGTTTGGTTGCTTCATGCCTCAGATTTTATCCTTCCAAGCCCACATGCAGGCTGCACTCAAAATCCATTTGAGGGAAAACTATCAAAGTCATTTTCACAATTTTCAAAAGGTCCACGGTCCCGTTGATGCCCCACGAGGGAGATGTGCCTGAAGAGTGATTGAACACCCCTATTGCTGCCTGAGACTCAGTGAAGCCCAGGGAGGTGCTGGGGTCAGATGGGCTCATGAATCACAGATAGGAAATGAACTGTGTATCGCATATTTGAGGCTTAAAGAGGAACGTTGGGGATATTTTACAGTAAACAGATTTGGGGTTCATTTTTGGCACTTCTTTTGAAACATCAAGCCTGCAGTTCAGCTGAAATAACTTTTTATATGTATAGCTCAGACCAGATGGCCCTGTGCTCCTTTCTTATTTAGATGAGATTTTTCCTTTCAATAACATCTTTCTTCCTGACCTGCTTAAAAATTCCAGCGAATGAAATCAGCACAGGATTTTCAATTCTAATTGACCATGTGCAGAGGAAGGACCAATGGAGAAATCAGTGGAGTCATTGTGAGCCTCCTTGCCTCAGTTTTGTCTTTGTGTTTTCCCCTTGCTAGCGCATCTAAACAAATTTAAAATATTTAATTTTTACTCATATTAATATAGCTGCAAGGTTAATCCTCAATACAAATTATTTGAGCTGGCTGTTTCTGCCATTTCATCACAAGTCATTTTTTCTTAAAGTTATCATGTACTTCCACAGTCTCTCAACTAGCTGAAAAGCCATGTATTGGTTAAAAATGCACTGAGATTTGGCATAATGGTTGAATTAAGATGAAAGAGTGATGATGCTAAATCTTTGTTCATTATATGTATAGTTATTATATAAAGAAAACTATATTTTTCTGGACATTTCATTTGGACTTGGATTAGTAAAAGATATATTAAGAAATGAAGATAATCTGCAGAGTCAATGTAGCTTAGCAAATCACATTTGCTGTAAAAGTAGGCATGTACGTTCTCAGGGTTTTTTTTTCTATTTGATAAGTTCTTGAATCAATTTTCTTCAGAGTTTATTTATTGCTGCAAAGAGTCAAAGATGTTCTCTTTTGAAAAATTTAATTTTAGAATGTGTTACATTAAATTTTAACAGTGTTAGATGAAAACAAGTTTTCTTTCTGAAACTAATTAGTTTGACTAATAACGATAGAAAGAAACACATACCAAAGGGGCATATTTTAAAAAATGTATGATAGAGATAAGAAAAACCCCAAATTAACTACCAGTGGTATTGAAAATGTATTGGCCACACAGCAGCACTGTCTCTGGAATTATTTACTCATCCTTCTTCAGGTAATCTTTTGTCTCAAGCCAGTCTACTAGTTGTCAAAAATGGGATACCTCATCAGAAGCCACACTAGTGGAATTGTTTGCAAAATGCATCTTGTGACTGATAAGATCAATTAGAATTTCTTTGCCTCCAAATTACACAAAAACTAAAGTGGAACTGGCCATGGAATTCACAGCTATGAAGGCGTGTTCTAAGCCACCAACATGCGAAGTCAGTTTGCTTTGAACCTTGTAATTTAAATTTCTGAGATGATTGTCATATATACATATATGTATACAACTGTGAGTCAGTTTGTGTTACCGAAATATTAGAACTCTCACTATGCCATTAAGTATATGTTGATTTCTATGTACCATTCATATTTGGTGATACTTCCCACTGAGCTATGAATTATAAAAATCCATTAGAAAAATATATATATGTTAGTGATTTAGTTCCACTACCCTAAATGAATAAAATATAGTCAGAAACGGAAATCAAAATATAAACAGTATAATACAGTCTAAGGTATTAAATTAGACACTTGTTTAGCTTAGGTTTACTTTTAAAATAACAGATTTGAATGAGCAATGAATTTAGCCCTGTATGTGAGAGAAGGTGATGGATAACGGAATCTTGGGAAAAAAATTATTAAAATTATATTGGTGTTGTAATTTCGGATGGTTGAAGCTAAGATGTTCAAAACAGACAGGTGTGAATAAGAAATAGTACTCTGAACTCCTCCCATTCTCTCTCTGCCATGTTATTCTGAAGAAGAGACAGGTCTGATTCTGCAGGATCATAGAGAGTCACAAATACTAAGTGAATGTTGGCATTTTTATTTCCATGGGGTCATGGTGCAGGTCTTCCTGTGTGTCCTGATGCTTTAGGGGAACAGGCTGGGAGAAAGTGTGATCAGAGCTGAAGCTGTGAGCTGTGTAAAATGTCTGCCCCTCACTCTGCCCCTTCCTGTTCTGTGATACTGTGTCTGTCGGAGATAGAGATCCTTGAAGAACCAGGCCTCCTTTGGCTCTCCCGGGACCCCCTTTGGATCCATTTTTATGCTCCTTCTAAAGGCTCTTTCCCCAGCCCTTAGCAAATGTCTAAACCCTCCAGACTTCCCACCCACTGTGCTAGATTCTCAGCCATTTCTGCTTGGGTAACACTTGGCCTCACCATGAATTATACAGCTAAGGTTCACACTCAGAGCTGTAGTTTTTAAAGTTATATATATATATATATAATATATATGTATATATATATATATATATATATATATATATATATATATAATTTTTTAAATTGAAGTATAGTTGATTTACAATGTTGTGTTAGTTTCAGGTATACAGCACAGTGATTCAGTTATATATGTACATATATATATATATATTATCTTTCAGATTATTTTCCTTGATAGGTTATTATAAAATATTGAGTATAGTTCCCTGTGCTATACAGTAGGACCTTAAAATTTATATTTTTAAACTGTGGAGAGAGTGGGGCCTTCAGTGTGTACAGGGCATCAAAAGACTATATGTCAAGGCAGAGGCAGATGTCTCTGGCATCCTGAAATTCTGCAAGGCTGTGGACAGAATAAAACTGAATTTGATTGGCTAGCCCTTGCTTCCAGCACGTAGACCATGCCCATTTCAGGGTGGAAGGCTCCTCTCCACGGATGCACCTGAGCTGGATTCTGTTCATCCTTGCAGTGCACATGTGATTGGGTGTATTTCCTGCAGGGAAATGACTGTTTTAATCATAAGGGCCTAACTTCTTTTTCAGGAAAGTTTGGGCTAGAGAAACAAAACGTAACTGTGAAAAGAGATTATGTCCATCAGAATAGGAGAGTGTGAGCTGCACCACATAATCCAATATGAAGAGAATATGTCAGAAAAGGTGATTAGAGACATTTTTATCATACATGTGGATTATCTAGAAGCCTGTGCGTAAATATAGCATCTGTGTGATGGGAAATCAGAGCTAAACAAAAATTCCATTTAAGGTTTTAAGTATCTAAGCTTATTGCTTTAGAAACTTTCATAAAAGGGACATATTTCACTGATTTGCCTTGTGACTCTTAGTCACCTATATTGTGAGAAAATGAACCACTGGCCGCTTCTCTGGTTGTTATAAGTCACTTTACAAAGTGCCTCTTACCTTGAAAGGACTTAAAGATTTAAGCTGACAACAGTGAGGATGAAGAAATGCATTCTCTGGTTAGTCTGAGGACAGAAGAGGGTTAATTTTTCAAACCTCTGTGAAGAGGGAAAAAAAAAAAGACCAAACTTGGAAGATAAAAACCAAAGACTAAGCTGCTCGTGATTTGCTTGTATTTATGGATTATACTACATCTTGAAAAGAAGAAAATCAGAGCTGTAAGATGACGCTGCAGGGGTCGTCTGGACCTTTCACGGAGTCTTAAGTCTGTGGAGTCAATGCTCATTAAGGGCTGGTCTTGACCTCTGCTCCCCTTCCGCCTGCCTGGTCCAGGTGCAACATTATTGCAAGGGCTTTACCGTTACTGGAAACTATGTGCAAACTTCAAATTGTGAATAAACATATATGCTGAGCGTGTAGACAATCCAGGAGTTAAGATGCCCACATTAAAAAAAAAAAAATGAAGACCTGTAAACTTAAATCCTCTTCCTTTTATAATTAATAAACAGTGACTATAGCTCTTCTTCAAGATATAACTAAGGCTATTCAGGTGCAACTTACATTTAAACCAGCATGGTCCCTTTGCTGTTATAAGGAAGTTTTGCAAGAATATTTAAAATAATGATTCCTGTCTAAAAAAATTCTCTTTGAAGTAAACACAGGAAAACATATATAGTGATTTCTTTAAAATTTTCACATGTCCACTCTTAGTAATACAAGAGACTGTTATATTCCAGGTTTTGTTTTTGTCTTTTTTAAAACGATTTGACTTGACTTTTAAAATTGCATTAACTAAGAGAAAGAAACACATAAAATTCCCTAGAATTTTATCCTGAAGTATAGTAAAACTTTTCCTGCTCTAACAATTCCATAAAGCATATTTCTGCATTTACATAGTGTTTGATAAATATAAGAGAAAACCAATTTATACATACTTATTAATTGCTATTTTGGATAAAATTGTCATATTTATGCCTCTGAAATGTTAGTTAACTTGCATTAAAGCACATAAAATGACCCCGAATTAACTATACAAATATAAAAGGGGGAAATAAAGGTCTTCTGGTATCAGAATATATTGAAAAGATTTAGGATTTTATTTTTTCTTACTGATGAGTGTTTTGTTTAGCAAACAATTCTCTAAATTACATAAATCTACTTATTTTAATTATAAAATTTGAACTCTGAAGAAAATGAAATCTCTAATGAGGAAAACGAAAGTTTTTAAGTTTCACTAAAAAGTCATATATGAACATGTTTTTTTTTAGCTAGAATTTAAAAAGTAGAAAAGAACTTAATTTTCAATTTAGAAGTGTTTCAGACTACACAGAAAAGTAAAAGCAATGTAATAAACATCCTCATCTTTTTACCACCAAGATTTATGATTTTTAACATTTTTCTCTATTTATTCCAAGCCATTAAAAAATAAATATACAGTTGAGGATTCCAATCCCCTTTCCATTTCCTGATGTCCCTCTGGCTATAGAAATAATCACTATATTTCATTTGATAGGTCATTTTTCATATCTCCATTTTTACACTTTAATCACCTAATTATGTATCAAAAAACAGAAACAAAAAGTGAACAAGGTATCAATTATGGAGTTCCTAAATTTGCTGTTTCTAAATTTACCTTAAAATTATTGGAAAATTTTCAAACGAACATATTCGTTGGAAACAGTATTTACTTATTTATTTTTGGTTAAAAAACCATAATGCTAATTAAATACAAAAATTTAAATGAAAAGATTTCATTCTCCTGCCTCAACAAATTTCCTTGGTTGCAGAAATTGACAAATATGCCTCCTACCTCCTTTTTATTCAAATTCTTTAGAACTGGGTCATTTAAATTTTAACCATTTTCATGCTGCATAAGGGATTGGTGATATGGTTAAAGCTTTATACTTTATTACCTCCATTGCTCTCATTTTTTTGTTTTCATAAAAAAGCATGTGCTGTAGGCAGCTTCATGCATGGATATTAATTTTCATAAAATACACACATAGCATCTTGTTAGGATGCTTATTTTAAATTATTCTAAGGAGTCAGCAAAGTTACCTCTTTTGATTTGCTAAGAAAATATCAGCAATGTCAGAGTTAAATAAGTGAGCATTGACATTAGGGTTTTTTTTTTTTTTTTTTTTTGCCTCTTCTTCTGGAGCCAGATTTCCCTTAAAAAAGAAGCAAATGCGTTTCTGAAAAAGTATATTGAAACTGAGATCCTTATCTGAACACAGAATTACTGTGGATTTGCATGAACTATGCGGCAATGCATCGCCAGAGACCTCTTAACCCTCACACATCTCTCTGAGGGCATCAGAGTAGAACTCTACATCAGCACCTTTAAGGTCCTGTGTTATCTTAAGCATAATCTTCAGGGAGAAAACTTCAGAGTAACACAAAGGTGAGTTTAAATGTATTTTTCCCTATCATTTCCCTACTAATTATTTAGACAACAATATATCAAGAGATAAGTACAGTCAATTTAAAACTTAAGTCACAATCTTAGTGCCCAAATGGAAAAGATGCAATTAACATACCTGGGTTTGATACTTGAGATTGCTAAACTATTTTCAACTTGCATTTATGGACTATATGCTATTTCAAAATTGGACAATTGCCACTAGTAATATTTACCTCAGGCAATATTTAGGCTAACACAGTCTAAAGATAAAGACAGGAAAGTATGCAAGACTACACCTTTTTTTCAGGTTCAAATCAGAGTATATCATAGCCCTCAATAAATATCACTCCAGATCTTTTATGCTAGGTGTTTAAAAAGATGGCACAGTGATTTTGATGGCATCATTTCTTAAAAGAAGATATTGCTACATAACATATTTAAAATGGATTTCTTTATAAGTTTTGTGTACAAAGTCTTTTTTCAAAGACATCACATTTTTAGTATAAAATGAATTCAGGAGTATGGAAATCTATCTTTAAAGAGTCTTCTCTTATTATAAGTCAGAAAGAGCTTCAAATATACTGACTTAGTATTTTTTCAACTTTTTCTTTCTTTTCTTCTTCTCAGCCACCTATCATGTTCTTTAGCCTTTAAGCTACCAATATTCTTTCTCCCCAGATAACTTGACAGTCGGTGCCACTCATTGGGGTTTTTTTAATTCACATTTCTCCAAAATTCTGGTCAATTCATTAACTACCTTTTAGTATTCTTATGTCTGTTTCTCGTCATAGTCATACAGCAAATAAGGGCACTGGGTAAGAAGTAAGAAGACATTTTACTAAATATCTTATTGACTCTTTTTGGTCCTCAATTTCCCTTTCAGTACTTTGGGGAATTAGAGCTAGTAGATCTCCAGGGTCCTGGGACATATGTCTGCATGATTAACTGAAATTGAGACTCTGATGAATTCTGAGCTCTCAAAATTATCTCAATATGTTACACATGGGTCAAGTGGTCCATCCTGTTAAAAATGTAGTCACACTTATACCTATTTCGTTTAAGTATTTAATTTTCACTTTTAAAATTCCTCTGTGTATAAACTCTGATTCCTAAACGTGCCATCTGAAGGGTATTCTTCAACTAAAACAGCTGATTTTTGGTGTGAAGCTACCATATGTAAAATTGTATACTTTAAAGAAATCTTGGACAATTCTGGCAATACATTTTACTGATGAGCCCAGTAAGGTCAGGGAACAACTTGGTCACTTCTTTGTACAGATCCTTTCTGAGTGGGACTTTTTTGCAAACTCCACAAAAATCTTGAACCATTGAGTTGCACAACAAAAAAAGGGATTTGCTGCGGGATGGATCTTAACTGTTATTATTGCAATCATCTGATATGACTGTGGGGATTTTCCAAATGCTGATTTAGTCATTAACACTAAGAGTTACATAATAGACATCCTCAAGGTATTACCAAAAGTTATTATATTTCGAGTTAGCACTACCACTATTTTTATGATAGGGAAGTTGATCATTGTGAGACTGTTGAACTTTGCCAACATTTTTACCCTGAATTTTAGCAAATTAACTCAGGTTTCTGTTTATGGACAACTTAGGTAAGTTATAAAATCTCTCGCTAATTCATGCTATGCTTTATGTTTACATGAGTTTTTAACTGTAGTGTACATACACTGAACTTCCATGGGGAATGAAAATAAAGGAATTGAACTTATAGTTTCAAATATCAGAAGCAGGGATATTAATAACAATCCAAAAATCAAGAGTGCAGCATGAGTTTTGAGAGACTGTGGAGGAAACTACCACATCAAGTGAGTTAAATAATAAATATAAAATGAATCACACACAAAAAAAAACACTTGAAATATGCAGAGTTGTAACAATATTGAGGGTTCTTTTCTACTAAAGCCTATACAAAAGATTTAATTTATTCTTTTAGGAAATTGCAAATACCAATGTAATCAACAACTACTCAGATCATCTCATAAAGCAATTAGAAACCAATTTTCTTAACCTATTTGTCCACCAAAATTATGTCTGCCTCTAGAATAGTGTATAAACACAGAATAGATCCAAATTAAGTCACTTTTGTAGCTATTCATAGTATACAAAAATCAGGTATCAACAGTCATCAAACTAGCCATAGTATGAAATTGAAGAAATGTCTGTGATTTTCTTAATCCTTCTTTAATAAAAAAGATCACTGTATTCAAATACCCATATAAGCCTAAGCTTTAGAAAGGAAGAAATAAAGGAGAAAAATAAAAGATACAACAGTAGATCATATTAAATCTAGAAAGTAGTTCCTTAGCTGAAAATGTGAAATTAGGTATTTAATGAAAATCATGTAGAATTTCAGAAATATTTACTTAGATTTGGATACTGTCTGTCATTATGTGAAGCTGTGATACATTATACCATATGCACACATTAATACACAATACATTATTAATAGTCTTATTTGGACTTGGTAGGGAAAACTTTAATTCCATGACTGCTGTCAATATTAACTTGAATTTATGCATCTGAATTTCCATTATAACATTTTTTGAAATGGGACGTTAAACCAAAGGAAGAAGGAAATGTCAGTGCCTAAATAATATGCATAGAATAAAATGTAACAACATCTTTTTATGATCAAAATGTGGATCCTTTTTACTTTTCATTTAAGATATTTATTTATTAGAGTCAAACATCAGAGGTCAAGAGTTTGATTTTCTAGTTTGTGAAATAATATTGTTTTCACTCAGAAAATGGCCTCAGAGATTACCAGGAGACAAGAAACTGAGGTCTGAAAAGAGAAGAAAGGAATCCAAATTCATGGAATAAATTATCTAGAGTGATAGTATAGACTTCTTTCCATTTCTCGGGTGTCTATTTAAAAAGGACTGGATAAAGGAAAACGCATAGAGAGGAAAGCACCACAATTCCATTTGGTTCATAACATTTGTTTTGATAAAAGTCTTACTAAAGATAAAGCTGAGTCAATTTGTTACAATAAGAAACATCAAAGTTCCTATGGAAGCACTTAACCTCTTTCTTATTCAATTTCCTCATTTGTAAACAGTCCAACACATGCCCTATACATCTGAAAATACTAGGAATGTTTATTAAGTGCTTACACCCAGTAAGTCATCAGCCCATGTACTGTGCACCTAATTCTCATCAACATTTATATGATGCCAGCCCCATTATTATCCCTATTTTGGAAATGAAAACACTTAGAAACAGGGTTGACTGAGTAATAAGTCTAAGATGCCGTGAAGCCTATGGAGTAGGGCTACATTTGAACCCAAAGGCCAGACTGTTCACTTGTGCATCTAACTGCTTTTTTCCTGGCTCTTCTTCCGTTTTGTCCTAAAATATGAAGTAATAGATGTGTGTGTGGAAACATCAATGTATTAAAACATTTTACAAATGCAAGATGGTATTAATTCTAGAAAGGATGCTGGGTCTATCTCACATTATCTTGGGTAATCAGTTCTTAAATGTGTCTGATCTCTCTAATGAGCTCTATTACAAGAAAGATTGAGACAGAACATACATAGCACCATGGAAAAACCCATTTATTCTACTTATTTATCTAAAATTCCTGCACTGAACTCTCTTGAACTTCACTGTATTAGAATTTGACTTGTGTGGATAAGACAAACTTCATGTCCACACAAATTCTATTTGTTTTATGAAATCAGTTTGCTCTCAGTCATATTTCCCTGTGGTTCATCAGTTTCCTGCTTTTATCTCTGTTAGATAATCAACATATTGTATTCTTCTATTACATCTTAATAGGAGTAATGCCTCAAAAAAAGTATATTAGCCAACGAGGAAAGCAAGCATCCTGTCTTACCTCTGTTCTAGTCCCAGAGCCAGTAATGGTGAATCCACTGGGGCCAACTGGGAGAGAGGATGAAAGCTTGTTCTATAAGGAGCTGTCTGAGGTACAGCAAATGCCTGCAGATATCATTTGCTTAGCTTTTCTTGGCTTATCCATTAACCCTAGCTGGAATAATTCTGGCTATTTTAGATACTTTGCTAATTATATGATGCTCTCATTCAGGAGCAGCTTGTTCCTTGTTCCTGTATACTCTTAGAAAGCCTCCAGACTTAAAAGGTACCATTGCCAGTTACCTGCTTGTTTGCTCAAAGGTCCAGCTCCTTGTCTGGAGCCTGAGAATGATTTGAAGGGAGAGGAGTAAGCCATATTTCTGTTCAACTCCAGTCTGAAGTTAAGAGGTCTGAAGAAAGAACAAAGCACACATAATGGAATCCAACTCTTGAAGGATATCAAAAATGGAATTTTCTTATACAACCTACCTGTTCAAATTAGCATACAATCATTTCAGCCTTTCTAAATAAAAGTTTTGTTTTTTTTAAGTATATTAGTAATAGTTGCAAACTTATAAATTAAACTCATAGCATTTTAATGAATGCACTGAACTTGGCGATAAGATAATTTATAGTAGCACAGGAGTGCAGCTTATCATGGCCTCCATCCAAATGAACGTAGCCACTGATAATCCTTACAAAAGGGCAAAATTCTATTCAAAGATAGTGCTTGTCAAATTGCTACAATGTAGCCATTTCATAATCAATCTAAAAAGTTTATTGAATGTTAACTCTGGGGGAGACATTGGCCATCAACATAGTTCATGATTTCATGGTTTAAAAAAAGAAAAAAATGTAGACAATCTCAATTTTGGATCAAAGTTAATGGGCTCTGTCAAGGATTTAAAATGTTTACTTAGAAATCCTAAAATCTCTCACCTCTCAAATTTTGTCTGACATTTTTAAAAATTTGTGTGAACAACTAAAATTTGGTTTCATAGGGAGACTTGGTTGGACTCATAAGACTCTCTCTCGTGATTCTTTAAGCATTAATCAACTGGGTATTTCTAGATGTGAAACTGACTCAAATCAACTTCTCTCTTGGAGAAGAAATGTAAGTCATTGCCAGAAAATTTTGTTTTTAGTTCTCAGCTTTCTAAAAAAAAAAGTTCTTGATTTCATGTCAGGTAGTGAAACTCACTACAGAAATGCATTCATTCCACAAACAGCAGTAGAGTATTTTTTATTATATGCTACATTTGAAGGGATTCCTACCAAATATTTTTCATTCACTTGAAAATTCCTCGTAAGGTATTCACTTTAAAACACTAATCTAGTGTGTCTGTGTGAAACTGGAGCCTACTATAATAAAACTTTATTGAAGGTCAAGGGTAACATAATAGCGAGGGGCTGGAGGTTACTGTGGTAATTTCCTATCTGCAGAATTGCTCTCAATTCTGAGAAATACTGCAATAATTTGAAATTGTTTTCTAAAGTTATGTGGGTTCTCCTGAAGAAGTTCCATTATTTATCCCTGAAAAATAAGTGCTCCAATCAGTCTTTCAAATGTTGTTGATTAGTTATTGCAAGAGTCATTAAACTCTTGTCAAAAAGTTTTATATTTGAATGCTTGTCCATAATTTGCATCCATTTTTCTCTTTGACCTTCATATTCATAAGTGATTTCTGAACCAATCATTCAACGTTACCATATAGAGAAAGAGTAAATTTAAACTAACACTGTGTCCCTGAGGAGTAGAATGCAAAAGAGATGCTGACTGAATTTTATAGATTATGGTCAAGGTGAAAAGACAGAAACTGGATCCTGTGTTACTTTAATTCAGGTCCTATTTATTGAGTTCTTACTTACTCTAAATACAGGGCTACACAGGAAGGAGTATATCAAAAACACAAGAAAAATATTCTCCACCCTCAAGGGGTTCATAATCCAGTTGATTCAAAATCAAATAAAAATACTCAAAGTAATTAACATTTATCTTATTTAAAATATAGAGTGAGGTTAAAAAAGAAAACTATCTTTCTTTTTGATAGCAAGAAATTTTATCATAAAAATCTTAAATTTGAGGAGAGCAACATTTCAAGTATGCACAATCCAAAAGGAGGAGACATTTCAAGGAATTACATTTTTTTTGGTCACACTATTATTTTATTAGGAAGTAGACACAGGGTGAAATTACAGTTTCAAAATTGTCGTTATTCAGTGCTTTTCAAAGATAATTGATCTCCATCATGAAGACCAAAGGAGTAAATATTCTAAACTCTCAGGATTATAAAAATAAACACTGGATTGTATTCAGTATAATTTTTGGATAAAGTCTATTCTTTGATTCCTAAAATATTTGAAAATGATAATCCAAGGATTAATCAAATGTGTCAGTTCATTTGCAGAAAAAAATAGACATATCTGTATTAACGTTTCCCATTTCATGTCATTTGAAGGAATTTTTTAAATCAGGTAATTAACTGCTTGCTTTAATAGTGTATAAAAAGTGCTGTCAAGTCATTATTAGCGGACTGCAATCATATTCTCCTCGATTCCTAGAGTAAGCCCTTGTCATGAAAGGAAAGAGACACCAAGTAGGAATGTTTTCTATGTGACCAAACAAGTAGCTTCTGTTGCAGAAATTTGTTCCAATAAATCTGCAGGCATTTGGAAGAACTCAGATACATTTCAAATAACACCTGGGGTCTTGGAATTCTTTCATGTCATTCTCAGTGTCCCAGGGCGCATCTCCATCAAATCAATATTATTGAGAGTGTGGGTAGCATGGTCTGAAGACAGCTAGCATAAGCACTGACCACATGCTCTGGGTCAACTCAGTCCCACCTGGGATGGCCTCAAGAATTTTCACAATCAGGTTGGGCTCTTCTTGTGGCTTGAATGCATCATACCGTACAATCTTTTCAGCAGACCTGAGAACCACAAAAGTAATGGTCTCAGAATTATTTCCAAGCAGTGGACTTGATGGATGCCATGATGCCTGTGGGGCTAGACAGGTGAAGATAAGATATTCCCATCAAACTGTCATTTCTGGAATGACTTGGAGGCTCGTAGCAGTAGTAGCTCATGGAAACATTGATTTGAAAGCCATTGGTCCAATGGCCAAGTGAATTCTTGCCACTTGTCTCCTTGAAACATAGGTTTACTTTCTTAAAACATTTATCTTACCATTGATGCCTCATCTTAATTCCATCCCATCCATCAGTACCACCCTCATTATTTTTCTACTCCCTCCTAGCTACCAGGCAGATAGGAAGGGGTTTGTTTTGACTTCGATTCATCCACTGTTAACCTTAGGGGATATTTGAGCCAGAAGATACTTCCTAGAAATTGCCACATCAACGTCAGGAGTTTTGATTCATTTTGGGTGTGGTCCTGGGAGGTTAGGTGCCAAAGAAAACTGCTAAGAAGATGTTAAGCCAAGATAGTTTCCAAGATAACATAGAATTGTTTTATAATGGAAACAGAATTGCAGGGAGGTGGCAAAGGGGCACACTGTGAAGACTGAGGGAGGCCAGGGGGCCATCTGACCAGGAATCAGGAGGAAGCTGTTGAGGCTTTCGGAAACAGAAGCTGCATTTCTAGATGGTCAGAGACTCAGGTGTGCTCTGCTACCTCTAAAGAGATTTCAAGGGTCACGAAAGGCAGCTCCTGGGCTTCTGTGCTCTTCGCTAGTTTTTGTGGGATCCCCAGCAGCTCTGATAACAGCTAGCAGGATGCTCCCCAGGAATCACATCCCTCCCTGTCACCCTGTGCCTCGTCCCTCATGAGCCTCTCTGTATGAATACTGGCTTTTAGTTCCTTACTGTACCTCCTTGACCCAAATGCAGCCAGTTCTGAGAGTTTTGACTAAATTGCTATCACTCTTATATAGTTGAAATTTAGGATACTGGAGTCACGTAGTGGTTCCAGTTTCTGAGAAAGTAAATGAGAAGGGAGATTTTTATTTTGCTCTTGGCTTTAATGGGTTTTCTCATTGGAGGGAAATGCTTGCTCTGAATTAATGGGAACACTACAGGAAGGGTAAAGAAATCATAACTCAGTGCAGAATCATCAACCTTTACCTCAGCTCCTTGTGGGTCTGAAGGTAATGAGGAATTTAAAAGATTTGTAATGGCCACATATGTCAGTTCTACAAAATAGCACAATCTGGGCTGAAACACAGAAAAAGAAAATCGTTAAAACTGTTTGCTTTGTTTGGGTCAAATTTATATTTCCTAAAAGAGTAAAGGAAGGCATGATACAGGTGTTTGCCATCAAAAGTCTTAATCTGTATGCATTTGACTTATTAACCTAATTTAGGTACAGATGATCATTTTTACCCCCAAGGAAATGAAGTATGGGCACTTGTAATTGAATACTTTGATTTATGTTGTTTAAGGGGAAAAATGAGAGTGTGTCAGATTGGGCCCTACTACACACACAGCTCTGAGTCACCATTAAAAAAGGAAATGGGATATCATAATAATAGCATGAAATACGGGTAAATATACGTTAGCGATGCTTGGTTTTCATGCAGAAGACAAGGCTTTGTTTCAAGCGATGCATTAGATAGTTGGGGTTCTCAGGACATTACACCCTTCTTTCCCCTTCAAGTTCTGAAATAAGGTAAAAAATAACACAGATGGAGACACTATCACCTCTATTACTGCTGCCGCTGATCGTTTTGAAGACTATGCCTTACACCTACAAGCATGTGAGTTGAAAATCACAGCAGGGAGGTCATACAAGGGAATGTGAATTCTGCAGGCAGAGCAGTTCTTCAGGGGGAGGAGCAGAGTGATTGAGAGACAGAAACACACACACACACACACACAGAAGAAGGGAATATGGAAATTTGCTGGCTCACGTGCCCAGTTTTTCTTTCCAAACTTTCCAATTAGATGCCTGTCTGGAACAGAAGAAAGGAGAGAGCTAAGAGTATTGTGATGGTAGAATCACTCCACACACGAAAGTCAGGAGGAAAAACTCTTTCTCATAAAGATATGCATGAAAGAAATACAAGTAGAATATAAAGTAGATAAAATAGGAAAATGTAGATTTAAGGTGAAAGAAAACGTCCCGTCTTTGAGTCTTTATCTAAATTGATATTCACAAAGCTGCTGACAAATACCTATACACATATGGTCATAAGGCAAGACTTCACCACAGCGAAGCAGGGACCAAGGCTGAAGTGACTGTCACCAGTCTTCATGGAGAACCCTTGGGGGTTTTCACCAGAGAAAAAATCCTTCTATCCCATCCAGGGCTTATGGATGGGGCTCCAAACTGTAGAGGGCAGAAAAGGTTGATCTCCTACCCAAGCCAGACCCAAGAAAATCACCCCTCCCCTTCCCGCCCCTCTGCCAACAATTCACCTCTGCTCTCACCATCACATTAATCACGTCTTCTTTTTTTTTTTTTTTAGGGGACACATTTTACTTTATCTTTTAAAGTAATTTTTATTGGAGTATAGTTGCTTTACAATGCTGTGTTAGTTTCAGGTGTACAGCAAAATGAATCAGCCATACATACCCATATATCCCCTCTTTTTGGATTTCCTTCCCGTTTAGGTCACCACAGAGCATGAGTAGAGTTCCCTGTGCTATACAGTAAGTTCTCATTAGTTATCTAGTTTATACATAGTATCAATAGTGTATATATGTCAATCCCAACCTCCCAATTCCTCCCACTCCCCTCTTCCCCCTTGGCATCCATACTTTTGTTCTCTGTGTCTGTGTCTCTACTTCTGCATTGCAAATAAGATCAACTATACCATTTTTCTAGGTTCCACATATATGTGTTAATATACAATGTTTGTTTTTCTCTTTCTGACTTACTTCACTCTATATGACAGTTTCTGGGTCCATCCATGTCTCTACAAGTGACCCAATTTCATTCCTTTCTATGGCTGAGTAATATTCCATTGTATATATGTGCCACATCTTCTTTATCCGTTCCTCTGTTGATGGGCATTTAGGTTGCTTCCATGTCCTGGCTATTGTAAATAGTGCTGCAATGAACATTGGGGTGCATGTGTCTTTTTAAATTATGATTTTCTCTGGGTATATGCCTAGTAATGGGATTACTGGGTCATATGGTAGTCCTATTTTTAGTTTTCTAAGGAGCTTTCATTCTGTTCTCCATAGTGGCTGTATCAATTTATGTTCCCACCATCAGTATCATGTCATTTTAATAAAGGATTCTGTTCAAAATTTCTACTACCAAGGCTTCTTCTAAAACTCCCTCAATAATGTGTCATATGAACATTTTGTGGCCTGAGAGTCATAGTTGATCAAAGTCTTCTCCATATATTTAAGTCTTTCATCATAGTCACAAGAAGAAAACACCTTTAGCTAGGTCATTTCTCCATGTAGCATTCATGAATTTCTGCAGGGCATAGAGACAATTTTGCTGGAAATGTTGACAGGGCCTGGGACTCCCTCCTATCTCTCCTGCATACTCTTCTGCTCTTGGCCCTTCTGCTAGTACCAACCCTCTGCCTTTGGGGGTAGCTTCCAACAGGGCAGCTGCATGTGGAGCAGAAATAACTTTCAAAGCTGCAGCCTTTCTGCACAGACGTTCTAGAGATGCTGTAGTGATGTCTGGGACAGCCACTCCCACGCTGTGGGATAATTCTGGTGCACAGGTGAAGCTGACACAGCAAACAGATTTCTACTGACCTAGTTCTAACATAATTCTAAGAAAGATAGGATTTGCCAAGGAGTCATACAGCAAAACACACGTGAAGAGGCTGCTCAGTATTCAGGTAGCCATCTTTAAGACACCTACCATTCCTGGACCAGTTAGGTTTCCCCAGACACCAATAGGGAGTTGGTGTGGATGATATCTGTATATCTATATATCTATATCTATATCTATCTATCTATCTATCTATCTATCTATATATATATAGAGAGAGAGAGAGAGAGGGGGGATGGAGGGAGAGGAAGAAGAATGAGAGGGGAGAGAGGAAGAAAGGAAGAAAGAAAGAAAGAAAGAAGGAAGAATGAAAGAGGGAAGGAAAGAAGGAAGGAAGAAAGAGAGAAAGAAAGAAAGAAAAAAGAAAGAAAGAAAGGAAGAAAGAAAGGGAGGAATGAAAGAGAGAAAGAAGAAAGAAAGAAAGAAGAAAGAGAGAAAGAGAAGGAAGGAAGGAAGGAAAGAAAGA
The DNA here is from genome assembly GCF_003031525.2 of Neophocaena asiaeorientalis asiaeorientalis. Lineage (NCBI taxonomy): Eukaryota > Metazoa > Chordata > Mammalia > Artiodactyla > Phocoenidae > Neophocaena > Neophocaena asiaeorientalis. The sequence goes on from NW_020175085.1 coordinate 513,611, forward strand.
AAGAAAGAAAGAAAGAAAGAAAGAAGAAAGAGAGAAAGAGAAGGAAGGAAGGAAAGAAAGAAAGAAAGAAAGAAGAAAGAAAGAGAAGGAAGGAAAGAAAGAAAGAAAGAAAGGGATGGAGGGAGAGGAAGAAGAATGAGAAGGGAGAGAGGAAGAAAGGAAGAAAGAAAGAAAGAAAGAAGGAAGAATGAAAGAGGGAAGGAAAGAAGGAAGGAAGAAAGAGAGAAAGAAAGAAAGAAAAAAGAAAGAAAGAAAGGAAGAAAGAAAGGGAGGAATGAAAGAGAGAAAGAAGAAAGAAAGAAAGAAGAAAGAGAGAAAGAGAAGGAAGGAAGGAAGGAAAGAAAGAAAGAAAGAAAGAAAGAAAGAAAGAAGAAAGAGAGAAAGAGAAGGAAGGAAGGAAAGAAAGAAAGAAAGAAAGAAGAAAGAAAGAGAAGGAAGGAAAGAAAGAAAAAGAAAGAAAGAAAGAAAGAAGAAAGAGAGAAAGAGAAGGAAGGAAGGAAAGAAAGAAAGAAAGAAAGAAGAAAGAAAGAGAAGGAAGGAAAGAAAGAAAGAAAGAAAGAAAGAAAGAAAGAAAAGAAAGAAAAGAAAGAAAGAAAGAAAAGAAAGAAAAGGAAGGAAGGGAATGGAATGGGAAGAGAAGAGAAAGAAAAGAAAGAGAGGGGAGAGAGAGAAAGGTGTGTTCAAGGTCTAACTGCTGCAGGCAAGGAGGCTGCAAGCCCCTGTCCTGAGGGTGGACAGCAGGCTGGAGACCCAGGGCAGAGCTGCAGTGGGAATGCAAAGCTATCAGCTACAGAATTCCCACAAAACATCCTGGGTTGACAGAGGAATATACACAACATTCCATTCTTGGAGTGAAACCCAATCTGTACACATGGAGCAGTTGATTCTGGGAATCCCATCAAGTTCATTCCTAAACACATGGTCCCTAAATACACGGTCCGTTTACACACTGAGGAGCATCGACAGCCATCTGAGGATGACAAAGGAGAGGACAGATGACAAGATCAGATTTGCATTTTAGAAGGATAACTCAGGCCTCAGTTCAGATGAGGTAACATTGTAATTGCCAAAAATTAAATAATGATCCAAGCATGAAATAGAACTTGTGTTTTCCCCAAACTGTTTATTCTTCTAACAAAATACTAAAAACAAGCAGCTGTTTATTTTCCTCCTTGTCTTAGTGCTTATTGACGCGTTAGGAGCACACACTTAAGTCAGTGCGATTTCAGGCCAGGTAGAATTTTAAGGTTGGAAATGTCAAAAACAAACACAAATCACGTAAGGGACAGCTCTGCCTGGCTCCCAGTACCAGTGTCACTGCTCTGCCCATCTCAAAATCCACTCTGCACAGGAATCTTGATGTTCGTCATCTGAAAATGAAACTATATGAATTGAAAGAGGCTTTTGATGTGGAGAAAACACAAAGCTGCCATTCTAACTCAAAGTAGAATTCCCTTCCTTTGTCGTATATTTGCCAGTAATGCAATGGATCAAGAAAGTTGTAGTCAAGTCATGAATTGCACATGGGAGATAAAATGTTGATTCTCACTAAAAATATAGACATGGAAGAATAGTTTTACCTTAAGGTTTCTTAGCGTGTTCTCCATGTTTATATTCACTGGGTACAAAGCATGAAACACATCTCAATGTGCGCATGTAGGCAGGTATCTTGCCACGCAAGCAAAGATCTGACAACGATAACACATTTAAAACATTATCTAATGTATGTGGCACATTTCCTAATGACACTGGTGATAAGGAATGGTTTAAAATTTTATGTAATTTTTTTCTTTTTTTTTTCCTGCAAGGACTTAAAGCTAGATTTGAATACATTGCCTGGAATAGTATGTAATTATTACTTACGGAATTTTCTGATCTACTTTGATCATTGAGGATTTCTTTTTGTTTTACTTTATACAACAGGGAAAAATGGAAAGGTTTAATTTTTTTAAATGCATATTTTCAAGTGCACCCAGAAGTGTATTTAAATTTAGGCCATACTGTATATTAGAGCTAGTGTGCTCCTATACAGAGAATTTAAGTGTATAAACATCCATGGCACAAGGTTTCCCATTATTATGTGAGCCTATTGTTTTGTTTTCCATATACCTCCCTGGCTTGTTGATGCTGTTTCCTCCTATTGAAATGACTTTCCCCTGCTCTTTCTGAATGTCCAAATGTAGCCTAACTCAAACGCCACCTTCTCCAACACACATCCCCTATCTCTGCTGGACTTAATCCTTTCTTTAAACTCTAATAACCTAGCTCTACCCCTTCAGGGCACTGAGCACATTGTTCCTTGTGTTATTGTTTTCATCCTTAGAAGACCAATCCTTGAAGGTAGGATCTCAGTCACTCAGAAGCGTGCTCTTCAGTTAATATGTGCAAAGTGAATATTGCTGAAATATTGAATGAATGGGTAAGAACTGAGAAAAACCCCTTCAGAAATCCATGAGTTGGTCCTAGGACTGAAATAACTCTAATAATTTTAAGAGTACTAAATTTTCTCGTTCTAAATTGTAATAATCAAGCAGTCCCAATTTTCTTTATAAGCTGAATATAAAAATCTTTAAATGGGAGTATGCCCTATATGTTAATCATTAAAAACTACAGATGAAGAGCTCATCAAAGAAAACCTTGAGAAATAAGTGAAATATGTAAAACAGAAGTTCCATTTTAAGATCAGGAGGAGAGGAGACCTTAGGCTGCAAGAAATAGATGTAATTAAATGTAATCCTAAGACGTTTTATGGCTTATTTACCTCTGAGACTGATTGCTATCCACTCATTCTTTTGTTCAACATTTATTTAGTGAACACCTATATGTTTTTTATTTTATTTTATTTTTTATGTTTTTTTTTATTTTTTATTTTTTTGCGGTACGTGGGCCTCTCACTGTCGTGGCCTCTCCCGTTGTGGAGCACAGGCTCCGGACGTGCAAGCTCAACGGCCATGGCTCACGGGCCCAGCCGCTCCGCGGCATGTGGGATCCTCCCGGACCGGGGCACGAACCCGCGTTCCCTGCATCGGCAGGCGGACTCTCAACCACTGCGCCACCAGGGAAGCCCCGTTTTTTATTTTTTATTAATTTTTATTGGAGTATAGTTGCTTTACAATGTTGTGTTAGTTTCTGCCGTGCAGCAAAGTGAATCAGCTATACGTATACATATACCCCCTCTTTATTGTATTTCCTTCCCATTTAGGTCACCACAGAGCATTGAGTAGAGTTCCCTGTGCTATGTAGTAGGTTCTCATCAGTTATCTATTTTACACTATACATTGAAAATCCTAAAGATGCCACCAGGAAACTACTAGAGCTAATCAACGAATTTGGTAAAATTGGAGGATACAAAATTAATACACGAAAATCTCTTGCATCCTATACACTAATAATGAAAGATCAGAAAGAGAAATTAAGGAGACACTACCATTTACCACTGCAACAAAAAGAATAAAATACCTGGGAATAAACCTACCTATGGAGGCAAAAGACCTGTCCCCAGAAAACTATAAGATACTGATGAAAGAAATCAAAGACGACACAACAGATGGAGAGATATACCAAGTTTTTGGATTGGAAGAATCGATATTGTGAAAATGACTCTACTGCCCAAAGCAAACCACCAATTTAACGCAATCCTGATCAAATTACCAATAGCATTTTTCACAGAAGTAGAACAAAAAAAATTACAATTTGTATGGAAACACAAGAGACCCTGAAGAGCCAGGGCAATCTTGAGAAAGAAAACCAGAGCTGGCGGAATCAGGCTCCTGACTTCAAACTATACTATAAAACACCTATATTTTAAGTCCAACACTCTTCTAGTTGCTGAGGAAAAGATGGTAAACAAACGAATTCCTGCTCACAGTAGACACATATAAAATCAATAAGGTGCCAGTAAGCAGGGTATGAGATTTTATAGAGGCTATCAGGAGAGACCTCTAGGTTAGGTAGTCTTCGAGCTGAGCCTTGGATGAACCATTCGTAGAAGCAGTCGAAATATCCAAAGAGGAACTTTCCAGACCAGGACACAGCAAGTGCAAAGGCTCTGAAGGTACGAAGATTATTTGGGTGCTTGAGAGGTGGGGTGGGCAGACCCCTGCAGGACACGGTTAAGATTTGGGAGTTTATTCTGAGTGAGATGGGGATGTATTGGGGTGAGTCTGGGCAGTGGACTTGATGCGATTTGCCTCCAGGTTTAAAAAGGTCACTCTTGCTTCCGTGTGCAGAGCAGGGCTGCCTAGGCTGGTGGTGATGAGTAGGGATGAATCACGGTGGCTGGTTAGGACAGTCTAGTCAGAACCCAGGCAAGAGATGCGGGTGCTTTGTGTTAGGATGGTAGCAGCAGAGTGGTGAGAAGTGGCTGGATTCTGGATATATTTTGTTAGAACCAAGGTCAAATTATTCTTTAAGACTTTTATTAAGTAGGATTCTACCAGATGTAGATGAAAGAAAAGTCTCTTTTCTAAGGAGGCTTTGTGGTATCTAATTTATCCTGGCAATCACGCCCCACCTTATTCTCTAGGGGCTGTATCTATTAGGATTAACGGTGGTTCTCAGAGATGGCTGGGTGACAGGCTTTGTGTCAGAAGTCAAGCCAGATCCCAGAGCTCCAAAGCTACTATTCCTTCTACTACATTTCACATTTTGCCAGTGTTCTTCTGCAAACCCAAGAGGAGTTTTGATTCAAAAGGCCATATGTAAGGTAATTTTAGCATTAGGAAAAATTCTGAATATTGACTAAATGGTTAGCTTCATAAAAAACTTACTAGCATTTTATTCTCAAAGGATTAGTGTACTTATTTTTAGCAATGCTTTTATTTTGTAGCCGCCACAATAATGCAACAATTTATATTTGAGCAGTTTCAGTAAGTACCCTGCGTGTGGGAGTGCTTATCCTCGGTTAGTGATATTTTCTGTGCTGCCCTGTTTCTAAATATGTGTGTTTAAAAAGTTAGATGTTATCAGAAGCCTACCTGAAAATACCATTTAAGAAACTCTAAGAGTAAAAATGTAAGTGTGTTGCTAGTCGTGACTATTCACATATTTATGTATTCTGAAATATTAGCCAATGACCTATATTTTTAATCCTGAAAAATTTCTCAGTCACCTGTGCATTTACTCTGAGACATTAACCAATCAGCTAACAGGGTTTATTGCAATAATAGTATTGTGCTAGACAGTGCTTCTTATTGTACCATTAGGGTTCTAACCAGTTCTTTCCTTCCTGTTCTTGAATAAGAATTTATTCTTAGAGAGTCTCGGCTGCTATTATATTTAGAATGCTACAGCATGATGCAAATACCCATATTTTAATCAAGAAATATGGACATTGACATTAAAGATGCTTCCTCCTCACATAGTTGTGACTCATTTTTCCTCCACAAGACTTTTTTTTTTTTGCATATTTCTCCTAGACCCACACCTGACTCAAATAAACTCTCAGCCTCTTGAGTCAAGAATTTCTTTCTTTCTCTTCCCCAACCCTGTCCTCTGGAAACTGAAATTGAATTGAATTCATTGTGCATCTGCGGATGGTCCCTGTGGTTGCAATTCTGGCAAAGAGGTAGGAAGAATAATCTAGAACTGGACACAGCCCCTGCTCTCGGAAGACTTGACTCCTGAATAAGCCTTCAGGTTACATGATCTGAGGAAAAGCCTGCCATTAGGCTGAAGGTCTAAACAATGATACTTGATAAAGTCTACCAATTTCTTTATTTTTAAGAAAAAAAAAAGAACATTTTTTCAACGGTCCAAATGGAATTTTTTAACCTTTTTTTCTGTTCCATCAAAGATGAGTTCTGTCATCTCTTCTCAGGTATTTTCCTTTTGGAGTCTTCTTTTCATTTCGTTCCTCGGCATTTGTGCTAAACCTTGATGGTAGGAGAATTTGCAGATGTGAGTGTGTGTGGGGTGCTGGGGGTGTATTCATTCAGTGCATATTTACTAGAGTAAGGCTCTATTAAAATACAGAAATGAGCAGCCTCTGTTTAAGTGAGTAGAGTCTCCCAGGGCACTCAAGATGGCTGTACATATTTGTTGGGAATAGTCTCATTGGTTAGATGGTGTCTAGGGCTCTGTCCCGTGAAAATCTTTCATGTTCCTCCACATATGTTAAGGGGAACAGGTGACTCTTCCTGTCTTAGAAGATGCTAGAATGGATGTGTGTAGATTCCCTGTAAGCAGGATAGAATAATTTATCCTGTCAGAGGCACTGAGGCTCAAACCCACTCTCTTGTAAACTGGATTGTCTGAAAGTCAGGCATGCTTCAACCCTGCTTGCATATTTTAGTTGCTTTCAAAAGATCATGTGAGAGGAGAAATCACAGTGCATTATCCTCTGTGTCTTCTGTTTCTTGTTGTTCTGTTCTGTTTTCAATGCTTATACTAAACATGATGGGAGAGTACAATGCAATGGTTTTTTGGTCATTTTGTTAGGTTCCAGGGTCCAACATTTTCTAATCCCATTAACAAAAAAGTACCTTGCCACTTAAAACCACAAATGTCTCAAATATTTTAGTTTATGAAACCAATAATTCACATTAGAAATATTTTCTCATAGAGCTTTAAGGCCATAACCAAACAATCCCTCTTGCAATTACACATAGAAATTTATTCATATAATATAAAAATTAAAGAAGTTCTTTTTGTATAATATAGTGACAATAAATTTCACAATTTGATCGTGTTAACTTGGTAAGAGTTATTTATTTAAAAAATATATTGCTGCATTATGTTAATTAAATTGATTAACATTAATAGTGTATGTTATGCTGAAAGAAAAATCAGTGTTGAATGATTCTGCTTAATAAACATTGTTAAAGCAAGAATTTTTATTACATGAAATTAGGATTTAAACTCGTGAACCAAATTTGGCTTAATGATGCTTGCTGCCACTGAATTTACAAGAGAAAGTGTAAAACATACCAAAAAGGAAAAAAAAAAATCTGTGGTTTTCCTCCTCAATAAATCAATTTTTCCCAGATATATAAAAGACTGTTGATTATATTCCCATCCCATGAAATGTGGTCAGTGAAGCTATAGGATCTGCTAAATGAAAGGGCACACACCCTGTTTACAAGATGCAATAGATACTTATTTAGTGTCTATTGTATCTTATTTAGTATCCAGATACTAAATAAGATACAACTTATTTAGTAACTATTCTGCTGAAGAAACGGCAGAAACAGGCAGAGTTGTTTCGTGTCCTATTCTCTCTGTACAATTTGACTTGCCTATTTATACCACCTCAATACAAGTGAGCTGAAAACTTTAGGGATATTTTATCCCATACAGAATAGAAGAAGTAGAATTGAACAGCATCAGTTCCTAAAAGTTGCCTGTGCATTGTTCTAGGTTTCTTTCATGGAGAATTTGTGTACCATGGTTTTAAAGTTTCAATAAAGTTTTTATCTGGAAGCCAGTAAAATTCAACAAAATTCATGATACACACTTAGATTTTCTAAGCAACTGATAAGTAAATCCACAGTTTTTTTTAAAAGTTAGGAATTCTCTTAAGCAACATCATTCAGAGTTTTCGTTTAAAGAGTAACGTTCACTTTAAAGTGTAACTTACACTGTAAAATTACTTTTATTCTTACGTATCGGCGGACGTTGTAAATCAGAACTAAATCAGCTTGCAAATATATTATACATGAAACATACTCGACCTGTTAAACCACCAAGGCAAAATTTATGCTTTTACTTTCTAAAATTAAAATTTATAAACATAATTTCCCCTCCAGCAAAGCAAATTTGGTTCCCTTTGAAGGAGGAAGACATATAAGTGGTAGGACAGGAAAGAAAGAAGAATACTAATTGGCTGGCAGTGATATTTCACCCTTTTAGTGTAAGGCAAAAAATAAAAAGAGGTTGATCTTTATATTTTAGGCAATTTCTGTGTTGTTGTTTTTTATTTTTAATAAAGGAATCAGCATTCCTAATATTGATAAACCATATACCTGTCCAGGTCTGACCTATATTTATACTACAAAGACATTTTTAATTGTCACTTCAATAGAGGTCCCATCACAGCCATCGTTTATTCATGCTTGAGTACATGTTTAAAAACTGCCCTTCAATCTTAATCATTTCTGCTGCTAGCTCACTATTAGCAAAATAATAGGTTTTCCAGCAATGGGTTCAGTGTGTGTCACAAGTTGCAGTGTTTAGAAAGATGACAATGACAGGAAATATATTGAGAAGTGCTAACTAAAGCACACAAAAATGCAAGACAGAAAGATCTCCAGAAGCCTGGTTGAAGTTTGAAGCACTTCCTTGTTTTGAGAAGTGTGGAATAGTCTTAGAGTTTTGTTTGATCATAGCAATGAAGCTTAAGGGGGTACAGGAAAGGCCATGTTGAAACTGCTAAATTCTCTGACAAAAAATTTTCCAATATCCCCAACTCTTTTCTAGCCAACACTGGTAACAAGCACTGCCCAAGTCACACCTGACAGTCACAACAGAAATTTCCAAGTTTGTACTGGAAACTCACTAGGTACCAGATAGACTACAGCGATTACTAAAGTTGTAGGAAGCAGGAGTCATCAATAAATAATTTTGCCAGCTTCCATTCATATCCGTACATTTTATCTCTCTGAAATACCTTTTAGAGAAAATTCACAAAGGACTGAATATATACATAAACACATACATAAATAAAAATAAAGGAGGGAAAGGCAAAAGTCAGGAAATAGATGTTCAGCTTTTTCTGGGCATGTTCCTAAAAAACAAATAGAAACTAGAAAACAATGTGACAGAACAACCATCAAGTGGACATTTATATGATGAGCAAAGAGATGAGTGAAATTCACATACACACACAAACCACTTGAACCAGAAGATGTTACTATTAGAAAATGTACACAGGTCTAACTTGTAAGTTTGCTTTATATGTTTTAGCTCTTTTTTCAAACTATTGGTCTGAGCTCAAAATAACACTGAGGTTCATGTCTTAAAATTTTTTTTTTGCTTCCAGATCTCATTTTTAAGAAATTTTAGTTAGTAGTTTCCACAAAAGCAAGAGGATTTACTGACTCTGTCACAATTGTGAGTTCATTGTTCTCTTAATAAATTCACCAGATTTTCTCCATCAGGTTCATGTAACGACATTGTGTTCTGATGGAGTCAAAGAAAGGAAGGGAAACGCTACGCTTACCAGACTTTGCTAATTCTGTTCAACCAAACCTACTTGAGGAATAAGAGTAACCACGTCTCAGGTGGCTCTGGCATCTTCACTGAACAATGTAACTCAGAGCATGTACAGGATCTTTAGGACGAACCATTTCCAAGAACAACTTTAAATATCATGACATGAGTGTACAATAATGAGTCTGCCTGTGAAAATCATTATTTTTTAATGCATCGTCATTGTTTCCATATGGTTAAAATTTATGGTTAATAGTTGAAAGTTTATCGTTTATACTTGAAAGTATTCCAAGACAATCCTCACCTAGAAATTTTTGGAAAAAATATTTTCTATTTTCCACAGCATCAATTTGCAAATGGCATAATTCTAGTACCAAACCTGCTGGGCTTTCCTTTTCTTTCCATAAGGCTTAACAAGGGGAACAGCAATGTTGCTGTTGTTGTTTGTAATTTGGAATTCATCAACTTCTGTTTTTCTTACAAAAAATATTCTGAATAGCTGGTATACTCCTAATATTCAATATATGGTCCATCCTATATTTAACAAAAGTCCAAATAAGTAAGTACACTTTAATCACTTTAAATGTCTACATACTTTCTTGCGCCTTTATAAACTCACTAATATCTTGCAGCTCGGAAAATGTCTTCTTTTTTTGCTTGCAATTAAAAAAGCTTCACTGCAACTCAATTGTTTCTTGAAATTCAAGGTATTCATTGGGTGGGTTCCAAATTCCACAACGAATAGAAGATTCTGAAGATAAAGTGTTTCTTATTTACTTTTGTTCATCCATGTGTATATAAAACATGAAACAATTTATATTTACTTTTAATTGGACCTGAGTATAACACCTCTGCCTTAAATTTATATCTACTGCAGATATAGTTAAGAACACAATAAATTTGGCTTTCAGTTTTGAGATAAGTTACGTGGATGCAAAATCCTCCGATTCTGGTACCCAGGACACTGCATTTTTCTAGCGTTAAGATGTGACTTACTGGGAGCTTACCAGGAAGACACATAACTCTGTGTGAAACAGTGTAGGCTTCTTTTTATTACACTAGAATAGTCAAAATACATCCTTTAGTTTGCAATATGTACGTCATAAAACACACACATTTCCTCACTTCTGCCATCATTCCTTATCCTCCTATTCATCCTACAAAACCAGAAATAAACATTCGATGAAGCTTCATTTTACATTTAACAGTTCTCAGAAAGTCAACTTTAAAATGTAATAAAAAATGTTTCACTTAAAGGATCAAGCCACTCATACCTCAAAATTAACTGCACATTAAGTGGCTAACTCTGTACAAAAATCCCCAAATTCAAATCAAGCTCAGTGTCTTCTAAGAAGCAGGGAAACCACACATCACATCAGTTTGCATCAGTTTGCTGCTTTCAAGGTCAGTACTGAGCACAGACAGTCCCCACTCTCTGATACAACTGGAAGATAAAGACACATTACTTCCCCGGGAAGCTGGTCTGGAGCTGTAATCACAACTGGGCCAGGGTGCCCAGTGATCCTTTATGTGTCTAATTAATAACTGTTGCATTTAGTTTGCCTGAGACCTCACGAATATACACTACCCCCCAACCCCAATAAACCAACCTTACATACACCAAGATTATCCCATTAAGTGTTCTCATTTCCAGAAGTGTAGCAAGAATGGGTTTTTAAATCTCATAATAATATTTAAAAAAGAAAAGCTTGTCTTCCTTCATGTTTACGTGATTGTCCGGAAAATCTATCTTCCAGGAAAGAATGATTTTCTGCCTAAATCTTAAGAGTATGAATAGCTTGAGATCATTTCCAAATACTAACCGTGGGAGAAATGATTGCACTCTATGAGCATGTGTTTGAGTGGTCAGAAGTCACCTTACAATGTAAAGTGAATGATCATTTACCCTGGACTTTATGTGACTATGAATAAATCTATCGCAACCGAGCTGCCCTCTGGTATAACCATACAGGGCTGCTGCGTTGTTTCATTTCCCAGGTTTCTGTGTATATGTTACCGTTTCAGTTTCACGTGTCAGCAAATGTCTGTTTACCCAGCTTCCTGTTATTAATTATGGGAAACAGGTTTTCTTGAAGTACGTTAGAGACTCTTTTAACTCTTCTCCAGACAAGGCAAGATATCGGTGATTCCTTTAATGTTTGTACAAAGCCGGAAACTGAGTTAAAATACATTGTTGCCTCACATAGTTTTACAACTTCTTATCTCCCACAAAGGGGAAAAAAAAGACAGAAATAATAAAAAACAAATCACAGCAGCTTCTATTCCCATCGCTAGACACTGAGATAACAGAATTGGATACTTTCTTCATTGGCCATAACAAATTACTTAACAGATAACAGCATGAATTCTGAACTCTGATCACCTACAAAAATGTTTCCAAGATCAACTCAAATAGTAAAATGCTAAAAGACAAGAAGATATATACTAGGGTAAAAGTATCTATAAAGAGACAAAAATACTGACCCGATTATTGGTGTGTTACCAAGCTTTTCCTATAGAAACATCTGGCCGGTCCATCTGATTCTCTGTCTTTGAAATAGGAGCAAGTATAGTTGCATGCCGTCAAATCCTAAAGGAGCCAAAACATCTGGAAGTTTTAGAAGAAAAGCAAAATAGTTATGGGGGAAAATCCAGATTAAAAAACTGCAGATGTTTAATTGGCCTGTCAGTTACGTTACGAGGAAATAAGGACAGAAATAACCAGAAGCCACTGGTGGAAAATTAAAATAGTTTCATGAGCCAATGCCAAGCTAAAAGCAATGAAATCGGTAACAGAATATGGACAGGGGCTTTCTCAACTGAGATCTGAAAATGTTACCATGTGCAATGTTGTAAATTAGCCATTTCCAAAAAATCTTTTTCATTAAGGCACAATAAAAGTTCTTCAGACTCCCTTCTCTCTCTCTCTTTGGTCATTAATTCAGGCAGTTATGCGGAGTTTGGCTTTCATCAGTGACAAGCTCTCCTCTCAACCCTCTTCACCCCCTTTCTGAGACCCCCTAATACTGCTGAGTGGCCAGAAATTACAGATGCAAGAACAGCTGACAAATGACTGCCAGGCCCCTCCCCCAGAGCCTCGACAGTCAAAGCCCCTGCCAGAACATGCCTGAGAGCAGCACTCTCAGAGACAAAGACACAAAGATTCCATTTTCTCAGTGAAAATAGACTTCATGTGTAAAACACCAGTGAGAAAGATGGAAAGCTGACACATATGAGGAATTTTCGAGAGGCAGGCCTGGATCTTTCAAGAAGATTGAAATTGCATTTGATTGCATCAAAAACCTCACAAATGTTGTTTAACCTAAAAGTCTTTTCAGTCTGTAAAAAGACATTCGGTGGCAAGATATCTTATGCTTCTTTTAAGCACATGGTTAAAAAGGAAAGAGAATCTTGAGCCCCGTAGAGAGATGTTGATTACATCCTCCTGCCGCATCAAGGATTAACACTGGTTCACATCACAGAGTCTACAAAATAAAGGGGAAAGTTAAAAAAAAAAAACCCAAAACTCTATTAAATCAAAGAGTTCATAGAGATATTAAATCCTTATGTTTTCTATAAAAAGAATCCCATCCCAGCAGCCCCAGGATACATTACTGGCGAGGCAGCGAGCTGTTTATTAGAGATTCAAACCATGGCATCTGAGCCTTGCCAAGCAAGCAAGTTTCAGCCTGTGAGCCCAGGGTCTCTGGCTTCCACAGTCTCTCTGGCATCTAGCAGTGAGAGCTGTCTTGTTGGCCTCCATACCGCACCGGGGCAGTATGTAGGTGCAAAGGCTGGGACTGGGAAACAAAGAAAGATCATCATTGACTATGGAAGGTCATGCTTTTCTTCCTCTCTAAATTCAGGGTGACATTTGCAGGTGAAAAGAGAAATGTGTGAAAAAAAACTCCCAAAATGAATTAGGGAATTAATTTATAACATATATTCAAGTGATGCTCTAAATGTATTGTAGATACGTAGAGAGAGAGCAAGGGAGAGGGAGAGGGAGAGAGAAAGTTTGCAGCTTTATTTTTTTTTTCATTTATTTATTTTTTTATAGATAGTGGTTGGTTCTTTTTTAAATTTTTACATTTTATTTATTTATTTATTTTTGGCGGCTTCGGGTCTTAGTTGCAGCACACAGGGTCTTTCGTTGCCGCATGTGGGATTTTTTGTTGTGGCACGAGGGCTCCTGAGCACGTGGGCTCTGTAGTTTGCAGCACGTGGGCTCAGTAGTTGAGGCACAAGGGTTTAGTTGCCCCGTGGCATGTGGAATCTTAGATCCCCAACCAGGGATTGAACCAGAAGCCCTTGCATTGGAAGGCTGATTCCTAACCACTGGACGACCAGGGAAGTCCCCAAAGTTTGCAGTTTTAATTTATCATAATCTTTTAAAGCAAGGGAGGAAGATTTCTCCCACCTTCCTTCTTAGCTTGTCAACTTTTGTGTGTGTTTGTACTTATTTTGTTTCATACACCATGCAGAGGTACATTCAGTTGTATATGAAAAGCGACCATGGGACCACTTTTAAACAGGAGGACCCTATAAGAAGATTTAAATGGACCATTTGATAGAATTTTGTCTTACTCAAATATCCTGGGCTTTGATGGCTCCACTGAAACATTTAGTAAATATTTCTCTCCCAAAATGAGTCTGCTTGCATCCCCAGCCCAATCCATTCAACAGTTCTCTGTTCTTCGTAAATGGGTTCAATCCTTGTGGAATACTTGGGATGGGCTTTAAATACACTGGAAAGTGTCAGACCATTAACAGGTTAAAATGTAATTAATAGTAGCTGTCAGGGGCTATAGACCAAGACATTGCCCTGGGGAAGACTTAATTTAAAAACTTTACAAAAATTATTTTTTTAAAAATTTAGGACATCCTTTGTCCTCTACCATTCCCTTCCAAGCTCCTGCTATTCTTACATTTCTTTAGTTAATAGGAATAGCAGAGAGAAAAACAACTAAAAATTGACTTTGCAATCTAATAAAGGATGGCTGAGTGGAAAATGAGAATAGTAGATAAATTCTATGACCATTAAAATGTTTCACATACATTCTTTATTCCCATCACAGTATTTGGGTCAAAATACTTTCTAGCTATCCTTTCCAATCTAATCAAAATACGGTAAATTTATAACATGAGTTCATAACATTGAGATTTATTTGTGGCATTAACAATAATCTAAGTGTCCCCAGCACCCATTTATTTGCCATGAGAAGGGAGTATGGTGAATGGAGTGCTTGTTTGGGAGTATAACTTTAGAAAAAATTTTTTTAATTGAAGTATAGTTGCTTTACAATGTTGTGTTAATTTCTGCTGTACAGCAAAGTGATTCAATTATATATACATGTACATTCTTTTTTATATATTCTTTTCCATTATGGTTTATCACAAGGTATTGAATATAGTTCCTTTTGCTATACAGTAAGACCTTGTTGTTTATCCATTCTATACATAAAAGCTTACATCTGCTAATCCCAAACTCCCACTTCATCCCTCCCCCGACCCCCCTCCCCCTTGGCAACCACAAGTCTGTTCTCTATGTCTGTGAGTCTCTTTCTGTTTCACAGATAGGTTCATTTGTGCCATATTGTAGATTCCACATATAAATGATATCATATTGTATTTGTCTTTCTCTTTCTGACTCACTTCAGTTTGTATGATAATCTCTAGGTCAATGCATGTTGCTGCAAATGGCATTATTTCATTCTTTTTATGGCTGAGTAATATTCCATTGTATATAAGTACCACATGTTTTTTATCCATTCTTCTGTTGATGGACATTTAGGTTGCTTCCATGTCCTAGCTATTGTAAATAGTACTGCAATGAACACTGAGGTGCATGTATCTTTTTGAATTAGAGTTTTCTTCAGATCTATGCCCAGGAGTGGGATTGCTGGATCATATGGTAGCTCTGTTTTTAGTTTTTTTAAGGAATCTCCATAGTGTTTTCCATAGTGGCTGCACCAACTTACATTCCCACCATCAATGTAGGAGGGTTCCCTTTTCTCCACACCCTTGGTAGCATAACCTTTTATGCATATTCAATCACTCTGTAACTTTAGTGAATCTCTGAGCCTCAGTTTCCCTATCTATCATAGGAGGAATTTTGCCAGTCATAGAAAGTTGTTTGGGGATGAACCTGCAAAGGCAGCATGGACTCCAAAATGCTGACATATGTGAGTGCATAGGGGGAGGGGGTGTGTTCAACTTCCATTGTGTTTGAAAACTTTAAATTTCACATGGAGAACAATTCAGTGTCATAAATAGAAATAGGAAGTCCCTGGTGAATTCAGGAAAATAAATTAGTCAAAAGCTAGGCAATCACCACACCGCAGACCAGTTGATATGTGTATGCATGGCCTTTTCAGAATGTTTCAACCTTCTGTAATGTTAAAACTGACAGAGTGATTTTAAGTTTCTTAAAGCATATCTGACGTATTTCTTTATATGAACTCTTTCTCCCCTTGTCAGTCGTTTTCCTGCTAAGTGGGTATGCACAGAGTGATGCCCAAAACCCCAGCCAGAAAACAGGAGCTGTGCTAAGCAACCCCCTCACTGCCACACCCACGGCCTCTGCCTGGGAAGGTTTGGGAATAGCAGGGGGCACGTGGGAAGCTGTTCAACATTCTTCTCCCTTGTAGTTTCAGCCAAGGGGTATTCACACACCTTCAGTTGTGCCCCTGAGCACTCTCGAGAGCCTCACCCCAGGTGCCAAGGTGCACAGAGGAAAAGTACGGGAATGAAACATATTGTTATGTGGACAGAAAATATTGATAGTCTTTTACAATAAAAGTAGCAGAAATACATTCCTAAGGGGAGAATACATTGTCTAACTGAAGAAATGAGTTGTCTAACATTGTCTAACAAACTCATAAATTCTAAACACTGTCTCTTACAGTATTTTTTTTTAAACATAATACCAGGATTCTCTGATTCTACAGTAAAAAGGGGGAAAAACCCCACATTAGCTTGTCTTCATTCAGTTTCATTGAAAGGCAGAAAACCACATGGCTTAATCACATTCAATATTTCTATTTTTGAAGATTCAACCATTATCATAGACTAGAAGAATGATATAAATATAGCACAGTATTATTTAGATAGATAAGTTAGTCTCTTTAGAGAAATTAGATAAAAAATAAAGCAATATATTTAACGGGTTTGGGAATAAAATCTAGACTTATTTATGAGTTGTACTAATAGTATCTAATATTTTGAAACCGTTTTACACATGGGAAATACCTCCAAAGGAAAAGTAATCCTTATAATTAATTAGCATAGTGGAGGTAGGCAAAACTATTTGTTTTAATTTTTCAGGGTTCTCTGGTTGTTATTTTATGGAGAGGTGGGCAAACAATGTTTTCTGGGCTAAATTAGTAGTCTTAGAAAAAGGAAAATTTAGGATACGAAAAGTTGACAGATCTCTATGGATTGCTGGATTGGAAAACATTTCCATAAGAGGATAAAAATCAATTTTAGCTAATTTGCTTAACATGACCTGAGTTTTACATAACATCTTTGTTTTGTACAGGGATCATGGCAAAATTACCAATAAGTCCATAACGGAAACTGAAGGCAGTTTGATCTACACCTTCAATAACAGTCCCACAAAAGTTGAAGAAATGTGTTATGTCTCCAAAGACATATACTCTAAAGAGCATAGTTATACCCTAAAATTAGGACGTGATTCAGGTACGTCATTTCTTTGAGTTCAGTTGAAATGCTTTGTTCTTTGTACTGCAGATAATTCTTCTTTTTTCTCCCCCTAGTCCCTCTCTCTCTTCCTTTCCTTCTTCTCATTAACATATGTCTTTTATAATTGATGTTGTTTACCGTCCTTTCGTCAAATCTATGCCACATCACTGAGGCGAGCCATCCGGCAGGACACCTAAGTACACATTAGAAGAGCCTGCGAGCCATGAGAGGCTTTGACCGTCTCATCAGGGCAATTATAATAAGCATCTTGGTCTCACTGAAGGCATTGCATTCAAATAATAGCCTTCATCATTACTCGTTTTAAATATGAAAGTAAACTTTGAAGCCCTTTGAAGGACCCAAGCAAACAACACACATGTGAAAGTAGATCAGTGAGCCTTTGAAAAGATATCCCTACATAAAATCTGTGAAGAATCTTAGGCTTTAAAGAAAGACCTCCAGGTAAATGATGGCTTTTAATAAGACACATGACAATCTCAATTATGAGAATCCCTTCTGTGTGTTCTCTGTGCCATTTTATATTCCCAGCAGGATTTTTTTTTCTCATCAAGAGTTTCCAGGGGTGTCTACTGTTATCTATGTGTAAAGCATATTTAAATGGTCCCCCAAAGCTATGCTAATTAAAAAAAAAAAAAGAAAAAAAACAACAACGTTGTCAAGTGGTCAGACAGACTGGAACTAGAGGATTATAGGTAAGAGGGATAAAATGAAGGGTTGAAAGCTATAATTTCTATTTCTGTGGTGGCAACTGAATCAGCTGTTGGATCAGGCAGTTTAAAGATACAGTCACTTAAGCATAGAGTCTGGGAAGAGGGGACTTTACAGTATACCCGTGACTCAGCGGTGTAGACTCACTACACAGTCGGGATTACTTGCTGGGTCCTTTTCCTGCTTGTCTATGTTTCCTTTCACCATACCAGTTGACTCCATCCCTGTATTTGGCAGTTCCACATATTACTTTCCTTCCTCCCATTTTTTCACCTTTTTTACTTTTTATTTTAAACACTAGTGGCTTGGCCTCTGACCACTGCTCCGTGCTGGGGCTTCCCAGGCAACAAAGAACGTGTTTTAAAAAGAGACACTGCATCTCAGGAGCATCCTTACTTGACCTTGTTCATTTTTGGACATGCTGTGGCTGTAGATTTTCAGAAAAAGTCCCTCCCCTGGAATGGTTTTAAAGAACACGTATGCACATATGGATATCAGGCAATCAAACATCATATGTGGAGTGATTTGAAGAATAAATTATAATAGTAACAAATCGCTCATAAAATGATGAGATATAGGTGCCATAATAGTCGCTGTGATCCTGGGTGTTTCAATTCATAATTTGGCCTTCTCTTTATAACCCAATATCTGTTATTGGAATTAACCGAGTCATACGTCTGGAAGAAATCATAGAAATTTTGAAATCATAGAAATTTTGTAACACAGCTCTCAAATTGAAACAAAGAAAATGAAGCCCAGAAAATAATCTAAGTCGTTCTGCTTGTCTATAAGTGCCATTGGTTTAATTGTAGTTTTGCCTATTTTTAGATAAAGAATATATTTTCCCCAAAACTGGTTAGAAACGTTTGAGAAGAGATATCATCATGAAAATATATATGCAGTAAAATATCACCATTATTCAATAGGCTATAATATATATTGAAATTAACTGGGGATATTATTCATATAGCAAAACATCCTTTAATCATTGTATAAAGTATGTAAACCATATACAAATGATGCACATGAATGAATATTTTTGTATATAAGTACAACCCCCTTTTTGACTTTTTTTGTATTACAATTATATATTACTCATAGTTCTATAGTTATAATTAGAACAAAAAGAATTACTCAGAAGAAAAGAAGGTAAGTTGTCCTAAGCATATTGGAAATTCAGAAGTTGTTTTCCATCACTAACGTTGCACTCTTAAAAAAATGAAGAAGAAAAATCCCTATCTTCCACTTCTGAGTATTCTCAAAAGAACTGGCAGAAGTGAGAGAGTGGAAGAAATCTACTGCAGATAAACAGCTAGATCCTATTATTAAAGGCAGTCAGTGGTATTCTAGAGAAAATAAAATTTGCTCTTGAAGACATAGTAGACTTAATGTTAAAAAAAACAAACAAACAAGATATTATACACACCCTAAAATTTGTTTATGAAACAAAGCTTTTAAATTTTTAATTATACCCCTAAACTGGCTTTCTAGTTTTTCTAGGATATCAAACAACTCAAAAAAGAAATATTTACTCAGATTAATGTTTGAAACGTCATATGGAAATGTGTATAGTGATGTTTACTAGAAATGAGTATTTTTATAAATTAAACATGTAGAAGGTCTTGGCTCCAAAAAGCCTGACCCACTGCTTTAAGGTTAAAAATGCAAATCTTACATAGATCTTAGAAGCTGTTTAACTTTTTAGTTTGAAGTACATTTTGATGAAAATATTTAAAAGATGGCCACCTCCTCAGTTAAAGGTGGACATTTTAATGAAATAGGAAAAATCAGGAGATTATCAGTTTCCAGAATTAAACACTGGCTCCTTATTCGGGGCATATTTCAGTCCCCAAATATCGAGGACACATCTAGGAGAAATTAATTTTTTTAAAAAAGAATTAAACAGCAATTTTGTGATCATCTTCATGTTAAATTTTGACATATGTTTCAGGGACTCCAAATACAGCTAAACAGCATCAAGATCTGAATTGCCCCTATTATTGTCATCATTTACATAATAGTATGGAAAACACAGAGCAGGGTACTATCACGAATGTGGATTTAGGGTAGACTGTTATTCCCTAAGACAAAAAGTGAGAGGAATCAGCACACGTGAGGATTTGCATGGTTATTTTCCCGGTACTTCTGTAGACCATTCTGTTACAATGGAGTTTGGTATTTCTTGTCTTAATGCTATGTGAAGAGATCCATGGCTAACATTAGAGTTTGCAGGTGGGTGGTACGTATGCTCTTAATAAAAATATCTGTGATCAAACGTTGCCGAGTTAATTAGGCTTCGTGTCAAATTGCCTCTCTTAGAATCTTCAGGAGCAGGGGGATGCAGCTGTGTGTCACCTGCCTGCTTTCTACAGACAGTGCCCAAAGGATGTAACTTCATGAAAATTCAAATCAGATTGCATAGAAATACAGTATTCCTGGTCTGCTCTTTATATTTCCAGATAAATCACATACACACACAACATTTGTCCTTTGTTAAATTTTATGTTGCACAGTTCTACTAAATTTTGAATGGCTTCTTTAGCCAGAGAAGCCCCAAAACATCCTTTGGCTAAGAAAGGGAAAAGTCATCACATGCCCTTCAGAAAACATTTTCAGAGCTGTTGTAGAAGTTGTTGAAAGGACCATTGAAAGATGTCTACTAATGGAAAATATGTTTTGTTTAGAAACTGGGCTGTGTTTAGTATCTTATCAACCTGATCGATAGGGTTCAATCATAATAGAAATTGAGAAAAAGATGCAATGTAAAAAGGAATCTTGTTCGGAGCAATAAACGTGCAGATAGTGAAATAAATGCTTGTTTTTTCATGATGAAGTCTTATTTCAAGTAAACAGTGTTTTTCAGAAAAAGAAGTTGACTAAGAGCTGAACATTCCCACAAGGCAATGTGCCATGGAACTCAAAATGCCAGTGCGAAAATGTGAGCTCCTAAAAGAGGGTTCAATACTGGTCTGTAATAATTAGCTGTATCTTCTGCACTGAGAAGGAAAACTCTCTTCAGGGCTTGAGGATTGGTTTGGAAGTGGGGCTTTTGATTAGAAGAAAGGGAATTTAATTCATGTTCTAGGGTTTTACAGCTATGATGGAAGGCTTTGGCTTCCCAAGTGGGTAACATGGAAATTATAGTAACTATGACTAACTTAATTTGATGAAATAGGACTTTATTTTTCTCTAGGACAAGGTTTCTCAACAGAAGCACTATTGATATTTTGGACCAGATAATTATGGGTGTGGGAGATTTCCTAGGCATTGCAGGATTTTTATCAGCCTCCTTGGCCTTTATTCACCAGATGTGGGTAGCATCCCTCCCCCACCATATGCATATCTCCAGACATTGCCCCTGGTGGAGAACCACTTGTCTAAACATTTTTCATTTCTTCCCTTATCTCACTGCAAAATGAGTTACGTTGGTTCTTCACTTTACCATCAGTAGAAACTCTGCATAGAGAACTCATATGTACCAAGAGAAGAACAGTTCTGTAATGCAAATATTTTCTGCAGATACAAAAAATAAGACTGTAGGAGCTCAGTGTGGTAAAGCTTTATTTCTCCATGTGCCTGTTTTTAACGACAGAGAAAGCTTTCCCTGGTAATAAATAATATAAGATGAAAACAAGGGGAGAAGTGGATATGAGAAATGATCATTGCCAGTGAATTTTGAAAAATATAAAACACTTTTAGAGCAACTATGTTGAAATTAAAAAGAAATTACCATTTCTTTTACCTACATACTCTGCGACTATTGCTTGCTATTTAATTACTGAAGAAACATTTTTATTACCACAGATTTTCTAGGTCAAAGTTTCACAAATTTTCATTGTATCAGATTACTTGAAAGGCTTGTTGAAATATAAATTACTGGGCTTCCTGCCCAGTTTCTGATTAGTAGGCAAGGCCAGAGAACCAACATTTCTAACAAGTTCTCAGGTGATCCAGAACCAGAGATGTCCACTGCTCTAGAGACAAGTTCAACTTCAGATGTAGCTTCTTAGTCTGACTTGATAACTTTTTTCTTTATTGAAAATGGCAGAGGCTATAAATACAGACATAAAAGAGCTGTATAAATTTGGGTTTACTCATTTGCAATAGACCAAATCGGCTTTGTCACTGGAAAGAATGACTTATGAGAGCACATGTTTTTAATACAAGAGTCTTCACATACCACTGAAAGACAGGAAACTTTAAAAGAAAAACAAAACTGATGAACTACTCCCAAACAGGGATTTAAAGGAGCTAAAACCTTTTTTTAAATGCCTACTACAAAGTAAAAGTTTATTTTCCTACACCAGCAAACACTTAGCTATCCATATTCTGTTTATATTTTCCTTATTCATTCTTTTCCCACCTGCCAGAAACAGATTTTATCATTCTCCACCCTCAGCGTCCCCCCTCCCAATGTATGCAACAGCTCTTGTCCTTATATATCTCGTAGCTTCAATGCACTGCACTTGGCAAGATCCTATGATATTTAGGATGTCATTAAGCTCTGGGATGTGTAATACATTGAATAAATTATTCAGGATTCAAAAAAATATTTTCGAGGGTATGCAGGGCTGTCACCTATGGCCATAGAAGCTGTGCACAGTACATCTCCAGGAGGTGCCGTTGACAGAAGTGATGATGTAAATGGAACTCCTGGAATTGTGCCATCAGGTGTGCCTTAGTCAGATATAATAGGGCAGGTTCAACAAGACAGGCATAACCACAAAACTCTGCAGGGTGGGGGAGACCTGGCTTAAGAATTGCACATGCGATTTATATCTAGTTAGTTGACTGCTCTTAGTCCAGTGTTAAGCCAATCATAATATGCAACTGCCCAGAAGAACCATGCACATCTTGGTGTCTGAGTAGGATAGAGTTTCTGATGTGAGGGAAAATGAGAAGTCCCTTATCTTCGTGGATGGTAGAATGAATCCAGAATCAAGGACTTTTCAGACACCATCTTCAACCCTGCTATGTTAGTAGGAGAACCAAGGCACCAACTGTTCTGTTCATTTACAAACAACATTACACACATGTGCTACATTCAGCATGTAGGTAATTGGGAGCCTTAGAGCCAAGAAATTGTTACATTAAATTTTCTCAATTAATATCCATAATTTGGGAACAAATATGGACTGGTTTTGACAGTGGAATATGCCAAAATAAGGTAGTCTTTAAAATTCCCAGATAGAAATGTGGCATCTTGATTCTGGCTTTGAAATAAAAGTTTATATTGGGAATGATGTCTACACACTACTATATATAAAATAGATAACCAACAAGGACCTCCTGTATAGCACAGGGAACTCTACTCAATATTTTGTGATAACATATAAGGGAAAAGAATCTGAACTATATGTATATCTATCACTTTGCTGTACAGCTGAAACTAACACAACATTGTAAATCAACTGCATGCCAATAAAAATTCTTTTTAAATGTTTATAGCGCTTTTGATAACTTATGGTCTATTGGTAACACAGCAGGGGAAATTGAGAAATAAGTTATTCTTGGTTGAATACCAGAAAATCATCATCCACTTTCCCCTACTCAGGCACTAATAACAAAAGACAGCCCTAAATAGAGTTGTTGATTAATTAATTTGCATCCAAACATTTTATTTTTCTTAACGCAATGCGCAAGCCATAGCTCCAGAACACTTATAGTTAAACCTTGTTATTTTGTTCTTGGACCTAGTTTAGCTGATAAGGCCTGTAGCCTTACAGATGCTTTATCACTCCGACACTACAGCTTTGAGAAGGCTCCCTCTCTTTTTTTGCCAAACATTTTAATAATTTTGGCCTATCCTCTTCCACAGAAGCAAATGTACAAACCTCTACACTTCAACACAGAGACCTCCCATTCATACTGTGTGTCTCCAAAGCACTGACATTAATGCTGTGGCCATGGTTTTCAATGGGGATGGTAATCTGTGATAACAAAATTGTATCCCTTCCTTCCTGCAATTACCTCACTATCCATACAGCCTTGACATCTGGAAACCCACTGCTACAGGAGCAGCTGGCATTCCTGTCCTACAGCAGGAAGTTAACTACGCATTCCAAAGAGCCCCGATTGTTTTGATATTTTCTGGCAGCTCAAGAAGCTTGGATCCTGGAGAACACACTCTTCTGTACCAACCACATTTGGAACCATACACAAAAGCGTAACTTGTCACAACCTGAACTACTTATAGGTATTGGATATTGTCTTTCTCTTAATGACCTATAACTGCATATGGTGATCAAATTCCAAATGTAACCATGTTAAATATAGAGTGCTTTGTTAGAGAATTAATAGAGATTCTCTTCATACAGTACTCTCCATGGTTTATTTGATGACCTCACTCTGCTATCATTTTCTCAAGTAATAATCTAAATTTTTGGAAGAAAATGGATTAATATAGTCTAGAAATCGATCTTGCAATACTGTGAGAATCATTATACTCTGGGTTTGCTCTCATAATGCTCCATTAACAGAGATTTTCAGGTACTTATCAATTTTCTAGAGATCAAGAGAGCTCCAAAGAAGTGCAAAATCACTCAATGTTGGGCAAACCCAACTGTATTTTGGCTTCACTAAATGTCTGAAATGATTTTGGTTTTGAGCTGATAAAATCTATATATTGTTTATTCACGGTGCTTTAATTTTTTAAAAGAATCAAAGGGAATAACTACTAGATGGATTTACTGTGAATTTATCATTGAAATGGCTACAAATAATTATTACCTTCATTGTAAGAACATTAGTGCTTTTTACTCATCAAATTGAGAATGAAATGGATTTTAGTAGCACCCTACAATTACCTTATTAATCAAAATTATTACCAGTGATCTCCTTGAAACCAAACTGGTTTTCTGCAGAACTCATTCAAGACTGCACTGATTCATAGCAGAACTCTGCAAAAATACAATGACAGATGATTTGTATTTAGTTTACACATTTTATAATGTGTTTTCTCTTTCTTACATTTCCTCCAAAACATAGCAATATTTACCACTGTATATTTGTGTTGGCTTTCATCTCCAACTTAATAAAATATTTCTCTTTGCTTAGCTATTTCTTGTGGAATTTTAAACTCATAGTGATGAAATCAGTCCTCTCTCTCATAATTTAAGAGTTGATTCTAAATAATTACTTATGCCTTCTATTCTAGTGACTGTAATCTCTGATACCCCTCTGGTTAGAAATGTCTTTGCTCTGTGTTTAATATATTTTCCCTATGCTACTGATCCTATGTATGCTTAAGCATTTTTCTGTTTTATCCAATCATTCCTATGATAACCAGAAAGTACTGTGCTTCCTCTTAGTATTTTAATACTCCAATGTACACTGAGTGTTTAAATAACATAAAAAACAATATTTGTTTGCATAGTAATTGGCTTGTTTACCTTTACTACTCTAGAAAACCTTGCTAGGCAATCTGCCTGGGGCCAATACTTGTAACCGTTAACAATTATGGATTCCAGAAAGACGCTGCTGCGAAATTTTTAAAAAATAACATTTCAAAATCAGATACATAATATTCAATATATTCTCTAGGATTGTTTTTTGTTGCCATCCACGCCACTTGCCTTTCTTCTGATGTTAACTAGAATTCACTTTTCATCAGCAGGCACTGAGTAATAGGACATTTTGTATCAATCTTGGGCTGTTCCTGGACATTCATAGGCAGATGAAATATTTTCAAAAGCATAGTTATTTTTATATGATGGAGTTTTAACACAGCCTTTATGTTACGCAGAGGTTTGAGTAGAATGCCAGTGATGTGCTTTTTATTGTCAAGGAATCGATCCGCACAAAAGAGGGTTGGGCCACCATTCAGCAGGTGGTGACTTCATCCTTTGGTACAGGTCTGATGAGCTCTAGGGCTTTGCAAGGAAGGATGCCTGGGACACTGCGTGGGGTCTGGGTGAGGGGATCACAATCTAGAGTCTTTCCTCATGAGGTGCTGCAGGTGGGTGACAGTAAACGCTAGGAAATAATTTTACACAGAAACCTCTCCCCTAGTCTGCAAGTTGGGATGGGCAGCAAAAGAAAGAAGCCCCCATTTCTACTGAATACAAACCACTCTCTCAAATATATAGAAGAACAGCATTAAGGAAGACTTCAGTCACAGCCTTGGGTTTTGATTTTGTTCGCTTGCTTGTTGATGAGTGTTTTGCAGAGATGCCCAATGCGTTTGAGCTGTTTTACCCTGAGCAGGATAGGTGCCGGAAATAGTGCTGATTAAGCTTTTCAACATTTTTCTTTCACTTTTTAAATAACTTTTAATTTTCCAAAGAATTCTTAATCAAAAAAATTGACTTTAGAATTTAGTTATGCCATGTTATAATAATATGTATCAAGGCAGAAAAAATTTCAAGAAGCACTGTTTATGCAGTAGATATTTTGCCTTTAAGCTTTTCAAACCTGACTTCGGTAGTTTATTATCAAGATTTTCCCAACTTCATGGCATAAATTTGACAGGATAAAAATGTTATTTTTGGCCATTAAACATACTGCTTTCAATCATCCCCAAAATTTCACCTGGAAGAGAAATTGGATCTACTTCTTAATTATAATGAGAATAGAGAGAGATAGATACAAATTAGATTTATAGTATTAGATTCAATCTTGGCAAAACTATTTCCAACTCAGTATCTATATTTTAAAAGATTATTCCTCATATTTTAATATAAAAGAATCAAAATATAAATGCTTAAGTCTTAAAGTTCACTAAATTCTAGAAACTATCACTGGCATACTGTGGGCCCAAAAGAATATATGATTTTGACATAAATGTAATCAGGTCCTGTACAATGAGCCATTGAGGCTAAGTGAAAATCATAGTGACTGCTTTCTTTTGTCTGGTTTTCCAAAGAATAAGACATAATAAATCAATTATGAAAATTTTCCACACAAAATATTTCCCTTAAAATGTAATATATAATTACAATTTAAAGCCAAAAAAATTTTAACATTTCACAAGATTTTCAATAATTTAGAAACTTGCTCAGGAGAGAATTCACTCTGCTTTGCAAATGGTTGTAGTATATATTTTATTACAGATTATTAGCTGCTAACATTGCTCACAAAGGTCAAATATGAGTGTTTATGTTCTGCTGAGTCTTATAAACAAAATGTGTCCTTATTCTTTAAAAAGAAAAATGTATTAAAGAAGAAAATTGCATTGTTCTTAATTCCTCAGATAGAAATGCTACTAAACTGCCCCTATGAAAACATTTGAGGTTAGAGTTTTGTCACTTTAAACCCAGATGCGTGTATTTTGGGTACATTTTCTGAGCACTACGTGATCATAAAGTAACCTAAAATAACAATGGAAGAAAACTAAGTTCTGCTGATAAAATACACTTTACTTTTTATGTGGTGTTAACGAAACAACTTAGATGGAAAATGAAATCTGTCTTAGCTTAAGAGAGAAACACAAAGACATTTCCCTTCTGGACAACAGATTTTGGCATCGCAAGATTAAAGAAACAATTTTATCTGCATTGTGACTATAGACCAAAAAATTTTTCAGTATTCCTGTCTCCATGCTAGAGTTTATGTGTCTTTAATGGCATTTAAATTATAGCCCTTCTGTAGCCATGCAGTCAAAACACCACGTCATCTGATGAGACACCATATTATAATCTGTCAGTATGTCATTTTAAAACCCTTCCATACTGTACTTGTCCTCATTTTTCTCTTTTGCTAGAAAAAAATTGAACAAATTTTCTTTTAAACTGGGTTTACGAGTTGACCTAGTCAAGCGAGACAAAAAGATTACTTTGCTTTATGTTATTTTAATTTAATTTAAACCAATTTCTAGATTTTTTCCTTTTTTCTGCAATACCTCCTCCACATTTAAAAAAATAACTTTATTTATTTTTATTTTATTTATTTTATTTTCGGCTGTGTTGGGTCTTCCTTGCTGCGCGCGGGCTTTCTCTGGTTGTTGTGAGCGGGGGCTACTCTTCACTGTGGTGCGCGGGCTTCTTATTGCAGTGGCTTCTCTTGTTGCGGAGCACAAGCTCTAGGTGCGAGGGCTTCTGTAGTTGTGGCTCTCGGGCTCTAGAGCGCAGACTCAGTAGTTGTGGCGCACGGACTTAGTTGTTCCATGGCATGTGGGATCTTCCTGGACCAGGGCTCGAACCCCTGTTCCCTGCCTTGGCAGGCGGATTCTTAACCACTGTGCCACCAGGGAAGCCCCTCCTCCACATTTTTGTTTGTTTTTAGTATTATCATCTTTCTTATATATGACGTGATGCATGGTATACTATAGACACGTATTAAATGAAAATCAAGAATGCGTGTCCATTAGGGAATTATAGCTAAAATATTTTTTCCTCAAAGCAAAGTATATCAGTTTAAACTGATATATAAGAGAGTGACTCTTACATATAAGTGAAAGGGGCTGTAATCTGAATTCTTTTGTAGCACACAGTGCAGATGGTGTGTTTCAAATGTCACCAGAGAGACAAGTTTTAATTTGAATGTGTACTTTAATAGAATGTTTATTATAATGACTTAACAATAAAATTAGCAGTTTACTTATAATATTCCTGCAGATATAAAAATAAGATGTTACATTTCTACAGAAGTGGTGAGCTTTTTCTTACATATAGATATAAGCAGGAACATGCAATCAGTGATCTTATACCTTTTTTGCTACCCAATGTTATATATATTGTTAAATAGTTATTACAGGTATTCAAAAAAGTGAAACTTATTTTGTCTAGGAACATATGTTTGATTTGTAACTGATGGATAACTTCGCTTTCATGCTTCAAAAATACAACATGAAGCTTCAAGCATTTTCAAGCAGATTTAAATAATTTGAAAAGATAATGAACTTTTAAATCATATTAAGATTGAGTTGCAAGATGCTTGTTTGAGAATAAGTGATTTTAATGTGCCCATGGGAGACATTTATGTGTTTTTTTTGTTTTGTTTTGTTTTTTAATTTAAATGACAGTACTTCAGTTAAGCTTCAACTTTCCCCAAACAGATAGATATATTTTAATACGTATCTGTTTGGGGAAAAGCCATCTACTGCAAATAAATTGATTCCTAATCTTCCAAACAATTTTGACCAACTTTTATTCCTAATATTTTTGTGTAGAAAATCACACATTCTGTATGCTACACATAGAGTAGGAAGGAAGGGAATCACTGGACATATGGTAGCTTTGAAGAATAAGGTCTTTTTCACCACCTGGAAATGCCAGGGATTCTTCAACATATTTTAATTTACCTGAGGAACTGCAGTTGATTCATTGAGAAGGGACACAACTTAATATATCACTTTTTCATGGAATCAGAATTGGATGTCTCCACAGTTTGTTGACAATTGACAAAAAATCGTGGCAAATATTTTCCCATCAGATTTTGATGTAGCTAAATGGGGCCATTTTAATTTGAAATATATATTTTTCTTGTATTGGGGCCAAAAATATAATGATTTTTAAGGGCAAGAGAACAGAATAGAATGAAAAATTCTCCTTATGTGTAAAGTAGTTAATTATATATCCCCATTCTCTTCTGCCTCAAACCCCAAGATATAGCCTAGAAATACCTTGGGGAGTCTATTATTTGATAAATACAGAAGATTACATGCAATATAATGAACACTTGTAAAACTACTATCCAATTTGAGAACTAGAAAAGTACCAAAATGATGCCTCTCCTCTATCTCCCCTACTTCCCCAGAAGTTGCTATTATCAAGGCTGCCACAGAAAGTTGTGCAAAGTGCGCACTTTACAAATTTAAGAGATGCTGACCCTCATATCCAGCTGAGCCTCATGTGAGTTATGTCCCTTGAAGTGTGCAGTGTGTAACCTACACAGATTTGCACAATGGCTCTGCCATATTCATGGGCTGCTTTGAGATTCTTTTCATATACCTGATAGTTTTGTTTTTTTGAGCTTTATAAAAGTAACACTTTCTATATGGTCTTACTAGAACTAGTTTGTTTGTTTTTTTTTACTCAAAATTATGTTTCTAAGAGTTATATACATTGTTGCATATAGTTGAATGTTTTTGTACTTCACTTCGGTGTAGTTTTCCGTTATGTCCATATCTTCAATTTATTTTTCTATTCTCTTCTTTGACTTTGGGCTGTTATCTGCTTGGCAATTACACACGCTGTTGCTGTAAATATCCTTGTATATGTCTTTTGGTATGCATGGGCAAGAAATGCTCTAAGGTATGTACTAGAATAGGGGTTTCTGAGTCACAAGATTTATGTGTGGATTAAGGTCATATATGTGAAAAATAAAACTTTAAATTCATATGTAAATAATATTATTATTTTGGGCTAGATAGGGCTTTCTTTAAAAGACACAAAAGGTTTCTAATACTTGCGATATGTGTACAAGTACTATTTGTGGCTCTGCATCAATTCCACTGATAAGTAGCTATTTGGGTGGTTCTATAAAATGCCTGGTTTGCTGAAACAATCAATTAATCATTCTATCCAGATCCATTAGCTAGAAGAGGAAGCAAAGCCAGAAACCCTTTTGGTTATCTTAACATGGATTAAATGTATTTATTTTAAATTTAGGATTAAAATTAGAGGATTCAGCCAAAGCAAAAATGACCTATTTTACTCCCCTTTCCATGCCCTGTTCAATCCATTCAAGTTATTTTTGGAGATACTGAATATACGCACCAAAAACTGAAGATGGCGATTACAATTTTAAATATAAGGAGGCAGAAAAACATAGAGAAAATTATTAGATCGCAAGATGTTTTATGGTGTAAAATACACATAACATAAACTTTAAACATTTTTAAGCGTACAGCTCAGTGGCTTCAAACATATTCACATTGTTGTGCAATCATCACCACCATCCATCTCCAGAACCTTTCTCATGTTCCTAAACTGAAACTCCACACCCATTCAAAAAAAACCTCCCATTTCCCCTCCCCTCCCCACCGTCCGCTGGCAACCACCCTTCTACTTTTTGTCTCTGTAAATCTGACTATTCTAGGCACGTCAAGAAAGCTGAATCATACAGTATTAGTCCTTTTGTGACTGGCGTATTTCACTTAGAATAATGTCTTCAAGCTTCATCCATGATATAGCAGAACTTCCTCCTTCTTTTAGGCTGAAAAGTATTTAATGGTGTGTATAGACTACATTTTGTTAATCTATTTTCTATTGATGGACAGTAGGCTGCTTCCACCTTTTGGTTATTGTGAATAATGCTGCTTTGAACATGGGTGTACCAGTATCTACTTGAGTCCCTGCTTTCAATTCTCTTTAGGTGTGAAGATTTTTCAAGAACCCCCATGAATCAGCATCCTGGGCAGCTACTCCTCTAGGTGTTAAAAGAAAATCCTAAGAATACATTCTTTAGATAGAAAGAAGGAGGGATAGAGAAAATACACTTTTTATACTTTTTTAATTTTACATTATTTTTCTGTTACTTAAATGCATTCATTTCATCTAGGAATAAAAATTAGATATTGATATAATATCCAGGTTGCTATACTCCAATAATATGAAATTGCTTGAGTTTTAACTATAGGTATAATGTTGATACTTTGAAGGATGCATTTTAGATATGCAATTTTTCTCAAGCTACTTCTATTAATAACAGGTTACACTTGTGTGGAATACTAATCTTCACAATACTTTACCTTATTAATATTTAGCAGAACTCACAATGTGATGATTACTTGATACATAAAATGGTAGGTAAGTAGGAAGACAGCTAGCTAGCTAGCTAGCTAGATAGATAGATAGATAGATAGATAACCAGTCAGTAATACTGGCTCAACCCTTTCATACCCATTTTATAGAAGAGGAAACTGAGGTTTTGAGAGGTTACGTGTTCAAGGTCTTTTGATTACAAGTCAGCAAAGTCAAACTCAGGTTTTCCTGGTACCAAAGTCCATTTAACTGTGATAGAGTCTGTCCTCCCTTAGCTAACCTAATCCCTACCCAAACATCATGAGGTCTCCTGGGGTGTTGGCAGCATTTCATTTTCTCTTGAGGAATGAAATTATGGAGCTTCCATCTTTTTTTTTCTTTTTTTAAATTTTTAAAAATTTTAACTTTTTATATTATATTGGAATATAGTTGATTAACAATGTGTGTTAGTTTCAGGTGTACAGCAAAGTGATTCAGTTATACATATACATGTATCTATTCTTTTTCAAATTCTTTTCCCATTTAGGTTGTTACATAATATTGAACAGAGTTCCCTGTGCTATACAGTAGGTCCTTGTGGATTATCCATTTTAACTATAGCAGTGTGCACATGTCAGTTCCAAACTCCCTAACTATCCCTTCCTACCACCCTTCCCCCCTGGTAACCATAAGTTCATTCTCTAAGTCTGTGAGTCTATTTCTGTTTTGTAAATAAGTTCATTTGTATCATTTTTTTTTAGATTCCACATATAAGCAATGTCATACGATATTTCTCTTTCTCTGTCTGACTTACTTCACTCAGTATGACAATCTCTAGGTCCATCTATGTGGCTGCAAATGGCATGATTTCATTCTTTTTTATGGCTGAGTAATATTCCCTTATATGCATGTACCACATCTTCTTTATCCATTCCTCTGTCGATGGACATTTAGATTTCTTCCATGTCTTGGCTATTGTAAACAGTGCTGCAATGAAAATTGGGTGCATGTATCCTTTTGGACCATGTTTTTCTCTGGATATATGCCCAGGAGTGGGATTGCTGGATCATATGGTAGCTCTATTTTTAGTTTTATAAGGAACCTCCATACTGTTCTCCGTAGTGGGTGCACCAACTTACATTACACAGACAGTGTAGGAGGGGAGAGGTTCCATCATTTGATAAGGATTTCATAGCTGATAGTTGGTATAGCAAAAACTCAGGTCCTCTGGTTCATTTCTTAACCTATGCATCCCATGGGTGCCATCAGTTTTTGTTGAAGTTAATATACAGCATTTTCCCCCCAGAAATAAAGTCTGAACCCTCTACATGGAATGGATATTTTTGAAACTACATAAAGGATAAAACCTGCCCTGTGCCATACTTCCTTTACCTAGAGAACAAGTGTCACATTTTAGATTTGTTGAGTTTGAGAGCGGATCTCCATCATCTGGACCTTAATCTCATTACACTTAAGGCAATTTACTATAAGACATTTCCTTAAGAATAAGCTTACAGCACATGTGTATTTTGTAGTATTAAACATATTTTTAAGCTTAGATACAATCCTGCTGGTACTGATCTGATATAGTAGGAATTTCATGGGTGCTTTTAATCTGGATCCCTTAAGGGGTTGCCACCTCAGCTCACCTTTATTAGTAACTCCCAGTAATATCACTTTTTAGTAGTTTCCAACATGATAATCATCTATCCACAGAAAAATTCAGTGTTTATCACTAGATATATTTGTAATTTAGCCAGGTTTGAATTATAGTGAATAAAAATGTCATTTGTGCAACACAGGGGGAAATCCCCTAAAGTTAACTACTCACTATCTTTTGGATTAATCCAGTTTGTGTCAAAGCACTGGACAGCAGTTTCCATACACTCGTATGCAAATGAACAGGTACAAATGTGATTAATTGAACTTTCATTTTGTCTGGCCTAAAAATTTCACCCTGTAGTCACTTCATCAAAATATCTTTGCCCCTTTTAGTGCAATGTCCTTCCAAAAAGAGAGGGGAGAAATGCACTGTAAATGTTAAAATACATAATTGTATAAACGAGGTGCTTTTAAAAAATCCAGACCCATGCCTTCCTAGGTTTCTGCTAAGAAAATGGATATCATATCCTCTTATTACAAGTGTATTTGTTATCACCTCTCCCACCATGGGGCTTCATTTCAGCCTAGAGACTCCCGTATACTAATCCACCACTAATGCCTGTGCCCAAACAAGCTCTCATCCACGCCCCTATGGTCCTTCTTTCCTGGAGTATGAATTATTAAGTAAGCTTTACTTTTATCCAATTGATTTTACTTACTCCACATTTCAGTTTTATTAGCATAAAACAGAGCAGAGCTTAATCATTACTTAAACCTAAAATAAAGGAATTAAAAAATTATTTTGTTAGTAAAAGATAGTTGATAATAATTTTGAAATATTTTCAGATGCAAGCAAAATAGAGCTCACCAGAGAAAAATAAAAACATACCTATGTTTATAGTTTTAGTATGTATACATTTTAAAAATTCAAACATTCCAAAATATTAGGATAATTTCATTTCCAAAGGAGAATTGTTATTTGTCCTCACTTTCTCCATTTAAAATAATAAAATTTGATTTTGTTATGATGGATTAACCAATTGCATAGTCTTTTCCCACACAAGGTTGAACTAGTTATCTCTCAGTCATCCACTTTGCAAAAAGTATCTGCCATTAAAAAGAAAAAATCTGCCATTTACCGCTGATATAGTCATTCATGTTCGGAAGAGTTACATTCTGATTCTTAGAAGACATTTCTCCAGAGCCTGTTTTCAAGGTTGTGAAGTGGCTCTTCTTTTATAGTGATGCTCTTCTTGTCACTTCCAAATATTCACTGTACAAAGGTACACAAAAAGTGAGACCCAGAATGTTCTTAAAAACTTTGAACAATTTGAAGGTAAGAGATATATTCTAAAAAAATATATGAGGGTAGGTGAGTAAAAGAAGGCTTTAATTTAAAAAGTATGAATGGTAGTCACGAAGGCCGAGAAAGGGAAAGAACAATATTGGAAAATAAGCGGGTTCTATGACTGTCATCACTTAGGAAATATGAGGATCTAATGGGAAGGGGAAGATAAAGCTTATACATGACATTAATTTACTTCTGAAAAGAATTCACTACTTACAGCAAGGCAATGATATTACTTTTAAAATATATATACAGGTATGTTACCAAAATATTGATGTATGTGATACACAGACACATCAAAACCATCAATGCAATAATCCTCTTGCTTCTTTGAAACAATCACTATTACACACAATGAATTTCATTTTTTGAATTCAATGTTCTGGTAGACATTGTAGTAATTTCCAGAATGTGGTCACTCTTCTTTACAGTGGTAACTTGGTTTGGCCTAAGTCAAATGTATTGATCCACTATGAGTTAAATATTTAGATTTGAAAGTAGCTGGAATTTTTGAATATGGTCCAAGCCCAGAGTATTTTCTTTTCTTTTTGACTTACCTGTTCAGAAATGGATTTCTACAAAATTCTCTTAGTGCATTTTACAAGCTATTACTAGAAACTGTATTTTAATATGTTTTATTGGCCTATATTGTAGAGGTGCTAATGTGTTACCAACCAAATGAATTATATATAATTCTGGGGGAAGAGCACAATTTCTGGTTAAAAATGAAGGGCACACATGGGTTATTTGACATGTAAGTCTTCAAGAAATGCAATACTGTGTAAAGACTGGTGAATCTCAGTCTGTAAAGAAAGCTTTTTGAGCTTTTCATGCAGCTGGCTGCAGCAAAGCCTGACAAGGAATGAAGGGGAGGATGGGAGAGACAGGGATGGGAAAAATAAATGATGTTTGGGGGTGGAGGTAGGCAGGGGGACTCTCTATAAGCAGATTTTCTTGTTCCTTAATTTCTTGACCATTGAACCAACCATTTAAAGGAGACCTGCAACTCTTTTTTTTACACCATTTTTTAAAATTGAAGTATAGTTGATTTACAATATTGTTTTAATTTCTGCTGTACAGCAAAGTGACACAGTTATACATATATATACATTCTTCTCCATATTCTTCCATTATGGTTTATCCCAGGACGTTGAATATAGTTCCCTGTGCTATACAGTAGGACCTTGTTGTTTATCCATCCTAAATGTAATAGTTTGCATCTACTAACCCCAAACTCCTACTCCATCCCTCCCCCCACCTCCCCCTTGGCAACCCCAAGTCTGTTCCTCGAGTCTGTTTCTGCTTCATAGATAAGTTCTTTTGTGTCTTATTTCAGATTCCACATATAAATGCAACTCTCTTTAACAATTACCTTTCTCATGTACCGGTGGCCTTTTGAACATTCTAGAATTTCATATTCAACTTAGAATTGCTCTCTTAAGTCTTAGACATTATATACTGTTAGATGACTTGGAGAGCAAGTTTCTGTGTTTGTTCAACACTGTCTTCCACTTGGCAATGAGCTGTGTGAGAGTATGGACCACATGACTCACAGTCTACAAGGACCTCGCGTGGGACAGAGAGTGGAAGGGAGATAGAGTGGTCTTCTGATGTTATTTTTTACATCTGTATAATTCTTCCAATAAGTCTTTAAAGCTCTGTCTCTTCTTTCTCATTGAAACAATTCATGTCAAAGAAAGCATTTTAGGACAAGAAACCAATCAACTGTTGCTGTAGCACACAGTAACCACATGAAATATATACAACAACCCTCCATGAACTCTTTGTAGAAAGTGTCCATACTTCTGCTACCCAGCAAATAGGATCCAAACTTCCTACCACGGTGTGGAAAACTCTTCATTTTCTAAGCTCAGGAACTTAGCTTCTTCAAATATCCTCTTTGCCTCTCTCCCCGCCTTATATTCCAGCCCTACCCATCTAATACTTGGGTACCATTTCCCTAACACATGAATTGTTATGCCCTGTTGCCTTCTCTTAAAATCCCTTTCTCAGGGGGAGAGATAGATTGGGAGTTTGGGATGGACATGTACACACTACTGTATTTAAAATAGATAACCAGCAAGGACCTACTGTATAGCACAGGGAACTCTGCTCAAAATTCTATAATAACCTAAATGGGAAAAGAATTTGAAAAACAATAGATACATGTATATGTATAACTGAATCACCTTGCTGTACATGTGAAACTAACACAACATTGTTAATCAACTATACTCCAATATAAAATTAAAAAATAAAAATAAAATGTATTTCAAAAAAAAAACCCTTTCTCCTTGGAACACCTCTATCCATTTCTGTTTATGGATAATTTCTACTCATCTCTTTATTTATTTATTCATTTTTATTTTCTTTATTTATTTTTAAGTGAAGTATAGTTGATGTACAATATTATATAACTTACAGGTGTACAATATAGTGATTCCAAATTTTTAAAGGTTATATTTTATTTATTGTTATTATAAAATATTTGCTATATTCCTTGTCTTCTACAATATATCCCTGTAGCTTATTTTACACCTAATGGTTTGCATGTATAATCCCCTACCCCTGTATTGTCCCTCCTCCTTTCCTTCTCCCCACTGATAACCACTAGTTTGTTCTCTTTATCTGTGAGTCTGTTTGTCCTTTGTTATATTCACTAGCTTGTTGTAATTTTTAGATTCCACATATGAGTAATATACTCTATTTGTCTTTCTCTGTCTGACTTATTTCACTTAGCATAATGCCTTTCAAGTCCATCTATGTTGCTGCAAATGGCAGAATTTCATTCATTTTTTATGGCTGAGTAGTATTCCATTGTATATATGTACCACATCTTCTTTATCCATTCCTCTGTTGATGGACACTTAGGTTGTTTCCATGTCTTGGCTATTGTAAACAGTGGTGCAATGAACATTGAGGTGCATGTGTCTTTACAAATTAGTGTTTTGGAGTTTGGTTTTTTTTTTTTTTTTGGATATTTACCCAGCAGTGTAGTAGCTAGGTCATGTGGTAGTTTTATTTTTAGTTTTTTGAGAAACTTCCACACTGTTTTCCATAGTGGCTGCACCAATTTACATTCCCACCAGCAGTGTACAGGTGTTCCCTTTTATCCACATCTTCGCTAACATTTTTTGTTTGTGTTCTTTTTGATGATAGCCATTCTAACAGGTGTGATATGATATCTCATTGTGGTTTTGATTTGCATTTCCCTGATGATTTGCGACGTTGAGCATCTTTTCATGTGCCTGTTGACCATCTGCATTTCCTCTTTGGAAAAATGTCTATTCAATTCTACTGCCCATTTTTTAATCAGTGTGTTTATCTCTTTAATGGACAAGAATTGTTCAAAACTTTCCAGAGTATTTTCAGGGACTTAATATTTAGAGAAAAGAGACTATTAAAATGAAAAAAGATGTAGGGATTATCCAGTCCAGTCTTTGCATTTTGCAGCCAAAGAAACTGAGGCATGGAGAGAAAATATTACCCAAAGTCATAAAGTGATATGGTGGGCCCAAAACCAATTGTCCATCTCTTGCCAGTCTCTCCAGTGGTGATCACATCAGTCTTCAATTCAGATAATTCTCGAATTAAACTTTGGACATGTGTTAGCCTATGTGAGTCTAAATATAAAATTGGGAATGAAATGGATAATCCAGGATAGTTCCTTTCTTTTCTTCTTTTTGTCATCTTTTCTGATTCCCAGTTCAGCATTTAGTCTCCATACCTTGTGTTCTTACCTTCAGAGAGAACTGGGGACTCCCAGAACATCTGAAGACAGTAGTGAGAACTCAGGCTGTGGCTTAGATTTTTGGTGTTGTTCAAAGTGTATATCACCACTTATGTCCAACTGGATACTTATGTCCAGCTGGGTACTTTGGGCAGGTTACACAACTGCTGTGCCTCAACTTCTTCACTTGTAAACTGTGCATAATTACCGTATTTAATTCGTTCAAACATGCTTAGTGGGAGCTTTCAGTTCTAGGCTCTGGGTATTTATCAGTGAACCAGACAACGATAAATCCTGCTCTCTTGGTGGTGAATTCTCATGCTAGGAGACAATCAGCTGATAAGTGACATGGGCCCTCTGCTTCCTCCACCTATAGTGAGGTCTTCCTTCTGTCTGGAATTTTCTTCCTATAGATGGACAAAGGGCTAGCCCCTTCCCAGAATTTAAGATTCGTATTTAAAAGTCACCTTTACTGGACACCAACTTTAAATTTCAATTCCACCATTGTCACATCTTTATTCCCTTTTCTGCCTGATTTTTAAAAGACCTTTTGTCCTTAGTGCTAACATACCTATCTTTACTTATTTGTCTTGTTTATGTTACATCTTCCTCACTAAAGGATAAACTTCAGGAGGGGAGGGATATTTGTCTGTTTTATCCTCTACTCTGTCCCAAGGCCCTAGAATGCAGCTGGTATCTATCAGGGGTTTGTGATCTATTTATTAAATGACTGCATTCAAATCTAACATAATGTCCTGTGGTGATATCTGCGATTAAGCAAAATAGAGTAAGTGGATAGAGAGAGTAACCAGGGTACTATTTTATTTTATTTTTTGTATGTGTGTGTTCCAATAAAACTTTATTTACAAGAGCAAACATTGGGCTGGACTTGGCCAGTGGGTTGGAGTTACCTGACCCCTGTTTAGCACAGATTGTGACATCACAGTGGCCAAGACTGAATCCCAGCTTAGCTCCTGACTAGTCCTGCCAACTTGGGTACTAATTTTGATAGAGTGGTGAGGCAAGGCCTCTCTCAGAAGGTCATCTTTGACAAGAGACATGAATGAAGTGAGAAAAATGAGCCATGGGGTAACTGATGGCTAAATATTCTAGACAGAAGAAACCACACGTGCAAAGGCTGTGAGGTCATTCGTATTTGGCACATTCTATTAACAGCAGGAAGACGCGTGTGACTGGAGCAGAGTGAACAAGGAGAAGAGAGCTAGGCGACAAAGGGAGAGGAATTATCCAGACTGTTGATGTAAACCCTGATGAGGATGTAGATTTGATAATAAGAGAGCCTGCCAAATTCAGGTGTTGAGAGATGTTGAGAGAATTAACACACATAGCTGAATATCTGACGTATACACAGTATTCAGTACAAGTTACTTACTGTATGCCATGGATAGATTCATGGTTATAGGTCGAAGAAAAGAAAAACAACAAAATGAATTCTCAAGTTTCTTCCCAATCTACAGCCCTTATGACAACAACAACTCAACACCCAGAAGGCAACTTAGGATAGAAAGGGACACGAGGAAAGTTTTACCTAAGAAAATACATAAAGAATAATAAAAAGAGAAGTCCTAGGCTTATTTTTTAAAAGGCATATCATGCATAGCCATCCCACTCATAAAACCTGAAACATCTTTTGAAATTTATTTTATTGAAGTAAGTTGATTTAAAACATTGTGTTAATTTCTGCTGTACAGCACAGTGATTCAGTTATACACACACACACACACACACACACACACACACACACACATACACATTCTTTTTCATATTCTTTTCCATTATGGTTTATCACAGGATATTGACTATAGTTCCCTGTGCTCTACAGTAGGACCTAGTTGTTTATCCATTCTATGTGTAATAGTTTGCATCTGCTAACCCCAAACTCCCACTCCATCCCTCTCAACCACCTATCCCCCTTGGCAACCACAGTCTCTTCTCTTTGTCTGTGAGTCTGTTTCTGTTTTGTAGATAACAGAACCAGAAACATTTTAGTCCTAGTCTGTGTTACGGATTTTTCTGCACTTATGTTCATAATATATAGCAGTATTTTATCAAATAATCAATCAGTGAAATGAAAATAGTTTCCTGTCACAGAAGTTGTTTACTCCAAACTACTGTTTGGTCTCACAAACACACCGAAACATTACCAGGCAGATCATGTAACCTCTACAAACTATCCACCTTTGGAGAAAATGATTTATCACTATTGATAATCTCAACCCCAATTCTGGGTATGTTTATAATCATCCCCAGCAAGAGGGTACATGGTAGCATTAAAGACTGTGCTTTATTATATACCTTATTGATCAATATTTTCTATTAATAATTTTCTACATTCAGCATATTCTCTGGAATTTTCAATAAATATGATGGCATTTCTGAAAAGAACATTTTCAAATCATCTAATAATTCATTGTCAAGGTGGCCACAGATTCAATGTAACACCAGAGCATGCCCTTTCAGCCTCACCAGAGAAAGGAAGCTGCCTTTTCAAAAGACTCCAAATAGGAGTCTTGGGCCTTTCTTATACTTCATTATTTAGTCTAATTCTATGTATGATAGCGAGAATCTAATCTATTTAGCAGATTTTTAAAAACTGAAGTATAGTTAATTTACAATGTTGTGTTAGTTTCAAGTGTACAGCAAAGTGATTCAGTTATACATACATACATATATATGTATACATATAGATAGATACATTCTTTTTCATATTATTTTCCATTATAGGTTATTACAAGATATCTAGCATATTTCCCTGTGCTATACAGATTTTACTTGTCAAGTTTAAAAAGCATGTGCTATATTTAATCCCAAAAAGAGTTCTAGAAATTGGTCCAAAAATTCACATAGAGTTGGTAGAATATGTAGGCTTTTAATTATTTTGCTTGTCCAAAAGGCACGGCAATGGGCACACTGCCTACTATACATTATAAATTAATTCCATTTGTCCTGAAAACGTGTTCATATTTCAGGACTTTGAGTATGGGCTGCTCTAATTAATTGCTATGTTGTAACTCAGGCCCATGTACCTCTGTGGGGCTGCATTTTTCCAGCCTGTAATTATACCCTCAGCAGACAGCCAGGAGCTGCAGACAAGGGCTCCTTCGTGCGGTCTGCTGCCCCTCGGCTTCCTTGGAGACAGACTTTCTGTTTCTAATGGATGTGCTGAGTCCTCCTTGAGACGAATGCCTGGCTAGGGACCAGGCACCTCCCTAGGTCAGAGGATTTGTTCTGGCCCTTGGCCCTACACCTGAAAGCTGTCACTTGAGCTCTGGAAGAGAGCTAAGAGGTCCCTTGGAATATTCCTTAGAAGAAATGAACTATATCCAGTATCTTGTAATACCTACAATGGAAAATAATCTGAAAAAATTTATATATACATATATAAATGTATATATAAATGTATATAACATATATAAATATCTCTGAAACACTGTGCTGTACACCTGAAACTAACACAACATTGTGAATCAACTATACTTCAATTAAAAAAAACATAAATACATAAGGGAAAAAAGAAACAGAAGTGAAAAAAAAAAAAGAAAGAAACAGAAATGAACCCACCCCCAAATCAGCCCCTTTAGGTTACATCTGCCCTTTCAAACCCAAGCATCGGGGTCCTGATGCTGCTTCCTCACAGGAGCCTGAAGTGAAGGAACATCGTTAGGTGAGCACGGCCATGTCCGGCCTTGACAGCACAAAGGGTCAGAGGCTGTCACCTTGCAATTGGCTCTCAGAGTCATCTTACTAGGTGACTGCTCTGTTTCAAATGGAAGGAAAATGATTTTTAATTTGGTTATTTCTCATTTAGAATAAAAAAATTATTCTACCTGACCTTTTCTAAGTATCTTCCTTTCACTTAATAAAATGATGCAGGAAAATCATTTTCAATGAATTATGTGTTTAAACAACCCAACTTAACTGTCACCTAGTACTTCTTTTATTTCTGGGAAATCTACTCCCTCAATCTTCTTATCAAGGATCACAGATAAAAAAAAACTAACACACCGTTTTGTTTATGGATTCTTCTCATAGTTGTAGAGGCAAAAATGCGGCCACAACTCTGTCACAGGAGAGGACAGGGCCCAAGGACAGCTTCTGATGTCTGACAAAGCACAGACTCTATTGAAGAGTCGCAGACCTCTGTGATGAGCTTTGTTGCTGGTCTGAGAAGACTTCAGAAAATTTGTTTTTTCATTTTTAAGGACTTCCCACTTCTCATATTCCACTCTTCTAGATATTTAGAATAGTTTTATATTTTAAGAATCCAATGATCTACATGTTGGTGTATACAGATTTGGTTGGAGGTGAAAGGCAAGAGGGAAAGCCGTAAATAGCAAAATCCGAACTTTTGTCATAGGTACTCCATAACCTAAATGTCTATATTAATAACACATGTTGGTAAACATCTCGCACAATATACTGTTACGTATC
The DNA here is from genome assembly GCF_003031525.2 of Neophocaena asiaeorientalis asiaeorientalis. Lineage (NCBI taxonomy): Eukaryota > Metazoa > Chordata > Mammalia > Artiodactyla > Phocoenidae > Neophocaena > Neophocaena asiaeorientalis. The sequence goes on from NW_020175085.1 coordinate 555,945, forward strand.
TCTCACGTAGATCAAATGGAACTTGAGCTTTTGATATTTTTGAATATCAGTTCAATAATGGGAAGATATATTGAGAAAATACAATTTCAAAGTCCAATGTATAGTTCTGCAGGTAATGCTTTCTTCTGTTTCCAAGTTATATTTCCCCTTCTTCCTTCCAAATAATTAAAAATAAGGTAGCTATTTTTGGAGAAGAAGAAACAGGAGGAGGGAGAGAGTCAGGGGAGGGGGAGAAGGAAGGAAGAAAAAGTATCCAGGGGTTTAAGGATTAAAGGATTAAAAGTTTTTATTTATTACAAAACAGAAAGCATTCCACTCCTAGTCCCAGAAAAAAATAGCAAAGAAAAAATTCATTAAGCATCCTTGCCCTTCAAAATACAAATGAATGGAGGTTGATGTTTTATGACATTTTGAGATCAAATGTACTTGCCAGTGGCTTTGGGGTGGATGGGCAGGGAGGGCTGGACAGGAGATTCACTGTCCCTGTGGCACCAGTGTGATGACATTGATCCGAAGGAACTGGGAACTTCTAGGTGCTTAAGTGCATTTTGGGGGGTGGGGATTGAATCCGTGCCCCCAACAGTGGAAGTATGGAGTCTTAACCACTGGACCACCAGGGAAGTCCCTTAAATGCATTTTTTAAAACCAAAAGGTAAAGGAGATTAAAAACAATTAGGAGATACATGATGTTATAATGAAAGATTATAAAACTCTAAGTGTTATCTTTTGGCTAAAACAAAATAAAAATAAATTCATATGATGAACCAAAAAATAGAAAAAGGGCTGGAGCAATAATGACAGTCCTGAAAGTTGGAAAAAGAATTGTAGCCTCATGAGCTTCTCGGAGCACCTGAAAGAAGAGGAATTGATGATTGAAACTGGTCCACGATTGTGACTGTGAATTGACTCCGGGCTCTAACTCTATATTTTTAGTGGGTTTCAGGCAAAGTCACTTAAATTTTCTAAGCATCCATTTCCTCTTTTATGAGATAAAGTGTTTTGATTAGACTAGGTGAAGAAAAAAATCAAAAGAATTGGAGTTTAAGTACTAATTTATTTTGATAGGAAACATAATCCTAGAATATTCTTTATAATAAAAGAAATATCAATAGAATGAGCTCGAATCATTTGTCAACGCTACTTCATGAAATCATCATTAATTTTAGAGTACTTTTTAAGATTCCTTCTTATGAGAGAGCGTATGCTTGTGTTTTAGCTAAACTGGAAATAATCCAAATTTATGATCACTTTCAGTTAATAATCTGTAATCAAAGAAGTATTGCAGAACCATTTACTTAAAGTATAATATGTGCTCTATTTGGTATCAGCCTCTCACATTGATATTCCCTGTAACTAAACCATAGGCTTTCATAACTTTACATTTCACAAAGAAAAACAAAGATGAAGCAATGTTAAAAAGTTTTTTAATTTGTTTGTTGGTTTGTTTTCCCTTTCTTTTAAGATGAAATTGCTGTTAGAATGGTAACATGCTCATTTAGAAATCTTCTCCTTTCTCTCCCTCCCTCCCTCCATCTCTTCTTTCCTTTCTTTATTATGTTATTTTACTAAGAAAACAATTTATGCAAGGGTAGCTTTAGATGGAAAAATATTTTATCAATTTGTATTTGGGGCTTTGATGTGCAGTTGCTAAAATAGCAATAGAAGTTATCATTTGGTTTTCATGTCAGCTTCTAAATCTAAGGAAAAAAATGGGTTGATCCTGCTTGGAAATATTAACTTCAGATTCTTGAAGACTTTCCCTATGATTCCAAGGTTTTGTAACTACTACCTGACGATACTCTGCTGAGAATTCCAAAGCAAGCTAAGAAACCATAAAATAAGAGAAGGGATGAAGCCTCCAAATTCAGCCATCTTCCTGCAGAAAGATATTTGAAAACAGTCCTGGCTTGTATTTTTATGTATCAATCTCTGAAATCTTTAAAAATATAAAAACCATGGAGTGAGTATTGAGCAAATATTCCACAGGATGCATGCAAAAGTGTGAAAATAAATCAACTTAAATCAAATCAACAATCTTTATTCACTCAAATGTTTCTTCAAATAGAAATGTTCTGTTGCTCTTGGAATAACTTTAAGGACTCTATCTTAGTTTCATCAATCATTTAAGTTCGAATTAAATGTATTCCCCCTCTCCCACCCCCACTATCCCATGGACACACACAAACTATCCTAAAGAAGAAATGCCATGTTTTGGAAAGATATACTATTTACAAGTATGTAAATATACTGAATTTTAGGAGACATCTGTTTTGGATTTCTCAGTATACTGTGTATATTTTTCATTCCACTATTTCTCCCAAAGTATTCCAGATTTGTGATAATGGGTATACAGCTAATTTTGAAATTTTACTGTCCATTTCAGTAATGTATGTTTAGTAACCACAGAGGTTTACAAAAATTGTACTTTCAATGTAAGATTGGCTTTAGCTAAAGAAAAAGTTATATTTAAAGGCATTAGGAAAACTGAGCCCTTTGTCATTCCTTCTGCCATATACGTCAAGCTATTTCTCATAATAGAAAGGAAATCTTGTTCATATCTTCTGCCTCCAAAGGGCAGTTTTAGCTTTTTGATACTAATTTTTTATCCCAAAGAAACGATAATATTTCTCTACAGTGCCCTCAGAGGTTTTCAGTAAAGTGTGGGAAAACTGTGGTAACTTAAAAGTGCTCATTGAAAAATATCTCATGGACTTAATCTTGTTAATTAGAATTACAGTCGTGTAGTTTCAGTCCATAGAATTGTGCTTTTATGGTTTCTTTTAAGTCAGCATAAGTTAGCAACATTTTGTATCATTCAGGTGATCTTAACATAACTGGGGAGAGTGTAGAATTGAAAATGTGAAAGAAACTATTTTTAAATTAACATTTAGGTCAAAAACCCCATTTAGTAAAATATTTTTATTACCTTAAAACAGTGAAAATAATCGAAGGGATTTTTTGACAAGTAATTGCCAAAATTATTTTTCTTTTTTACCATAAAATAAAAGCTGAAAGTAGACTGAAACATACTATATTTTATAGCTCTCTTTCCAAATGACAGATTTTTCTCTGTAAATATCATTATGTAAAATATGCCTTGCCTGTGGAAAAGTATGTGGTATGGGGAGAAACGAATTGGAATGCTCAAATTAGTCAACATGTTTGAAACTATTTGGGGAATCCTTAGCCTTTTAGGTAACTATGCAATATAAGTTGTTGATTTCTGTTCAGAATTTCTTCTTTTAAGCAATAAGCAGAAATCCAAAGTTACATTAAGAAATGCAGTTTCAGGTATAATATGATGATCACAATGTAAACAGGCATCTCCCTGAGAAAGTTGTACTTAAAAATAAAATAAGAGTAATAACATAACAATGGAGTGATTATCAACTTTTTAGACACTGATAGAAGCTGAATTTAATAACAGCAAAAGAAGTGTTGGAAAAAGAGGACTCTAGAATAAATTATGATATTTTTAAAAGCCTTTCTAATGGTATCTTTTGGGCAAAATATCTTCTAGCTAACATAATTTTAACAAAGAAAAAAAAATCCAAGAAGGGTGGAACATTTTCCCTTAAGAACATTGTTATTGATAGCATCTTAACCATTAGTAAGTAAACCTCTGTGTTTCTTTAAATTGACTGTGGAGCTAATTTTCCATTTGCTGAGACTTTTTATAAATGTCAAGTTTATGTTAATGTGACTGATTTTTGGATAAACGTATCCCAGTATATAATCCAAACTCCATTGGGCCTTCAGAATTAATCGCCTTAGATGGTGGAAACATAAGCCAGGAGATCTGCCCCCAATCACTTTTTGGAATTGTCTTTACATCCAGCCCCACTTATTTTTTAACCCTACTTTTTAAAGATTCTGATAGATGACAACTTTCCTCTAATGATTCAATTTTCAGAAGAGTCGAAATATCCTTAACGTTACAAACTTTGGTGCATACAATAGTTGATCAGATTAATTCACACAGACTGGAATGAAAAAATTAACACTAATTTTCACCTGTGTTTATGAAATAACTCTGAAGGTCATTTTGATGGGCAGAATCAGATTATCTTTTTTTTTTTTTTTTTTTTTTTTTTGG
>NW_020175085.1:560298-633148 GCF_003031525.2 Neophocaena asiaeorientalis asiaeorientalis
TGGACCTTTTCTCAATGGGGAAACAGTATGTGATTAAAATATTTAGATACAAGAGTGAGTGGAGCCCAAAACTCACAGCCAGAGGTATGTTTTGGTAAGAACAGAAGCAGAAAAGCTCATTTCTACGGAGGACTTCAGTCTACCCTGAGCACATTATGTAGGCTTTCACTAAATAAAACTTGGAAAACTTAAAGAATAGGCCCCAAATTATTATACTTTCCATAGTACCCTAGTCTGGATCAGTAGAGACAACAGAAACGTTTTCTAAAATGAGAATATTATTGGAAGAAGTATACAGTTGCTCAAAAAGTACATTAAGGTCTAGAAACATGTTCATGACTATAAGTTTTTAAAAAGTGTCATCTTTTTTATATTGTTAGAAGAAAGTATATGGTCTGTTGCATAGAAGAGTAGAATTCCTAACTTAATGAAACACCTTATTTAAGAACCAAAAAGAATTATTTGTCTGAAATTTGGCCCTTGGCGTTGCTTGATATCAGTGATTCTGGTGATGGCCAAGATCTCCGATGAGCACTAACTTGTTTGAATGTTTCCGTGTTAAAACTTTGGAGGATGACTAGCGTCCATGACCAACTTTAGGTTCTAGATCATCCAGACGCATGGGGCCCCAACGTGGAAGTTAGCTGCTCGCACCCGTGTTTCATCGTCAGGTAAATGAGGGATGGATGGGGTGTAGACTATGTCTGGTGGAGCAGCTGGATATAGACCTGTGCTCAAAAATTAAAGAAGACACAAGTAAACATTGAATGCCTACTGTACTCAAGGAGGTGCATTAGGTCCCCAGAGTCCATGGATGATTGAGAAACAGTTTCTGACCTCAAGGGTCTCACCGTCTAGTGGGAGAACAGACAAAGGAAGAGAAGCATTATCAACGTACCTTCATGCAATGATGGGTGTATCTATTTTTTATTTTTGAAAGTCATGTCGCATAGAAAAAGATTCAGTATTGAAAATAGAATTCTACATCTCTTGGTGTACTTGTCCTTAACTTACTATCCTTCCTTATTCTCCTCTCATTTTCAAGTTCAGTGGGAAATAGCAAATGGCCTTTAAGTCTCAAAGTATAAATACAGAATCATTTATGTTGTCTTTTTGTGCAATTTTGATTTTAAAAATCCGTAGCTAATAACTGGGCAATGAAAAGGTGTTAAAAATAGAAGCTAATACGTTGTATACATAGGATGATGAAAAGGGGCTGGGGTAGGGAGTAGAATTCTGTCACTGTCCGATAGCTTGTCCCCAGTTACTCAGTGTATCTGAGTCTCTGTCAATTGAGCATAACATTTCATGTTTTTAAAGAATAACTTTGTCTCCATCCTATGGCTATATGATGTGTTTATTTGTACAATGATCACCATCTTTTCCATAAAGCAGTTAAGGTACATATGGGCATACGTATACTCTTATGCCTGAAATCCTTTGATATCTAAGGGTTATTTTTTCCCCAAATCTATGTATTTGTAAATCCTTTTCCAGAAGATACGTAACAGTATTTGCATTTGTGTAATTTTCTCATCACTAAAAAGCATTAGCTTCATGGCTGGAATGTTGCAGCTGTTCACTAGCCTCCAGGCAACACTAAAAACTAGTTTTAAGACAGGAAACTGGGAAGAGTAGTGTATTTAATTGGAGTTTCAGAGAGGACATTAAAAAAAGCACCTACATTGACTTTGCTCTGAGATTATCTGTTTAATACCCTCACTGATTAAAAAATTGTAAGCTCTAGAGCCACTCTATTATACATGGTAAATAAAGGTTGTTAAAAACAGTTCTACAAATGTGTCGTTGTGTCAGTTTCCCTCTGCATTAGTCTCCAATAACCATTTATGATTAATACAGGAGAGACACTCCTTGTGAATTAAGTTCAAAAGGAATAATTCTGAAAAATATGGTACAGTTATCACATGTCTTTGCGAGAAACTAGGTGTTTCTCCCTGGATTAGTGGTGGTGAGGTGTCCTTACAGGGTTGTAAATAGTAATTTCATGAAGATTGTTTAAATCAAATCATAATTTTCCACTATTACCTAGTAACATCAAAGATGGTTTAACTCCATCTCTCATAAGCTTTCATTTATCATATGGTCCTTTTTGAAAATTTAAGCCATTTGATTTTCTGTAAATATGTCAGTATGAAAGGAAAGCAACCCAACAGTGAAGATTTGAAAATTTGGATAGAAGGAAACTTTCTTTCTTACTTTCTTGTCTCTCTCTCTCTTTCTCTCTCTGTCTCTGCCTCTCTTTCTGGAGATGTACTTTAATAGATAATAATGTCTGTGTAACTTTTTTTGGAGGAGAAACTGTTATAAAGAATACAATGAGTAGTTTAAAAATTGTTAAAATATCTGGATTATTGCTACGCATTTAATAAGGAACATTCTTACAATGGTACAAACATAAAGTAATCTCTGAATGAAGTCTTTTGTCTTTTCTCTCTTCAATTATGATTTCAACAAATTGAGTTGCCACATGGTCCTATTGTTCAAGGAACAAGCTGATCTATTAATATTTCTTTAAAAAAAGTACTGTGAGTTGTTAACTAAATACTGGGGGTTTGCCTGTTTGTTCTTTTAAAATGTAGAATTTTAAAACATAGAATTTCATGTCTAGAAGAGGTCATTAATCAGCATTCAAAATCAGTGCATAAATTCCTTAGACAATAAATCCAAACATATCATATGGCATCTATCTGATGAATAACTGTGCTAAGGTATTTCATTTTCATAAGATTTATTGAGCAATGTGTTAGTTAACTTTAATGGACTCTTGACTTTTGGTTGGAGTCCTTTCTCAGCCACAAGTTAGGTAATGTTCTTGCATGTCCAAGTCTCCTTTAGATTATTCATTCTTAAGGGTAAATTCTAATAAAAGTGATTTTGGAGAATTCTCTGGTGGTCCAGTGGTTAGTATTTGGTGCTTTCACTGCCGGGGCCTGGGTTAGATCCCTGGTAGGGGAACTAAGATCCCACAAACCATGAAGTGTGGCCAAAAAGAAAAAAATAAAAAGTGATTTTGATGGAGTAACAAAACTTTTTATATCAAGTTCTGCATATCAGAATTTGATATAAAAAAATCTTTATAAACTCCCATATTTTCCAAATATAGAGTTTTATATAATACTAAAGCCACAAGAAGTAATCTTTTGATAGAGATACAGCTTGTACTTAAAAATTATCGAGTTCTGCTGATCTCATTTATTTTAAAATTTCTAGGTAGAATGGACCCCTAGAAAACTATTATAAACCACTTTTATATCATAAATTCTTTTTTATAATTCCCATGGATCCTACTTTATAATACATATTTTGTTTACTGTTTTTCATCTCCCTTTCACCTTCCTAATCATTCAAAGATTTTTATTCTTTTTGCTACAAAGTCAGTGCTTACTAAAAACTCATGGGAAATAAAATTGTATTATATACATTGTTTCACACAGGTTGATGTAAAAAATATTTGGTATCCTGATTGAAAGAACAGAACAGATGCTTGTATAATTTATGAAGCCAGAAATACATTCACAATATCTTCCCAAAATAGTAAGGTATTCTAATAACACAGTTAGTGGGGAATAAAGTTAAAAAGCTTGGGAGACTCGAAGTCATAGACCTTATTTTGAATGGAGCATAGACAATTCAAAAGATGCTATCAATAATCTAAAAATATGGTTGTAATCATTCAGTTTATAATGTAACGATATAATTATAAAGTAGTATTTGATTGTTTTACATGAAAACTAAAAATCTAGCATCTTTTTTATTATGCATATCTGATCTCTTCTGCTGACAAACTTTAAACAATCTGTATAAGCAAGAGGTCTACCTCTTTTCAAAAACTAGCATGTTTCCTAGAAAAAGTCTTATTTTCTGTAACACACATATTGCTCTTAATTTTCCAAGATTAATTCACATGATTAATAATAAACCAGGGTAAGACAAGTTGAGTTACTACCATGATAGTGTTCCCTGGGAGTTAGTTTTTAAATTATTTTGAATACCAGTCAACACATATGTCCTTTCCAAACTGAAGGATGCATCAAACATTCCTGCAAAGTCTGAGATCACAGACATTATATTTCTTTGCTAAAAATAAACATTCTGAACATGACATTGGCACATTTCTTGAAGTCATGATGGCTGTACTATTGACACAATGGTTCTTCACTCTGAAAACAAACAAACAAACAAACAACAATCTAGCTTCAACTGTGATTTCAATTTTTCACTATATTCAGTTCACTCCAAACTGAACACCATCCTTGTTCCTTGTTCTGTAAAGAAGGTTTATTCTATTTTTTTAAATGTTCTTGTTAATTGGTTCTTTAAATGATTAATTGTTCATAAAGGAATAGTTTTGATAGCTCAGTATAACTAAAAAATAAGCTCACGGTTTTTGGAAAAATGTAGTAATGTATATATCTCTTTCCTGTTTTTGCTTCGGAAAAAGTCTAAATTTCAGAGCAAAGAAATGCTGACATATTTTTCCAGTAGACAAACTTTGAAACATTAAAAAATATGAAGATTTGATGACTGCTTAAATATACAATAATATGGAAGCACTGGTCTAATTCTATGTAGAGCCCATGACATACTTATTTGATTGAAAATGATTTATGACAGGAGCTCAAGGACAAGAAACTATTTGAAAGGTGATCAGGAAAAGCCATCTTGACTGTGCTCTGGTCCCCACTCTGTGTTAACGTTGGTGATGAAGACAAAGACACATTAGGTTTATCAATGGTTCTTTAGGAGAGTTTGAGATGAATTTTAACTTTTAGGTCAACATCGATTCTCTTGAGAACCACGTGTCCTGGAAGGGCTCTCCCTACCTGTCAGGCAGTACCACCTACCAGGTAAGAGGGCGACAGAGCAAAGGGCTGATCTTACGGGGATTGTTATTTTGTTGGTCTTTAAAGAATGACATATGAGGAAGCTATTTAGAAAATAAATCTAATATTTCTCTTTTTTTTAATCTTAGAAGTGGGAAAGCAGCAGTTTGTGAAGAGAAGAAGCATTAAAATCTTACAAGACCTAGATTTAAATCTTTTACCCTTTATATAATGAGTATCACACTATCCCCTGAAGAATATCTATTATACAGGATTGTTTAGAAATAAAGTGAACTAGTGTACATGAGGATGATTTTATTATCCAGGTTTGATCTAGGAAATGAAAGCTTGGGGAGGTTCGGTAACCACGCCGGTGAGTGGTAGACCCCAGAACAATGACCCAATTCTTTTGCTCTTTTTTTAACTATTGTATTGTGTTTCCCAGTAAGGTACATCTTTTAAATTGCTGCAATTCCCATGCAGAGGAAACCTTTAGACATATACACATAGTTTGTATAAATAAACAGTTTTAATCCAACTTGTAATAATAAATGGTTAATATAAGGAAAGTAAGATAATCACAAAATATCAATAATTCTAGGCTTTTTAAAAAAACATTCGATTTGGTTCTTTCTTTGTTAACCTTCTCTACTAAATGAAACTGTAAATATTTGAGGTAGTATATGTTTTTTATACAGAAGACATAAATATGTTTGTGAATACTTCCAAAAACAAACATCACATCAGTAGATTTACAAATCTTTCCAGAAAATACAATTTTTAAAAAAAATTATAAGGGCTCCATAAATGTCAATTAGACCGATTTACCTGTGAAAAAATAGTATTCATTGACTTACAGTGTATTTTGGAACATATATACAGTATGGGTTTCATATGTATATATCCAGTTAATATATATATTAAACATCAAACACTTTTTTCCTCCTTCCTAATAACTTTGCCAAATAGTACAAAGGTTGTGCTAGAAATGCATCTCTTCTCCAAAAAAAAAAATCATAAAGACATTTTACAAAGTGAGTAGTGTGGAATTATTTCCACAGTTTATAGGAGAAGGAAAACGAGAAACGTTTCTGGCCCTTTGCCGTCAACAGGAGTAAGGGCTATCAGTAATTATGAGTCTGTTGGAAAACAAAATTATAGCCCCTCTGGGGTGTCAGTGTTTCAGTAGTAAAAGCTGTCTAACCCAAGCCAAGCTTTGGCATGACTTGCCCTGCTTTTTCTGCTTTCTCGGTGAAGAACCATGTCCAAGTATTCAACTTGGCTCTCTCTGCATTGACTCAGACTCTGATGCTTTAATGCTTCCACTTTTTGTACTGAAGTAGCCAGAAGTCCCAATAATTACCATGATAATTACCCAGAATGAGCATCTGTAATAGGCACTTTATTTTTTTATTTTTTTAACATCTTTATTGGAGTATAATTGCTTTACAATGTTGTTAGTTTCTGCTCTATAACACAGTGAATCAGCTATACATAAACATATATCCCCATATCCCCTCCCTCTTGCGTCTCCCTCCCACCCTACCTATTCCACCCCTCTAGGTGGTCGCAAAGCACCAGCTGATCTCCCTGTGCTATGCGGCTGCTTCCCACTAGCCATCTGTTTTACATTTGCTATTGTATATATGTCCACGCCACTCTCTCACTTTGTCCCAGCTTACCCTTCCCCCTCCCCGTGTCCTCAAGTCCATGCTCTACATCTGCATCTTTATTCCTGTCCTGCCCTTAGGTTCTTCAGAACCTTTTTTTTTTTTTTAGATTCCATATATATGTGTTAGCATACTGTATTTGTTTTTCTCTTTCTGACTTACTTCACTCTGTATGGCAGTCTCTATGTCCATTCAACTCACTACAAATAACTCAATTTCATTTCTTTTTATGGCTGAGTAATATTCCATTGTGTATATGTGCCACATCTTCTTTATCCATTCATCTGTCGATGCACACTTAGGTTGCTTCCATGTCCTGGCTATTGTAAATAGTGCTGCAATGAACATTGTGGTACATGGCAATTTTTGAATTATGGTTTTCTCAGGGTATATGCCCAGTAGTGGGATTGCTGGATCATATGGTAGTGCTATTTTTAGCTTTTTAAGGAACCTCCATACTGTTCTCCATAGTGGCTGTATCAATTTACATTCCCACCAACAGTGCAAGAGGGTTCCCTTTTCTCCACACCCTCTCCAGCATTTATTGTTTGTAAGTTTTTTGATGATGGCCATTCTGACTGGTGTGCGGTGATACCTCATTGTAGTTTTGATTTGCATTTCTCTAATGATTAGTGATGTTGAGCATCCTTTCATGTGTTTGTTGGCAATATGTATATCTTCTTTAGAGAAATGTCTATTTAGGTCTTCTGCCCATTTTTGGATTGGGTTGTTTGTTTTTTTGATATTGAGCTGCATGAGCTGCTTGTAAATTTTGGAGATTAATCCTTTGTCAGTTGCTTCGTTTGCAAATATTTTCTCCCAATCTAAGGGTTGTCTTTTTGTCTTGTTTATGGTTTCCTTTGCAGTGCAAAAGCTTTTAAGTTTGATTAGGTCCCATTTGTTTATTTTTGTTTTTATTTCCATTTCTCTAGGAGGTGGGCCAAAAAGGATCTTGCTGTGATTTATGTCATAGAGTGTTCTGCCTATGTTTTCCTCTAAGAATTTTATAGTGTCTGGCCTTACATTTTAGATCTTTAATCCATTTTGAGTTTATTTTTTTGTGTGGTGTTAGGGAGTGTTCTAATTTCATTCTTTTATATGTAGCTGTCCAGTTTTCCCAGCACCACTTATTGAAGAGGCTCTCTTTTCTCCATTGTATACTCTTGCCTCCTTTATCAAAGATAAGGTGACCATATGTGCATGGGTTTATCTCTGGGCTTTCTACACTGTTCCATTGATCTATATTTCACTTTAACTGTATAATTGGTAAGGTGAAAGCACCAGTGCTGAAACATTTCACAAGATTTCATATCTGAAAAAGAGGAAGAAATCCTCTAAGAAAGTGGAAATCGACTTAAGAAAGGGGTGGGGGCCCCCAAATAACAGTTAAGCGGCCTCTCAATGTCTTATAGGTTTCAGAGAGAGCGTTATGTCCTTTGAGGGGAAGGGGAGGGGAGGGGGAACAGTGATGGCTGTTTTTCTGAAGCAACATTTCTCACTCTTTCTATTTTGAAAATATTCATTTCCATGAACAGAAAGTAAAGCTGATTAAACTATAAATATTCATGAATATGAGCTTCCCCTAAAGCATTCAAACAAAGTAGAATGAAGGGTAAAACTCATGCGGTAGGAAAGTCTCCTTCCCTTTCGTTTGTCCAGATCAGAGCCCGGGTGCTCAATGTAGGTCAAGGCATCAGGCAGAGGGAAGAACTGCAGACTGACATTGAGATGCTCTATTTCACACACTTGCCCTCTGGAAGGACTGGCAGAAACAGTCACTTAAATTAAACACAGGTCATCAGGCAAGATATATAATCTATTCCTAAAACAGACAACTCGAACATCCCAAATCCCTATGGCCTTTTACCGGGGCACATCACACTACCTCCTGGTGTTCCTCTGTCAATTCACATTAGGACTGGCTGTGTTTAAAAGTGGTATTTCATGTATTCTGTGACCCTCTTGCTCAAAGCAAAGAAATTGCTTTTGTTTATTTATGACCTACTAACCTTAAGGAAAACGGAAATACTTAATGTTCTCACAAGCGTAGGGATGGAGAAATAAAGGCTAAAATAAATCTGGCCTTGGTACAAGTTGGTCTTATTCTGCCCACACGACCCTCCAAAGTTATGGGAAAGTGGAAAGGAAGATATTTGTCCATAAATGACCTATTGCTTGTGGCTCTTTTCATTCAAGGAAAACTATGCAAGAATTCAGATTGCTGCCATCCACTTAGAGTCCTGGAATTAGGACAGTGTGTTCTCCCCAAAATGACACTACACACTTCCTTACAGAAAATGTAAAACCTTGGTACCATTGAATCTCAATGTTTTAAATATAAATATTTGACAACCAAGGATTATGTCATGAAAATAAAGATGTGGAAGACATAGGAAGATGTAAAGTACTGATTGAAAGCCACGTTTGAATCAGTGAAAGACTAAGTTGAACCAGCAAGTAAAGCCAAGGACAGAACAAAAATATCAGAGAATATAGGGCCCTAAATTTATTCTCTTTTCTGGCACTAGGTACCTGCAAGCAAGAATAAGATCCTATTTTCCAGTTGTGGAAAAGTTAAACTACTCAGAGATGAGGTATTATCTTCAACCAACTATAACTGTGTGACACATCTGGTTTAGTCCAAGGAAAGAAGAAAGAATTCATTACTGAATTTACTACTGTTATTTTATGTGTATATGACATTTAATGGAATTTCTTATTGCTATAAGTGAATCATTTTTATATTTAAGAATTTTAAGTTAATTATATTCTGCTAAGGACTTCTAGGAAAATATGTTGGAATACAAAGAAAAACAAGTTTATGCGTTGCAATTCATTCCAACTGCCCTAGAGATTTGCTTATTAGTAGGCCAATGCATATTTTGTGTTAATGCAAAATACACAATTTAGAGCCTTTTTTCATAGCACCCCTGTTATACAAATGTTAGCAGATGTACCAAGAGATGAATAGGCATGATTGAAAATGGTTGTATGTTGACCTGACACTAATATTGCAACAGAGAGGCAACAGAGCAGGAGTCATAGGCTTTCGTTTGTAATTGATAATGCAAACAAGTGAGTCCCCAGCCCCATGATAATATTCTTTCCAGCAGCAACACAGAAATACCTACTGATAAAGCACACCTTCCTAATGAGTGTTATCCCATAGGAAAAAATTTGCTTATTTCAAAAGAAATAAACACCACAGAATCCAGATTAGTCACTGTTTTTATATTCTAAGATTTTGTCACCTCAGTATGAACTCCCAATAGGTCATTAAGCCCTCTGCCCCTAAAAAAGATTGTCTAGAAGGTATTAAACAATTAGTGGCTTTAAAATATTTTAACCGAGTGAATATTAGAATGTATAAAATGTTAGAGGACCTGTTTCACTTATATTTCAAGAACAATTGTCTTAATTGAATAGACTATGGTCACCTTCAAAGTAGTAGCCCAAATTGTTGTGGGTTGTCTCACCCACAGATAATTAGAACCACATTGGATGCCAGTTTAATGCATGAAATAGTGACTTTCTACCCTGGTTTTGATACATGCAAAGTGACTTTTTGAATTGATGATAGAAAATTATTGAAAGCAGTCCTAAAAATACATTCACTGGAGTTCACAATAATTTAAAAATAAGTATAAATCACAAAGCACTCTTGGAGAAAGGAGATATGAAAAGAACAAAAACAAACAAAAACAGGATTTTCATATCCAAAATCTTGGAAATGAATGGTTTTGAAAAGAACAGAAACAAACAAAAAACAGGACATTCATATCCAAAACCTTGGAAATGAATGGTTTTGAAGCATACCAAGATTGTACCTTTCATAGTATTAATGAAGTCTTTGTGTCATAAGCTACGAAAAATGTGTTGAGTTGGTTTCTTCATTTATTATTTGTCCAGTAGTTTCTAAATGATACTAATTTTACAACCTTATTTTAGAAAAAAATACATTAAATATAAAAGGATAACACTGGTTAACATTAATATGATTTTAGGAAATGTAAGAAATTCTGTTTAATTTGTATAATCTAAATACATCATGTTTACCTACTATAAGAATAACCATATTTAAATTAGAAGATATTGTTTTGATTTGATACCTCAAGCTACTTTGAATAACAAATTCTCCATGTCATCAATAGTGAGATAATTTCATCCCTGGAACTAATCCAGGATAGGCATTTTTTTAGCTCAATAAAACAGATCCTTCTCTCACACACAATGTGAGGTGGAGACCTGCCAAAGTCTCCGTTGGAGAAATCACGCTGCTTCTTTCTGATTCTTTAGAAATGGCTTAAAATGCATCAAATGTATGACTACAGCTACTCTGTTGTTTCTGTCTCCCCTCCCACCCCCTCCAGATACTCACAGATCCTGGATAGTCAACAGAATTCTGAGTTTAGAGGTTGCTTCAGTGAACATTCAACGCTGTCGGTGAGTTTGGAATTAAAATCAAAACCATCGACCGTTGATTGTACCCTATGGCCAACCACCATCTCCACCGTGGCTTCAGAATTTGCTGAAGACAGGAAACCAAAGCAGGACACACCAGGACCTTCTCTTCCCTTGGCAGAGGTTATTTCTTAAAAGGTCACAATCAACATTCATTGCTGTCGGTGGGCTGAGCTGTGTGGACAAGCTCACTGAACGATGAATGCAACTGTGGCCCCGCATTTTGCAGTCAAGAGCTAGTTCATCCTTGAAAGATGCATTGAAAGTAGTAATATGGTTTACTTTAACTTTTCCAATCTGCAGAGTCTTCAGGTTTATTTATTCAATGTATACTCTACGATCAGATTTCGATGAAAAAGGCACTAAACAAGAATAACACTTTTCTACACTTCTGTAAGTTATAAATAGAGCACTTTTTTAAAAAGGTAAACTATTTGGCTCATGGAATCTGTAACATAACTGTCTAAGTTTGCACATCTTCCTACAGGGGTGTAAAAGAAAGCATGAGAAGTCCATCAGCATCTTTGTCATTGGTACCGATGCCCTTAAAACAGCAACACTTAACAGTACCCATTCTCTGCATCTTTTGTTAGATTTCCTGATAAATTGGGACATAATCACCAGGTAATTTTATTTTTGCTGCTCTGGGTGGGGACTGACTCAAAGAATACTTGCTCTTGTCATGGAATTTGCTAAGGAGGGAAGAAAATATATATAACTATATATCTGTCAGAACACTTCTAAGAGTCAGAGAGCAGATTAATTTCCATAATTAAATCCAACTTGAAGATGAAATTTTATCCACCTTCTTTGTGTTTTTCCCTTCCAAGAACCTTATCTATATCATTAGACTTAGGACCGCAGCCTCATAAGTCTGTGGGGCTTATAATACAGCCTGGTTTGGTTCTCTTAACTAGTTTGGCTCTATGTTTTTATTTAGTACAATTGTCTTTGAATTTGATCACAGCAGTTTTAAGCTTATCATTTGTAATGATAATAACCATTATATTCTTGTTACAATACTCACAATGTAAATACTTATAGTGTCCATATTAGGAATATCTGGAAGGCTTCAATATTTATTTTTAAAAATCTGTCACATACATTATTCTTCCCATTTCTTGCCCTTTTCAGTTCCATTTATCTTCAACTCTCACTGCAGAAGCCCATTCCTGAGCCTCTGCTCTAGATCTCTTCATGACCATCAAATATTTCACCACATCCAGTACCTAAACTGTGGTAGTCCACTCTCAGCCTATCATCTCCTACTATTCTAGTTTCTCATTCTCTTATCCCCAAAACAACTGCCCTTTCAGCTGCAGCGTTGCTGAAAACAATCACACAATCCTATGATTTTGTGTTTGTATGTATTCATGGGTTTCCAAATCCCTTGGTCCCTCAACTCCGACCTTGCATTCTCCCAGCCTGCTCCCCAGGAATTAGCCTAAACCTTCTCCTTTTTCCTCAACTGCTCTTCTCCACCATCTTGTTTGCAGCAGAGATAGTGACCTCTGGTTTTCACCGAGAAGCTTTAGTTCATCTGACTGTTCCCCCACTTCCTCATTCATGGTCTCTGAATGCCCAGGCTTCTGCCCTGTGGTTTTCTTACTGCCTTCTCCTTGCTCAGGACAGGTCTTCCTCCCTAATATCTCTCTCCTTTGTCGCCATGTTTGTTCTTTTCATTTAACATGTAACACAGTTCAGTTTTCTCCTTTTTCAAATAGAAACAAAGAAAGTTAAGAAAAATCTCTGTACCACTGCATCCTCCAAATAATCATCCCGTTTCTTTCCTGCTGTTTCAAGCTAGGTCTTTGGACATAGGATGTGGCAGCTACAGCACTTTCTGTACTTGATGACTTTCTATTTCACCTTAATTGTCTGTAATTTGTCTGCGTCTAACATTACTCTCACTCATGCATAACATTATTCTATTGAAGCTGCTCTTGACCAAATCACCAGCAAGCTCCATAGAGCCGAATACTACAAACCACACTTTTCTGTCAGTGATCCCACTTGAACACCCCTTCTTGTCTGTCACTACTGACATTCGTTCCTTTTTTAAACTCTGTCTTTATTACAGTGAAGTCTTACTGTTTAGAGGCCCATCTTAATCTGCCTAACCTAGCATGACTAGTTTCTTTGTGAGACACATCATTGGTTTTCAAAGTTGCTTCTCTTCCCATGCTTTACAATCTCTCAAGGGATCTCAGTCACCTGTACGATGTTTATATCTGCTTAGATGTTGCTGATACTCTAGTGTTTATCTCCAGTCAAGATATCACAAATCTGCAGCTCTGTCTTCTGCTCTTCCCATAGACCCTTGTCCATCCATGACCACAGCAAACTCATCGTCTTTTCCCCAAGGGATAACAACCTTCATCTCCTGAACAACCAAAGCCAGAAATCTGGACACCATCACATGCTCCTGACTCTTCCTTTCTGTTCTTCCATGCACATATAATCACGAAGTCCTAAAGATGTCCACTTCTCGCTATCCTGCTAAGAGTCCAATTTTTCTATGTACTTCTGTGTCATTGAGAAACTCACACTTCTTACTTGGACTATTCCATAGTCACCTAACTAACTTTCTGTCTACAATCAGCCATCTGGTCGATATACTTTCCCCATAGCATTTGAAAAAAAAAACCTTAAAACAATTAATTGTGTTACAGAATCCTTTAATGCACTCTGAATAAGAAGTCCTAATATGTTTAATAGATGGATTGTTCTAGTGGGAAATGTGAAAATTAGTCTAGTGGGAAAAAGTGAAAATTTACCTGAAACTTCACAGAAGCTCTCAAGTTATATTTCAGTACATTAAGGAGCTAATTGCAATTTAAAAAAATTTCCTAAAGTAAGTGAGGTTGAAGAGTTACTAATCTTAAAATGGTGAAGAACTTTTAAAATATTAACGACAAAGAAGGAGGAAAAAGGAAAACAAAATAATGAGAAGATTTGACTACTTGAACTTAGATCTTTAGCATGTCAAAAAAACATACAATGAAAAGGCAGTTGCCAAATAAAAAAGAATATGAGAAATAAATAAGACAAATTATTAATATGCTTAATATGTAAAATTTTAAAATATATGTTCTTAATATAGAAAATTCAATAAGGAGAAATTAACACCTCAAGAGAGAAAAGAACATTGGATCTGAACAGAGAAGTTACAAAAGAAATGCAAATTAGAGAGGTAAATTTTACATATATGATGTAAAATTCTGCTTCACTCATGAAAATTCAAGTTTAAAACAATGAGATGTAATTTATCTTTAGTAAAGTTAATTGATGAACAAAAGAACACAGAAGCCACTAACGCTGAAAGAAATGTACTCGTACTGTATAATGTATGATTATCTTGGTTTTTGCTAATACTTACTTTATGCTTGATCTGCCTTTTTTGAAATTGTGACCTCCCCACTGATGGCTGATTGGACCAAGAGCACACACCTGTCCCAAGGGGAGCTAATCCATAAGCTTGGCAGTGACTTTCATAATTTTTCCCTTGGGAACTTGAACTAAAATCCATTAAATCAGTCAGGAGGTAGTAGGTGTGTAAGAGATCTATAATGTCATGAAGATGTGGGGTAGATTTCATTTTACTTTACTTATGTGTCAGTAAGTCAGAAGCAGAGGGTAATTAGTGAAGGACAGCAGTTCCCTGAAAGATGGACAGGGCAGCTTTCATCCACAAAATTCCAAGTCCAGCACTCATTTTCCCAGCTGTTTTTGCTATGCTTTTGGATGGCTTTTACATATCTACAAGTTGACTGAAGCCTTGAAATTTACCCTAGTTTATTTGTTAGCTAACACTGGTATTTATTCTTTGCCTTCAAAACCATACAGTGCTCATGAGAATATGAACTCATGTAAACTTTATGGAAACAATTCGGCACTATTTATTACAAAATTTTAAATGTTTGTAAACTTTGAATCTTTCATTCTTATTCTAGGATTCTCTTTAATGTATGTATGTATGAAGATGTTCAAAGCAACATTATTTTCAAAATTTAATGATGGCAGCAAACTACATGTCCAACAATGGGGAATGCGGCAATTAATTATAACAGGAATATGATAGAAAATAATAATAACCCAAGAATATTTTCATGACTGAAGAGCCTGCTTATAATTAAGTAAAACTCAAACTGAGGATTAAATCCCAACTTACTAAAGAAGCAGCTTTGGCAAAATTAATTAAGCTTCTTAAGACTCAATTTTCTTAACTATATAATTAGTATAATATTTTCTATCTGATAATGTTTTCTGAGGATAAATGAAATAATTTATGCAATGACTTTAGCTCAATACCTGACACAATAAACATTCAGTAGTAGTAGTGGTAGTAAACTCTATCCTATGTATCATAGGATCCCATTATGTAAAATTTATTCTTTATATTTAACTCTTATTGCTGAAATTGTGGTCCTTTTACTTCTCATATGCATGACATCTTTTTTTTAATTTTTCTTTTTTCTTTTTTTTTGCTTTGTTTTTCTTTGATTTGTTCAAGCTGACAACATTTACCTCTTTACTATCCTAAAAGACTCTAGGTCTTGTTTCAAAAAAAGTCACACCACAAATTATGCTTAACTTTTAGTCAACTGCAAAAAGAAATAAAATTAAATAGAATTATCATTTACTTTACTAAGTTCACACAATGATCTAGGTATACTGTCTTCTTTAATCCTCATAGGAACCATTTAAGGAAGGACATACAATTTTGAAGATGGGGACAAGACAAGAAGTCATATAGCTGTTGTCATAACTGGTGGAGTGATAGCACTAAACTCTACCATTTCATTTATATCCAAATTTTGAGAATCTAGCCGTTAATGCATAACAACTTCTAAGAAAAGAAAGAATAGTATATTCCTTTCAAGACAATAATTCAGCCCAAGTTAAGTATCTCTGGGATTTAAGTGAAATATAAAGATACAGTCTGAGAACAAGGTGTGTCCTCTCAGACTCCATATTTGGAAAGATGGCACTATAATTAAGTGATTTGAGACCTGGTTTTTCTTGTTCATCAGTGAAAATTACTTGCTCTGGTTGCTGCTTCAAACTGGCACAAAGAGCAATGTCAAAGACATGATAAGAGCTCAACAAATATTATGTGAATGAATGAGTCATAAGCATGGCTACATAGCAAGCCAAGCCCTCAATGACTGACTCATATGATACGATGCTTTATGCCAGATACTACGAGTCAAAATTGAGTCTTGGCTAAGAGACTGTAATTTTTTTCAGAAAACTACATGTACAACAGTGGCATTAATTTCTAGCCTCCAGAGTGGATTCCTAACATTCTCTTATATGTTTACCATATATGAATTTAACTACAATATTTCTTCCAGCTAATAGACCAATAATGGCAACACAAACCATCATTGTATAAAGTAGTAAGAGAAAGTAGAAAGAAAGAAAGAGAAATAACTCTAACCATTATTTTAAAATGCCATCAATTATAAGACACATCTCAATTTAAGAGATGTTAAAATATAAAACATGCATCTAGAATCAATGAAATAGAATATTTATTCCCAGAAGTCCACCGGGTTACATTCCTTCTATTAAAAAATAGATACAAACCTGAAAAGGTAATGCAAGTAAGAAAAAAATGATGGAAAGATTTTGGGAATGGGTTTAATTTTTCCCCACCATTGACCCAAATTAAATGCACAGTTTGAAGTTTACAAGTGTTTTTAAGAATTTCCAAGGGTTGTTTGAGCTCTACATGATGTTTATCCTAGATGCTGACTTAAAAATCTAACTTTCCCCTTGACCTTAAGCTAAGAATAACTCCTAGGTATAAACAACTTTTTCCTAATTTCTAAGACTATAAATTATAGGTAGTAAGAAGAGCTAGCATTTATCTAGCAGCTAAATTTTTATTTTTACAAATCCTTTCTTTTACCTTCTACGACACCATACAATTCAATATAATTTTAACAGGTCTTAATCACATTTTCCAAGTCAGTCCCACTTCCTCTTCAGACAAATGCACTCATTCTTCCTGCTCCCTCTGTGAATTCCTTCAGAGTCCTTTAAACCACCCCTCCCCATGCAAAGTTTTCTGGAAAATCAACACCAAATAATAAAAATAAAAGATTCCACTATATTCCCTGCCTGAATCTCTCTAAGCACTGGACAGACAGCTTGGACACAGGCACATAAGCCTTTGCTAGTGGGGCCAAATCACACAGAGCCATTTCTAGATGCCTGTTCTTGTGCTATCAGTCCTCTTACCTTAGACAAACCCCTCCTGCTGGTTAAGTGCTAACACATGCTTTACAACTGCAGGAGAGGATATGGTTTACAGATTAAAATTAGATGCAGAATTAAATTGCTTGAACACAGCAAAAAAGAAGAGGGTAGTCGAAGGGGTGGAGAAGACAATTTGGTCAGGCCAGCACTCACACACATTTAATTCCAAGACTTGGGTTTCCATAAATTTCCATTAGAATACTTGGGCTCAGGTTCTCCTTTCATTACTGAGAGTCACTTTCAGAGCAATAACACATAGAATCTGTCAAAGAATATGAAGTCCCATGAAAATGCATGTTTAAAATGTGGAATTTACAGCCATGTGAGATCGCTAAGTCAAATACCAGAGCTCCTTTCAGAGAGCCAAAGAGAGTAATTTAAGGACTCCTAATAACATGTGTTACTTTTCAAGCTACTATAATAAGAGTAATCAGATCTCAGGCTTCAGGGTGTAACCTGATCACCTGTGCTTTTCAGAAAAGAATTTCTGTGTACACGGACAGCACTGCACAGCTGGCCAAGCACATTACTGGGCATGTCAGAAGGAAGGGGAGGAGAGACCACCTTCTCCAAACCATTAAATGCCTTTTGCAACTGGTAAACACAAACTAACAGAGAAGTTAAGATAGATGAATCTTGATTAAATTTAAAAAATGACAGCTGTTGCCTGAAAATGAAGACCTAAACCAGTGAAAAAGGAAATGAATAAGTTCACGGTATGTAGTTTCTTGGTTTAGAATGCAAGGTCATAAAATGCAAAGTTGTGTACTCTTCCATTCAACAGGTATGTGTTGGGAGCCTATTTATTTCCTGGCATTTTGTTGAGTGTTGAGTGGTATCACGGTAAGCGGTCCCACCTCCTGGTTACTTGAAGTAGAGTGGCACAGAAAAATACTCATCACAAAATTTGCTAATAGATAGCTCTAAAGTCAAGGCCTAGAGAGGAAAAGGTAGACCACCAGAACTCATAAAAGAGAGAAAAAATGTCAAGACTGTGTCTCCCTAACTTGCAAAGCAAGGGAATGCAAACCAATGAAGAACTTCACTAGGTTATTCAGGGACAGGGCAAAGTTATGGTTTTTGAGTGCTAGACAAGGATATTCTTGACCATATGATAAGTCAGGATTAAAAACTAGCTCTCTGAATAAGATGATGAATAAATTCAAGGTCTATCTATGGTTGGGTAAAAAAAACCTCATAGTTTATTGACCAGTGAAGAGTCTTCAGTTGGATCCAGTAATGGTTTGGTATACCAAGGTCACTCAAAGTTCATGGTCTTCTACATGTTTCATCTGAAATTAACATCCAGTTAGAGTTGTCATGAAATTTAGTTTTGACATCTTCCAGGCAAGTTCTGCTGAAGTGGAAAAAATTTCCATTTGCAGATGTAGAGGTAAGTGGTAAAGGAGTTGAGGATAAGGGGTCAAGGGAAGGAGATAAAGCAACCCAGGCAGAGAGAATAAGAAATGTGGACACCAGCAGCGGGATTGGAAAGTCAGTTTAAGGATAGGATAGAGGCCAGCATGGTATGGATGAAACAAAGCCTGTGGAACTGTTGTCATTTGAGGTTGAGAAGGTGGCCTATGGCCAGGCCATATAAGAATATATAAGCCATATTAAACATGTTGGTCTACTGTCCAAAGTGCAATAAGAATCCACCGAAGAATTTTAAAACAAAGGGTAAGCGTGGGAGCTGGAGGGTAGTGGATGATCCAATTGAGTTTCAAAAAAAAAAATCACTCTGATTATCGTGTGAAGGATGATCTGATGGGTTTGCTAGGAGAGCTGCTGATACACCATTTTGGAGGAAATAATCATTATGCAGAAGAAAGATGAAGGAATTCTAAACAGAGAAGTTTCCAATAAATCTGGATGATTTTCATGATGAAAAAGAGTGATAGTGTGAGAAGAAGTAACTAGGGCAGCTGTCCCCCATATTTCTGGCACCACGGACCAGTTTCATGGAAGGCAATTTTTCCACAGATGGCAGGGGTCTTGGGGGGACTGGTCCCAGTCTGTGGCCTGGCAGTTGGGGACCCCTGAATTAGGGCACCCAAAATGCAAACTGCCCAATAATTCATGAATATAGCACTTAACCCTTGACCCAACATTTTCCATCTTAGACAGTGTGGTTGGCAGTCTCTAAAATGGGCCCCAATGATCCTCTTTGACAGATATTTATACTCTTGTATAGCCACAATCTCTTGAGTGTGGGCTGGACCCAGAAACTTAATTCTAACCAGTTGAATGTGGTGGAGGTGAGGGAATCAGTTCCAAGATTAGGGTACCAACAAATGTGTTTTCTTGTTTGGTGGTTCTCTTTTGCTTTCTCCCAGTTCACTCTTTATGGGGAGAACCACCTGCTGTATCCTGAGACAGTCTTGGTGGAAAGTGACTCGTGATGAGAGACTGAGGCCACAGCTGCTTGAGTTAGCTGGCAGGTGGATCCCATTGTAGTCCAATCTAGATGTGACTGAAGCTGGACCAACACCTTGATTGCAGCCTATGGAGATGCTGAGCCAAGAGGAACCCAACCAAACCGCATCAGATTCCTGACCCCAGAAGCTGTGAGATAACAAGTCTTCATTCTTTTAAGCTGCTAAGTGTTGAGGTGATTTGTTACACAGCAATGGATAACAAACATAGAAAGCTTGCTGGTTAAGCAAGCAGTTTGCCCTTCCTCTGTCACTGATTTTTTTTAAAATCTCCTGATGCACTTCTTTATACTTCTTCACTATTTTATGCCTTGTCACTTTTCTTACTAAATCTTTTCTTAAAATGTTATGTTTTACAGCAGTCAGTGACAGATAGACATAATAGAAACTTTAAATGGCTTTTTAAGTTTTAATATTTCAGAGGTTGTTAAAAGCAAAATGAATAGTGGTATGACTTTTTATAAGTCCAACTCTATTACAAAGTTAGGAGGCATTTTGCTTTGGTAAATTTCACACTTTCAAAGAATAGATGAGCTCAAAGTACTAAAGTACTTTTATCTTCTCTGCTTTGTTAATTTTAATAATTTTGGTAAAAACTATGGTTGTACTTATTAAGTAAAAGTAACAGTCTTCAGATTTTTGATGTAATTAAGTAATAATTAAAGAAAGACCTCTTGGTATCTCATTGATGATTTTTGGCTACTACAAAATAAAATGAACTTTGGGCATATATAGATTATGAAGTTAACTTATTTCCATGAAAATCTTGTCCACTGGATACTACAGGGCTTTAGTCTTCAGTAATTCCCTTCCTATCTTTCCTCCAATCTCGAAGTATTTCTGAGAGGTTCCAGGAGATTTTACAAACCAAACCAAACTTGACACCGCACCAGCCTCCTTTTCGCTACTTCTGCTTTCCATTGAATTATAACCACTCCCATTAACATCACTGTTCTCTTGGCTGCTTGCAGTCACCCTCAGCAGGGACTGCTTCCCCCTGCTGACAATCTCATTGGATAACAGCAATCTGGCCGCCAAGCTCTGCTGCTTTTGGGAACCACGACCCCTCTGGAGTGCTGACTCAAACTTCCAGAGCTGCCAGTATGGGGGACTCGAAGGAACCTTCTTTCATCTTTCGGTATAACGCCCTGGTAAAATGGTACTGAAGAACTGCATTTTTCCAATATCATATACAGCCTTAATGGAGCAGCTCTTCCTGTTTATTCAGAGAACCAAACATAAATCCGTAAGTGGAGCCAACAGACGCATCTCCATGTCAAGCACCTTGCTAAATTCCGAACTGCCCCGTGTGTTAAGGCTAAGGTTTTAAGATTGGGCTCAAATTAAAATCCTTCTTTCTTCCTCTTCTTAGAATGAAGCTGTCTGTAAGAAAGCGTCTCAATTTTTCATACAATAGATTCTAGGGAAGGCATGGCCAGAATCATCTGAATCACAGCAAAGGAAACTACTTGACCTCAAACTAATTCCACCCACCATCAAAGGAAAGTCATCCTCTACCCCTTTCATGTACTTCTGTTAACAACAACAGCAACAATGGCAAAAACAAAAAATGAATAAATGTCTCAAGATTTCATGGTAAAAGCACTGAATTTAAAAATTGGGAGATCTGTGTTTCAGGCTAGCTCTAACACACACTGCTTCTTTGATGCAAGTCAGACTAAATATTCTCCCAGAGTTTTCCAGATGAAATGATTTCCTCATCTCTAAATAAAGTTTCTGGAACAGTTGATCTCCTAAAGTCTTTTGCAACTTTAAATCTCTACAATTGAATTAAGAAGAAAAAGGAAATTTCCTCACTCACGAATATTAGGAGATAGCAGGAATCACTAACTACTCAGGTAAGTTATCATGACTGATCACGACCAACATAAAAAGAAAAGCTGACTCCAGAGAAAATAGAGGTAATTCAGAAAAAAGAAGAGGACTTTGCTTAAATTTTAATTTGTAACTAAGAGACAATTGGGAACAAATATATTTATAAAATAGCAACAGATGATAATGAAAAGGAATTAACAGAGAACACAATGGTTATCTTGGCAGTTAAATGTGTAATTGCCAAAAAAATTAATAGGAATTTTAAAATGTAAAATTAAGTCATCTCCTGGTAGGTAAAATCCCAAGTAAGTAAGACTTTGAAAGAAAGGTTGAAGAAAGTGGATCATCTCTGAAGGTCTAATATTTAAGTTGCCAGAAAAGCACATAAGAGAAGAAGGAAGTTTCTGTGCACCAAGGATAAAGAGATCTTAAATAATTCCAGAAAATAAAAAAAACAAAATAAGTCATCTAAAGAGTCATCAGAACACAGAATAAAGAGCCCAAAGTTTTATATTTTTACCACTCCCCACATTTCATATTTTTGATGACACATATTACATCTTTTTATTTTGTGTATCTTTTGACTAATCATTACATTTTTAATTAGTTTTACTTCTTTTCTTTTTTCCCCTTTTGTACTTGCTTTATAAATGATTGGTCCCCCACCTTTCTTAATTATTTACTTTTCCAGTAAGATTATTACTTTCATAAGTTTTCTTATTATTAGTCAGTGCCTTTTCTTTATAGCTTAGAGAAATTCCTTTACCATTTCTTGTAAGGCCGTTTTAGTGGTAATCAACTCCTTTAGCTTTTGCTTCTCTGTAAAACTCTTAACCTTTCCTTCAATTCTGAATGATAACCTTGCTAGGAAGAGAATTCTTGGTTGGCAGTTTTTTTCCTTTCAGCATTTTGAATATGTCATGCCACTCCCTTCTGGCCTATAAAGTTTTTGCTGGAAAATTTGCTGATAGATTTATGGGGTTTCCCTTGTATGTAATGAGTTGCTCTTCTCTTGTTTTTAAGATTCTCTTTTTATCCTTAACTTTTACCACTTTAATTATAACGTGTCTCAGTATGTTTCTCTTGTGTTCATCTTATTTGGAACTCTCTGGGATTCCTGCACCTGGATTTCTGTTTCCCTGCCTGGGTTAGGAAAGTTTTCAGTCATTATTTCTTTAAATAATTTTTCTGACCCTTTATTTCTCTTCTCCTTCTGGGACCCCTATAATGTGAATGTTATTTTGTTTGTTGTTGTACCCAAGGTCCCTTAAGGTATCATCATTTCCTTTAATTCTTTTATTATTTTGCTGCTCTGTCTGGGTGTTTTCCTTTGCTTTGTCTTCCAGCTTGCTAATTCATGCTTCTACCTCATCCAATCTGCTGTTGGACCCCTCCAGTGTGTTTTCAAGTTCAATTATAACTTCTGTTTGGTACTTTTCTATCTCTCTGTTGAGGTTGTGGCTGTGTTCATCCATGTATCTCCTAACACCAGTGAGTATCTTTATGACCATTACCTTGAACTCTTTATCAAGTATGTTGCTTACCTCTATTTCACTAAGGTCTTTTTCTGGGGATTTGCCTTGTTCTTTGTCTGGGAACATATTCCTCTGGGTCTGCATTTTTTCTGTTTCTCTGTGTTTGTCTATATGTATTAGGGGAAACGGAGACTTCCCTCAGTCCTGCAGGAGTGGTCTTGTGTAGGAGCTGTTCTGTGTGGCCCAGAAGTGCCATCTCCCCTGGCCACCAGAACCTGTCACTCTGTGAGTGTCCCTCTCATGGACTGTGTGTGCCACCAGGTTTGATGGAGCTGTAGCAGCTGCCCAGGAAGGGGGGCTCATCGCACATACTTTTTTAAAATGATGCTCTTTCAGTTTGTTACAGGAATCATTTAATTCAACACAGAAACAGTTACTCTAGATAGAGAAGACAGAGACTCTGGGAGAAGGAAGGTCTGAATAACAACAACAAAAAATGTCATGGGAGAGAATTCTGAATATACATATATGTGTTTATATATATAACTTTTGATTGTATATATAATCTTTGATTGAAATTCTGAATTGATAGAGGCACAGAATATAGCAAAGAAAGAAAATATAAAGGAAAAACTCTAGTGAGTTCTTTTTTTTAATGCTCTGCCCAGGGAACTCTACTTAATGCACTGTGGTGTCCTAAAAGGGAGGGAAATCCACAAGGGAGGGAATATATGATGATGTATGGCTGATTCATTTTGCTGTGCAGGAGAAGCTAACCCAACATTGTAAACCAATTATACTCCAATAAAAATTAATTAATAAAAAACAGAGTAAAATCTAAATTTCCATGAAAAAAATGTGATCTAACCAGTTTAGAATAAAACAAGCATTCTGAAGTCTTCAGAATAAAAATGGAAATCACTCCATTAAGTAGACAGAATTAATGATACTAGAAAATAATATGGATGTGGTTAAATGTATATGTTTACACAAACATGAGCACACACACACACACACGGCTTCTAGCCTAAGAACAAAGAAGAACAAGGACGAAGAAGGATAGTCATCAGATTTTGTAGATATTACAGGACCCACAAAAGAGACATATG
The DNA here is from genome assembly GCF_003031525.2 of Neophocaena asiaeorientalis asiaeorientalis. NCBI lineage: Eukaryota > Metazoa > Chordata > Mammalia > Artiodactyla > Phocoenidae > Neophocaena > Neophocaena asiaeorientalis. The sequence goes on from NW_020175085.1 coordinate 584,396, forward strand.
TTAAAAAGTTACACACTTGTCATGATTTTGAGCAACTGGTAGAATGTAAAAAAGGAGAATCCATATGATTGTTTTCCTTAGAGAACACATTGGAGCAAGAAGGAAGGATACAGGAGCATCACAACCTATTATATTACACTGTTGGGTTGTGACACAAATAACAGTAATAGAGTCATAGTAATGCAAAATTATTTTCACTTTTTGGGCAATGCATGTAAGATTCACTTGGGTTTCCAGACAAAAGGTATATGTTACCATTCTTGATTTGAAAGCAGCAATAAATCTGCCAGAATATGGGAAGTGGAAGAGAAGTTAGAGAGTAGAAGGTTAGAGGTTCTTGTACCCTCATTTGAAGAAGTGGAGAGTGATAATAAACTGCCAATATTGATGGAAGAAGAAATAGTAGAGTCAATATATTATTTAATGCTATATATATTTATAGTATATATAAATATAATAGATATTTATATTATATATATTTACAATATATTATTTATATTAACAACAGAAGAGCCATATACTAAAAGGGTGTAGAGGAGGTAGGGAGAATCATAGCAAAAAAATCAATAGATTATGCAAAGTAGATAAATCAATAAGTAGCTGCATAAACGTACTTTTAAGAATACAGATAAGACAAAAAAATTAAGTAATTATTTCTAAGTAAAGCTGGAGGAGGAGATTACTCTTTTACTTATGAATACCACTATACAATTCAATCTTTTAAAACTATGATTCATGTAATTTTAAGAAGAAATATTTTAAAAATGTAAAGTAAAATGGCACTAGTGTATTCTATATTTTACTGATTCTCAATGGAAACTAATGTGTAACAGTTTTAATAACTCATGTTTTTATGACTTTTTCACATTAACTAGAACAGCTTTTCCAGCCCCAATTACCCTTCATTCCAAAAGTTCACAAAAGGATTTCTGGGAGTCTCTGAGGTATTTTACACAATTCCAATGACAATGACATTTTCTCTGCCCCTTGGTGTCAATAACCACTATGGAAGTTCTGGTGTCCTTTCCAATAGATCTATTGCCAAATACACATGACTTGACTCTGACTTGATGAATTGGTGATGAACGGAAGCCACATGGTTCTCAGGAATTAGAGGGGTGGCTGCTCCTCTTTCCCACACTGTCACAGTCATAACTCAAGGTTTCAGAGGTTTTCTTGTAAAAAGAAAATTCCTTCAGCTTCTGCCTGCTGCCTTTTCTCTTACAAAGCTCAGGGAGAAATTTACGGGGTCTAGCAGGGAACTCTTCTGAGCAGGCATTGCTCTGGCAGCCCTACATCTTGCTTCCAATTTGCAGGGTGACAAGGGCACAGCTGGACTCAAGCATTTGAAAGCTGCCAGAATCTACCAGTTCCCTCGTCTTGGATTCTCTTTTCAGATTTGCTTTATATTTTGAGACACGAGTTCCTGTACAGTAGGTATTATGACCTCACAGCTACCAAAACACATCCTCCCCACCCCAGCTCAGCAAACAGAAGGGGACCAAGAGGGATTCATAATATACTCACATTCCAAAACCTTAGGACAGGATTCTGGTTGATTCAGGCAACGTCGACCAATCAACAATCACAACCTGATTGGCTAAGGAGGCTGAGTGCTGTAAACCCACGACTGCTCCAACTGAAATCCTCTTATTAGGAGTGTAGGAAGGATGAAAAAGAGTATATCACTGAGTCACTTTGCTGTACAGCAGAAATTAAACACAACATTGTGGATCAACTATACTTCAGTAAATTTTTTAAAAAACAAAAGAAAAGGAGTGTAGGAAGGATCATTTTCCAGAATGTTGGGGGAAGGTGTGGTGTTAGTACTCAGCACAGAAGAACATCTAAGCACAGAAAACATCCCACTTGAAAGGTCGTGGAATAGACTCTTGGTGGATATAAGCTGAGTGGTTTACAAATCGAGTGTTTTTAGGATGTGCTCAACTTCATAGATGGCAGTGATGTTTGTTCAGATGGCGTAATTTGAGATCAGCAAAGTCAGAACTGCATTCATTCTCAATCCTATTATGGAGCCTAAACTTTCCACAGCTATTTAGTGTTTGGTTCAGAGAAGTCTCTTTTCAAATGTAATATAGGATGAGTGCAAAGGAAGGGACTCAAGTTATCCCACCATGAACTATTAATAACATCCCTCATATTAGTTTCTTAGATTTGCTGTGTAGGAAAGGAATGAGTTATACAGCAAGAGATTTTGGATACCTATTTTCATGATGCAATGCTTAGGGAAAATACAAAATAACGTGTACAATCCTATGGAAAAATAAAACAATTATCCTTAGAAAGAATGACTCAGGAAATATGAGGCATATGGTAAAACCCTGGAGGAACAAACCTGCTTATGTCCCCACACACACCTGGTGGTTCCATGTCAAGCTTTCAAGTCAGAGTATCAGATTTGAATTCCAGTGAGTTTGGGCAAGTTACTTCACTGCTTCAATTTTCTTCACTTCTAAGCTACAAGTGGTTTTAGAAACCTCATGTAGTTGTGGCAAATTTAAATAAAGCATTATATAAAACACAGGGCGGTGCCGAGCATATAAGACTTGAAAAGTATTAGCGATTACAATTAGCAGGAATCTTAGGCACTCAGAAGCAGTGAGTTTCTAGACGCGATGGAGAAACGTAAAGGGAGGGGAGGACGTTCAAGAGTCTGAGAGGCACCAACTGGCACGTTTAAGCATGGTATTCCATCACTGTGGCAACCCTGGTGATGGCAAAATTTGTTTAGGTCCTACAATGTCCAAAGCTTCACATATAGTTTTTGAGATAGAATTTTGAGGGTTTTGTCCTGCTACAGGTGTGATGCCTTATTAGACTGCACAGAGCAGAAGTCAGCCCTGCATAATTTGGGTACTTTCTACCCTGAGTTTACTCAATAACTACTTTGAACTAAAATCTAAACATAGCTGTTACTTAGCCAATCTGTGAGAATTTCGTATTCATCTTTTAAAAGAAAAAAACAGTGTGGGATTCCCTCACTCCTCCATCATAGGATGGGACTATTGTGTAGAGAAATAACACACATGCACACACATTAGATTTGGGATCGTAAGTTTAAGATCTGAGTTTAGCTTAAGCCTTGATAGCTATGATCCTGTACCAGTCACAGACTTCTTGGGTCCTCAGTTTTCTTACAGATAAAATAAAAATTGGATTAACATCAATTGTTTGTGAGACCATTTAGTCAAAGAAAATCTTACTAAGAAGACTTGTGTATAAAACAGATATGAGGGATGCTTCTTTGATTAAAATGGAGAAAATATTGTGGAATCCTGAAAATTCAGATCTCCTCTCTTTGGTAGCTGAGTGGTTCCCCAGGGCAGTTACATAACTTTTGGACAAAAGTACTCCCTAGGTCTTTTCTGTTTTTAGACACATATTTCAGCTGAGTACCTACTTCCCCAAAGCTGAGCACAATCAATGTACCATAGAAAGTGTTTACTACACCTTTTAGCCTCTTCTGTTCTCTTCTGTATATTTTGCCTTCTTTACATTAAGTCTTCTTAAAATATACTCTTGAAAATATCTTAATTAAATGGGAATAGAATCTCCAGTAAACCACTGTCAAGAAACCATTTTAAGGTAAAATAAGAGCGCAAATATATTCATATCAAGCAACCATCTACAGGTCACTCAAAAATCAGTGGATTGCACTCACTTTTCTGGGTTAAACTTGGTCTACATTTCTTGTTGGAGACAAGAAAGCACTACTCTCTTGTATTCACGTTTGTAGTCCTTATTACAGTTATGACAACTATAGCTCTTATGCTAAGCTTCCAGTGTTTGGAGAAAACAACTCAGATTTGAGGTCAAAAGAACTGATTTTAAGTCCAATTTCTACCACCTGCAAGTTCTATGAAATTTAATCAAATTGTTAAACCTTTTGAGCCACATGTATAGGTAAATAATATTCTTCATGGTACTCAGTTGCCTTTCCAACCACCATACTTTCTTGATCATCCTTCTGGTTTATTCTCTACCTCCTTTGTCCTTCCTTCCAGCCCTTTTTGATGGTGTTTCTTCTTCCTCCTCACCTCTTATCCTTACACCTTCCCCTACCAGGCCCAGATCTCGGTCATCTTATCTATTTGTAGGATTGTCTTGTTGATCTCAACCAGCCGAATGTATTTGAATAATATCTGTATCCTAGTGATTCTGAAAGTTAATCTCTAGCCCAGCCCTCATTCCTCAATGCAGACTTCCATATCCAACTGCATAGATGACATTGCCAATGGAATGTCCAAGAGATATCATACTTTCCACAGGTCCCAAACCAAAGTCCTTGATCTTCACCCCAAAAGTGCTCCCCATGTAACCCTTCCCATCTCAATTAATACAGCCACATCCTAATAGTGGTTTAGGCCAAAACATTAGAGTCAACCCTGAAATCAACTCAGTCAGGCCACTCTATTGGCTGTTCCTTATAAAGGCTATCACTTTGGGAAAACAGGCACATGGAAAGATGCTCAACATTGCTAATTATTGCAGAAATGCAAATCAAAACTGCAATGAGGTATTACCTCCTACCGGTGAGAATAACCATCATTAATAAGTCTACACATAACAAATGCTGAAGAGGGTGTGGAGAAAAGGGAACCCTCCTACCCTGCTGGTGGGAATGTAAATTGGTGCAGCCACTGTAGAAAAGAGTATGGAGATTCCTCAAAAAAATCTAAAAATAGAACTACCATATGATCCAGCAATCCCACTCCTGGGCATATATCTGGACAAAACTATAATTCAAAAAGATACATGCACCCCAATGTTCATAGCAGCACTACTTACAACAGCCAAGACATGGAAACAACCTAAATGTCCATCAGGAGATGAATGGATAAAGATGATGTGGTACATATATGCAAAGGAATACTACTCAGCCATGAAAATAATGGAATAATACCATTTGCAGCAACTTGGATGGACCTAGAGATTATCATACTAAGTGAAGTAAGTCAGAGAAAGACAAATACCATATGATATCACTTACATGTGGAATCTAAAATATGACACAAATGAACAGAAATAAACTCTTTGTACAGAAACAGACTCACAGAAAAAGAGAACAGACTTGTGGTTGCTAAAGGAGAAGGGTGGGGGGATGGGGGGAAGAATCAGGAGTTTGAAATTAGCAGATGCAAACTACATATGTACAATGGATAAACAAGAAGGTCCTACTGTAGAGCACAGGGAACTATATTCAATATCCTGTGATAAGCCATATTGGAAAAGAATCTGAAAAAGAATATATGTGTATATATATGTATATATATATATGTATATATATATATATGTATATATATATATATATATGAATCCCTGTGCTGTACAGCAGAAATTAACACAACATTGTTAATGTTGTTCATGTTAATTCAACTATACTTTAATAAAATAAATTTTTTAAATAGCCTACCAGAAATGAGGGTCAGGGATACCCTCATTTCTGTGTGAATTGTTGTGAAAGCCTCTTACTTCATTTCTCTGTCTCCCTGCTTCCTTTGGCTACCTACCTATAGCATTCATTATGCAAAGAGAGACATCCTTTTGAAATGTAAAATGAAATTAGTCCCTTCTAATAGGTGACATAATTTACATATATTTATTGCCTATTTTCTCTCTTCCACCACTGGAATGTAAGCTCCTTGACTGCAGAGGGGTTTGCTTCTTCACTGATACCTACTAACTACCCAGAATAGTGCTTAGTACAGAGCAGGAGATGAATAAAATTTTGATTGACTAACTGAACAATTGAATGAGTAAATAAATACTTATTTTGAAATGGTTTTGTAAGGCTTCAATAGAGAATAATCTATCCCACAGAGCCTGACACAGAGAAAACACTAACCAAATATTGCTGTTCTTAGGCAATTTGTTCAGAGTAAATTCTGAGGTTATTGGATCACTGAATCTACTCTCTTTAACATGTAGATAGAGTTTCCTATGTAAAGTTCTATGCAAATCCTGAAAATGATTGGATAGTAACAAGAAAACTTAATGTGAGGCACTTTTTTGTTTATCAAATCCCATGCTTGTTTGCATGACAATAAAATTTTTGTTGTAAAATGTTTTTCATGAACATTTTCTCAAAGCAAGATCGGTTGTACTGTAATTTTTCTGCCCGGAGATAAGTAGAGCATATTCTTAGCTGTCTTGCAGGCTGTTTTTATCCGAACTTATTTAAAAGAGTGTCTCTAGAAAAATCACATTTATTTTGAAAAATTTAAAAAAGTAACTGTCACACATTTCTTACCACTATTTCATTAGGGAACTAACAAAGAAAATAATTTCACATTTTGCAGCTAAAAGACTTTTCAAAGTCAAGCCAACTTTTCAGTTCCTCAGTGCTTGTGATGGGCAATGCTTGTCAAATCATAGGAATTATCATAATTACCCTTTCCTTGATTTGTTTGTCAAATCACATAAATTGGGACTTCCTTGGTGACACAGTGATTAAGAATCCACCTGCCAATGCAGGGGACACGGGTTTGAGCCTTGGTCCAGGAAGATCCCACGTGCCGCAGAACAACAAAAACCATGCACCACAACTACTGAGCCTGTGTTCTTGAGCCCGTGAGCCACAACTACTGAGCCCATGTGCCACAACTACTGAGCCTGTGCTCTAGAGCCTGTAAGCCACAACTACTGAAGTTCTCAGGCCTAGAGCCCATGTTCCACAACAAAGAGAAGGCACCACAATGAGAAACCCGTGCACCGCAATGAAGAGTATCACCCGGTCAACACAACTCGAGAAAGCCTGCATGCAGCAATGAAGACCCAACACAGACGAAAATAAAATAAATAAGTTTTTTAAAAAATCACAGAAATTGTCATGCCCATTATAACTACAGAACTTTGGTTTCCCAGCTGGAAACATGGCTACTATCCCTGGCATATGTAAGACTTTTAAGCGTGAATCAAATTCCCATCTTTATTTTAGGTATTAACATAATGTAGGCAGAGCATATAAAAGATGTACAGTCTTGGAGCTACAGTAAAAAGACACAAAAAATGCAGCTCCATCGCTTTTCTATTTTTACAGATATTTAGCACTGATAGCAGGGAAGGATTCAACACATGGAAAACAAAATTTTGACCTAAAACACCTCATTTTTAAACAAGAACATTTATCATCAGTTTAAAAGGTAGTGAGTTCACAAGGCCCTAGTGTGAATGTGGCCTGATCTTGGGGGAGGAGGTTTATAGCAAGGTCACTTCCAGCTGCCAGCAGGTGCTGCTTGGAGTGTCAGTCTAAAGACTTGATTCATTATGTTCTGCCACTCTGGTACTGTACTCTTTATGACAAGAAAAACAAAAAGGAACAGTGAGTCTTTTCTGTGTAACCCATAAACCTTAACACTCTGACCTCAACCATATAAACCAGAAGTGAAACGGGCAATTTCAAATCTGACCAATAAGACTGGTAAAGCACTTCCATGCTGTGATTAGAAGACTCTCTGTCCAGGTACATAGGGAAAAGAAGAATTTGCAAATTCTTCTGTGTAGGTGATTCCAGATCCGGTAGAGTCCATATTCTTTGCAGCGTTTCAGACACGTTGGTGAATGATGGGCAGACTCCTCATCAAGACCTGGTTTGCACAAAGGGCTGGGGGAAACGTCTTGAGTAGAAAGACATGATAAGGAAGGGGTCCTCTGTTGTAAGGAGAAGGTGGCATCTCATGTCTGTCGGTTTCCTTCCATGTAAAGCCTGAAAGACCCACACATGTTCTAGGAAGAGAGAGTCCTTAGAGTAGAGATGAGAGGACTATTTTATACTAAGCGGAGCACAAAGCCACGCTACTTTGGAATGCATGACTAGAGCACTAGGATATAGAAAATAATCTTTTAGCCTCCAACAAACACACAAGGACTTCAGGCTGTGCTGCTCTCCTTGGGAGCTGGTGGGGCTGATGGTGAGTTTCTTTACCTTGAAGAAAGCAAAACAAAACAAAACAAAAAATCTATACCCCTAGTGATTTGCTGTATACAGGGATAGAATAAATCTTTTTAAAAACCCCTTTTTATATCCCAATGGAGGTGAGGGCATGGATGGAGACTATGGCTGAGAATGAAGACCTGGTTGATGATTCTTTTGCTTAAGAAAACTCCAGAATGTGTGCTTGAGTAGCTTTGGATAGTGTAGGGGTAAGTGGTGAACTGTGACATTGTCTCCTAAAGAAGTCATTGGTGATTAGCACACAGGAGAAGGAGAGAGAGGTCTTTAAAAAGAAAAATTGACCCTGACAAGACAGTCATGAACAAGTATTAGGATTTGGCCAGGAAGAAAGTTTTGAATTTTCTCATGTTTATTTCAATATTTTGTATTTATTATGCTCTGATATAATCTCCTACTAGTACTCCAACAGATAGTAAAAGCACATTATATTAGTTTTTTATTTGCTATACTATTGATGGATTATGGAAAAGGTGTTGCATTCAGTACGGGATAAAGTCATGTGAGGAAAAGGATGGTGGAGGAGAGGGACTCAGGAGAAACAAGCAAGCAACGTGAGCTGGAAGAAGCCTCCTTAGAGTATCTTGCATGGTAGCCAGCATTTTAAGATCACTCCCTATGGATGTAATGAGATCTCACTAGTGTGATTATGTTATACTACATGACAAAGTAGTTTTGCAGATGTACATAAGGTTATTAATATTTGGCCTAGAGATAGATGATTCTCCAGGTTCCCAATCTAGTGACATGAGCCTTTTAAAAGCAGAAAGTGTTTGGGCAGGAATTTGACATGAGGATCCTTGCAGAGTTGGAGGGGACAGGTGGAAAGACCTGAAGGCAGACTTCCAGGAGCTGAAAGTGGCCTTGGCTGACAGTTGGAAAGAAGACCAGAGTCTCAGTCCTACAACCACAAGGAACTAAATTCTACCAACAACTTGAAAGAGCTTAGAAGTAAATTCATCCCCAGAGCTTCCAAATAAGAGTCTGATCTGGCCAACACTTTGACTTCAGCCTTATGAGACCCAAACAGAGAGCCCAGTTGAGGTCTCCTAGGCTTCTGACCTACGTAATGGTGAGGTGATCAAGGGATGTTGTTTTAAAGTGCTAACGTTGTGGTGTTTGTTACACAGCAGTAGAAAACTAACACACTTGCCACAACTGGGGTGAGAAAGTGCTGGCTTCCTTTAATAAAGGGCATGGACACATGACTGCAGCCTAAGGCCCAGAGGATGCAGGGCTCTCCATGTGTCAGGCAATAAACTGTAGTGTTTTCAGGTCAGCATTTATTAGGTATTTTGATTAGGTGACCAAGGAATACCAAAATCCATGTCAGCTTCTCTGGTAGTCATGGGTGTGTGCCTCTCAACCTTCAGCTAGAGGGAGCTTAGTTGACCAAAGGCTCAGCTGCATTTTCCCTGAGGCTACATCTTTTGCAGAACTGCTCCTTGCCAACCTTTGAGTACAGGCTGGGGCCTAAGGTTGACCAAGCCCTGCCTTAGACACATTAACCAGTTCCTGAGTGACAGGGGACTCCAAACTTTAGCTTAAAGAGTCCTTTTTTTAAAAAATTAATTTTTATTGGAGTATAGTTGTTTTACAATGTTGTGTGAGTTTCTGCTGTACAGCAAAGTGAATCAGCTATAAGTATACATATATCCCCTCTTTTTTAGATTTCCTTCCCATTTAGGTCACCACAGAGCACTGAGTAGAGTTCCGTGTGCTGTACAGTAGGTTCTCATTAGCTATCTATTTTATACTATTTTATATGTCAGTCCCACTCTCCCAATTCATCCCTCCACCGATATCCATATGTCAGTTCTCTAAGTCTGTGTCTCTATTTCTGCTTTGAAAATAAGTTCATCTGTATCATTTTTCTAGATTCTACATATAAGTCATATTATACAATATTTGTCTTTCTCTTTCTGACTTACTTCACTCTGTATGACAGTCTCTAGGTCCATCCATGTAGACTATCATATTAAATCAGAGAAAGACAAATATTATATGATATCACTTCTATGCGGAATCTAAAAGAAAAACAAATGACACAAATGAACTTATTTACAAAACAGAAACAGACTCAAAGACATAGAAGACAAATTTATGGTTACCAAAGGGGAAAGGGGAAGGGAGGGATAAATTAGGGGTTTGGGATTAACATATACACATTACTATATATAAAATAGATAACCCAAAAGGATCTACTGTACAGTGCAGGGAGCTATATTCAATATCTTGTAATAACCTATAATGGAAAAGAATCTGAAAAAGAATAGATATACCTATTGGATTAGCCAAAAATTTCATTCAGATTTTTCATAAGAAAATGGAAAAACTCAAGTGAACTTCTGGGCCAACCTGACATACATAACAGAATCATTTTGCTGTATACCTGAAATGTTGTAAGTCAACTATACTTCAATTAAAAATTTAAAAATAAAAATAAAAAATTTAAGAGTCCTTGACAGCCTTGCTGAGCCTTCCTTAGATAGTACAGAAGTCTAGGCACTTCTATCTAACTTTCCTTCCCTCTCTCTTCTCTGGGTCTGACTGTTCTCCCAGCCTTTCCCACATCCCAGCCAACCCCATTTTCCTTCACACAGGCTTTTCCCCTAAGACAATTCTTGAAAGCTTAACCCTGTCTTAGCATTTATCATTTGGAGGACCTGGACTAACACAACAGAATTATCTTTCCTCCTGTGAAATCCCCGTTTGCAATATGAGCATAAGATCGATGCTAGCTACACAAAGTAATACTACGTCACTAACTAGAGCTTGGGTCTTGAGTTCTAAGGCAGGGCTGTTGTAAACTCATCAATTAGCTCATCAAGTGCTCCATTACTGGATCAAACTTGGGCCAATGTTGTCTTGAATGTCCAAGACCAGAGGAGCCTTTCAGTGCAAACTTGACCTACAAAACTATGCAATAATGAATAGGTGTTGATTTAAGGGGCTAAGGTTGTGGTATTTGTTACACAACAGTAGAAACCACACACCTTGGAAGACTGAGCTGAGAAAGTGCTGATTTCTTTAATAAGAAGCAGAGCCTACCAGTACAATGGGAGGACAGGTTGAATCAAGCATCCCCACCAGAGCCAGAAGAGGGGTCAGAGAAAAAGAGTGAGACTGAGTGCTGACCCACATGCCTAGAGTCCAGCTGGTTGTAATTCTGGTCTAGACACCAAATAGATAAAAAAGACAGCATCTCAGAGGAGGGAGAGTGCCTGACTGACCATTTGCCTGGACTTCCTCAGCCACTAGTCTGATTGGATGGAAATGATGCTGAAATCTGTCTCTGTGCACCAGTGCCAAAGCAAATCTCAGAGTTTTGGGTGAAGTAGAAAAAAATAGTTTTATTGCTTTGTCAGGCAAAGGGGGACACAGCAGGCTCGTGCCTCTCAAAACTGTGTGTCCCAACACGGGGGGATTTGGTGAGGAGTTTTATAGCAATAGTTCAAGGGTGGGGTTGCTGATACAATTAGGGTGTGTGCAGGGTCTCCTAATCTTGACGAGCTTCTCTGGTCCCTTTAATCTCGCCTCAGGTGGTTTCTTGGCTTCTCCTCCCTTGATAAGCAACTGTTCGAATCTGCCCTTTGGAACTCAGGGAAGGTCACGGTGGCTGGAGTCTTGCCTACAAGAAATGGGGGACAAACGGGCTCCTTTTGTGCCCAGGAGTCCCACCGGGACCTTCTCAGTTTCAGAAGGAGGAAAGAAGTTATGAAGAGGAGGGCTTTCATTTTTATTTTCTTGGAAACATCCACCCCTAGAAAATGGGAATTCGTGGCCTGGAAATTGACCAATCTATCAAGGTCACTCCTCCTTGGGGAGGAAGACAGTAGGCAGAGGAGCACAGAGAAGGCTTGAGCTCTTTTTCCCAAGAGTTGTGTGTAGCATGAGGTCTCCAGTGCACCAGCAGCCTCATCGTGGATATCTTGGGAGGTGGCATCAGAAGACAGGACACTGAGAGAAACCTCAGCCTTGCCCATCTGGCCAGCAGCTGTGTGGGTGGTGAGAGGCTCATGTGAAGCTTACAAGTAGTGGGATGTCGGGAAGATACCTCCTTGCCTTAGGGTGCTCAGCCAATCGTAGGGGGCCAGCAACGAGTTTTGTGTGTGCGTGAGAGAGCTGGCCAAGCGTAGGGTGACAGTGATCAGCTGAACTGCTCAGAGTCTCCTACTTGACAGCATGAGCCAGGAAGAAGAGAGAAGAAACCAGCTAGTAGAAGGAGGTGTGTAAAGTGTGTTTTTATTGTTTTAATTTCTTTTTATTTTTTATTTTACTTTTTTTTATTGTGGTAAAACACTTAACATGAGATCTACACTTTGGAAAATGTTCTAGTGTACAACACAGTATTGTTAATCATAGATTGTACAGAAGAACTCTAGAACATACTCATCTGTATAACCGAAACTTTATAACCATCAAATAACAAGTCCCCCTTCCACAAGCCCCTGATAACTACCATTCTACTCTCTGCTTTTGAGTTTGACTATCTTATTTTATTTTTCAATTTAAATCTTTATTAAATCTACCAAGTCATTTAAAAATTTTTTATTTTAAATTGGAGTAGAGTTGATTAACAATGTTGTGTTAGTTTCAGCTGTACAGCAAAGTGATTCAGTTATACATATACAAGTATCTATTCATCAAATTCTTTTCACATACAGGTTACTACAGAATATTGAGCAGAGTTCCCTGTGCCATACAGGAGGTCCTTATTGGTTATCTATTTTACATAGATCAGTGTGTACATGTCCATCCCAAACTCTCAGTACATAAAATATGTTGTGATTTTCTCACCTTGGAAGTAAGGAAAGGGCAGGAGACAGAGAAAAGTTGCCACGTGGGAAGGAATTCCCACAGAACTTTGTTATAATGATCTCTTCCTGAGGAAAGAGAAGTGAAAATAACACTGATGTCGAGAAGATGTTTTTAAATTATGATTTCAAGTTTTTTTATTTACTTAGAAGTAAACCTACCTATGACCCAGGGATTCCACTCCTAGGTATTTTTACCCTGGAGAAATGAAAATGTATGTTTACGAAAACATTTGTAGAAGAATGTTCATAGCAGCTTTATTCACAGTAGGCAAAATAGGGGATTTTCATATGCTTCATTTGGCAAAACTAGTGAATTATAAATCAGTCAAAGACCTACTCAAAACACACTTTTGTGAGAGACCCAGATGCACCCCTTACACTCAAGCTGGAAGACACCTCATCTTGCAAAATCTCTTTTGCACATTACCTCACTGAGCCCACTGAGGGGAAGTACAGTATCTGGAGAACAAAAGTTCACTATCAAGATTATTTTCTAGTGTGCCTTCACCATCATATATTTTAAAAAACATGTGAAAACACCATCATAACTATGGGGAAAAGTAAACTTTGATCCTGAGGCTAAGCTAAGCCTTCAGGGTTTGCGAGATCAACAAACCACATGTTATATAAACAGAGACTTTCAGACAAATTGTTAAACCTGGTTTCATATTTACCACTAAAAAGAGTTGACTTGGAGGTGAGGAAAGAGCGTTGCCTTTGTAACTGGGTCCAAACCTCGGCTCTGCCTCTTACCCTCATCTTATCCTCTGGAGCTCAGTACAGCTGCACCTCGCTTTGAAATATGAGAGAGGGGATACACATGAAAGAGTGTGGGGTACCGTATACATGGGATGAAGGGTCTCTAGTCCACATGTTTTAGGGAATGCTAGTTTTTCTGATGCATTCAGCCAGTTCGTCAGGAAACCCTTAATTCTTGGCAATGGAGTCAGTTTTGGAGGCCAGGAAGTTGGGGGCGGTCAGGAAAACCTGAATACCTGACCTCCTTTGAAATGTCAAGATCCTCTAGACACTGTTTTAACCCAAGCTTTAAAAGAAATGACTGTTTTGTTTGCTTTCACTCCATTTTCCATTCTCTCATAGAGACACCAAAGCACAGTCAAGCCAGCAAACAGAAGCAGAAACAAAACCACAACAAAAAGACTAAAAGACAAGGATGAGATGAAGGGGAAAAACCACCAGAGTCTGTATAATTCACAGACTGATTATCAACACTGGACATTTGAGAGTTGAGCACATTTATATGACTCAGAGCCACCAGAAGGCTAAAGGGGGTTCCCTAATGTAAAGCAAGTTCTACACATTTTAACAATTTTTACCGTGAGCCAAGAGTGATAATTCAACTGAAGAGTATCCCTCCATAGTCTTAGACACGGGATAGAATTGTTTAATTGTAAAACAGAAAAAATTGTTTTATGAGGTTCATTGTTGTGTGTGCATAAAAGCCACTGTATTCAGTAGCGATGAGCAGATGTTGTAGTTTCTCTTGTAGAGGAAACTGTCAAGTTTAAGCCCTTTTTCTTTTCACTTCTTTCCTCAGCATGAAAAGACATTGACTTTGAGCTGAATGTGTTTGCATTTTACAGTCTTGTAATAGAGTTATTAAAAAGGTTTCTGTCCCTTCCTTTCAGGTATTTTGGAAGGTTTTGAGATTTTAATTTTTTTTAATTTAAAAAATTTTTATTTTACATTGAAGTACGGTTGACTAACAATGCTGTGTTAGTTTCAGGTATTTTAAAATGTTTTTATTTATTGTTTGAACAGTTCTAGGAACTACTCACCTGTGGTTCATGATATTGACAGATCTTTTGTCACATTTGGATACGATTTTCAGGGTGGTTGTGAAGACTTGTAATTTTCCAGGAAGTCTCTGCTGCTGTGGCCCGTGTGGATGGATGCCCTGCTCTGATACTCATAAAAGGACCTGCCTACTGTAATATAATAGCAAGTCCTCAAAAATATCAGTAGAAATGGGGAGGAGATGTTTGAGCTCACAGATTTTGTGTGGAAATGATGCACAGGAGGGGGTTATGGGAGCTGATTAGATGGAGCCCACCCAAGGCTGCTTCTGATCTGAGCTGAGTCTCTATAGGCATAAATCTAAGCCCAAAGGAGAGACTCTCTTTACAGAGAATCTCTGAGCTGTGTTTCTCCCTCTAACAACTGTGGGAAGCCTGGTAACTGAACCCAATACTTGATCTTGTGTGACCTTAAAAGAGCATTAAGGATCTTTCTTAAAATAGAGTGCTAGCAAACAACTACCAATCAGTGGCAACTGGAACTTTCAATCAATGATGGAGACATCATGCAGTTCTGAGATTAGGATAAGCTTTGTAGCATAAACATGGTTCTAGGTGATCTTTTACTTGATTCATATACAGAATTAAAAATAGATTTGGGGCCAATCTGAAGTTAAGACTTGGGCACTGGGTCAGCCTTGTGGAAAGACCCATGTAGTGAGGGGGTGAGATGTCCAGTCAACAGTCATGTGGATGGGTGTGGAAGAGGACCCTCCAGCCTCAAGTGAAAGTAGCTCCAGCTGACATCTCGATGGCCAACTTCATTAGATCCCAAGTCATCACCATCAAGCTAAGCTGCTTCCTGACCTTCAGAAACTGAGTGAGATAATAAATGTTTTTTTAAGTCCCCCCCCCCAAAAAAAGACTTCATTTCTAAAGGAATAGTGAGAGATCTCCCTCCCACAGTTTATTGTAGGTGAGTCCAACTATCATACAGCTATTGCCGTTGCTGACTTGCCAACTTGGTAGGGGGTGAGTTACACATGCACTGACTTATCCACGTTTTTCTTCTCCACTAGGTCTCACTGAGCTTCCAAAACATGCGCAAAGTCATGTGGTACTGCCAAGGAGCCAATGGACTGTGAGTCACACAGCACTGACTAACCAATCATTTATTTCATGTCTGACACTTGTGGACGTGCACCTTATCTCTTGAGGCAGCGAATACTCTACATCATGTCACATCAGAGGCTCAACACAACAGGGCTGGGAAACATCTGGCTAATGTTTCATCCAAATACCTTCCAAGATGGCAATAACTATCTAACAGAGAAGAACTACTGAATAGCAGTTGGCAGCCTTGAAGAGCATGTTTAGAATAACCCAGTGCCACTAATGTAGAGAAGGCAGTCTTGTCATTTGAAGGGCAACCTAAGTCACACCTTGTTGCAAAATAAGTGTCCCTTTTGGACCCAGTATAACATGAAAATTTCTTATGTTATCCATTTTGCATACTTTACAGTGTTAGTATGTGCATGTGTGTGTGTATTTATGTTTTTATGGTGGGGATCATTAAACATTATATTTTGGTGTTGAGGCTCTTGCAGAAATAAAATCATTATATAGAAGAGGGGACATCATAAGCTTTATCTGTCACAATCATGCTGGTTAGGACGTTTGTGTTAATGGGACTTCAAGATGTTCCATTGTTTATAGACTGTGTGATAGACAAAAATATTTGGGAGCAATACTGAAACTTTAAGCAACCTCCTTGGTACATCCTCAGATTCAAGAGCATCTTATACTCAGCACACTCCGACCAAATCCGATTGCCCTACTTAGACCCTGCTGGCTGCACCCCACCACCAGGAACCTAGGACAGAGACCCCTCAGTGCTATCTGACTCCCCCTCCCTCATTTTGCTCCTCATGGACATTTGGTCACTGGTTCTGACATCCCACCCCTCCTTTCCCAGCCCCTCTCTGACCATACGCCTTGGTTCAGGACTAATCATTGCTCATGTAGAAATGCATTAATCTACTCATGGAGTTACTTGCGTCCAGATTAATTAATTTGTTTATCTGCCATCTCCTCTATTAGTTGTGAATTGGTTCAGCAGTAGAAACCATGTTTTAGTCATGGCTCTGCAATTTCTGATTAAACCCACTGCCCAGCATCTGTATGTAAGAAATGAAGCAGGACCCTCTGGGGCCTTCCCAGGATAGCCCCACACCCCCCACCATGTCCTCAGCCTGCCTTTTGTCTGTAGAAAAACTTTAGTAAAAGAATAAATTTCATCAGAGAAGTGAGAAAATGCAGAAGCAAAGGAAAACAGTCAAATAAGACCAAGTAATAATAGTTTAGTCATTAAACAAAGGCCTTTATCTCCTCCTCAAGGACTATAGATAATATTCAGAGTCATGTCCTGTGAACTGTTTTATAGATACTGAAACCCCCTCCAGATGGAAGACATTAACTACATGTCGACCAGACCGTAGCCATGACATAAGCTGCCACAGTTCCAAGGAACTGGCCTCAAAGAAATGGGAACAAACAGACCCTGGAACTGAAGATTAACTGTTCTTAGAAAACAATCAAGATGATGCTGGTTGGACCACTGCATGACCAATTTCAAGATGAGTGTCAGAGCTGACTGTGCTGTTTCTGCATGTAGCCCCCTCCCTCTGCCTATAAAAGCTCTTGCCCACTGGTTGCCATGGGGGTGGGAGGGAGAGAGTCGGCCTTTGGACAGGAGTCCGCCCTCCCCACAGTTGCTGGCATCCAAAACAAAGCAAACTTTCCTTTCTACCAACCTTACCTCCCAAGTATTGGCTTTCAAGTGGCAAGAAGGCAGACCCCACTTTCAGTAACATATATGTTTGTGTTTCTGTGTATTTCTGTGGATATGCATGTATGTGCATGTGCATGTGTGTCATTCAATAAAATCCAACATCATGAGAATAGGACCAAGTTGTAAGTCCCTGCAAGCCAGGTGACAGCATGAATGATAATAAGTACTATTCTTTGAATGCCTGCATTGAGCCAGGTAATTGAGACACATTTTGTGAGATCAGTCTCACAACATTTAGAGGCAGCTGTTACTAGTCATAACTTCCAGGTTACTGAATAAAGACTCAAAGAGGTTATGTAAGTGCTTAGATCCATCTGACTCCAGAACCTTTATATACCTAGAGACAAGTGCTATAAAGTGTAGAAGGGCTGCAAACAAAAATTAGGGAAGGTTTTTCTTTTTTTAATTAATTTATTTTTATTTATTTTTGGTTGTGTTGGGTCTTCATTGCTGCACGCAGGCTTTCTCTAGTTGTGGCGAGCAGGGGCTACTCTTCGTTGCAGTGCACAGGCTTCTGATGGCGGTGGCTTCTCTTGTTGCGGAACACGGGCTCTAGGCATGCAGGCTTCAGTAGTTGTGGCACACGGGCTCAGTAGTTGTGGCTCGTGGGCTCAGTAGTTGTGGCTTGTGGGCTCTAGAGCACAGGCTCAGTAGCTGTGGCGTATGGGGCTTAGTTGATCTGTGGCATGTGAGATCTTCCCAGACCAGGGCTCAAACCCGTGTCCCCTGAACTGGCAGGCAGATTCTTAACCACTGCACTGCCAGGGAAGCCCCAAATTAGGGAAGTTTTGTTGAGAAGCTTTGCCTGCCTTAACCTCTTGCCCAGTTCCCCAGTCTGTCCACTAGATTCATTCAGGTTCAGAGCTCATTTTTCATTATGAGAATTGCATTTGAATGAACAATAAAAGAGTACAGGGGTAGACTCCTACTACATACTTACATACCTGCATGTAAAATTACTTTCTGATTGTAGAGCTGCTATTTTTAATTTGGATGTGTATAAGTGTGTGTGTGTGTGTGTGTGTGTGTGTATGTATGTGTGTTTTAATGTTTAGAGACCCAACATTTGGACACCTTCAACTGATTTAATTGAAAAGTCCCCTGACAGAGAAAACTCAGTACTATATGAGGATAGCTATAACCTAGTGCAATTTGTTTATTGCATTTTGAGAATGCTGTGTATCCTTTCTACATTTAACATAATCTATTAAACTGGTACCTAACATTGATTACAAGATTATATTCCAGATTATTTAAAATAGCTTCCTTGTATCTAGTCAGACGTGTAAATGTTGAGTGACAAGTTAAGATTCTTACTCAGACTGGGAATTCCTTTCAGAATCAGCTCATAAACACTCATGAATGACATATGCCTGAAGAGGATTTGATTATGTTACTTTGTATCACAGGCTTTGGAAAAGTGTTAATGGCTGACTTACATTTGCTCTGTTGGGATTTATGTTGAAAATAGAGTTTCATTTTATAGACAGCCTCCTGTTGTGCATTAGTGGTTCTTTTTCTACTTCATTGGCTAACAAGAAACAATTCCAACCCAATCATTTTGACAATGGAAGTTATAAGAATTGCCCCATTTCCACAGAAAAGTTTGCTATAATTCATCCAACACCTGTTAAGAGTTTTCCATATATCATGATCTGTGCTATATGTTTTTAACTTACCTGACTGTCAATAATCCTGTGAGTTGGGTACCATTATCTCTGTTTGATGGATAAAGAAGCTGAGACCCAGAAGGTCAGGCATTTAGTAATAAACGGATTCTACCCTGGGCTCTTGAGAACTGAATAGAATTGTACAGATTGTTTCCCCAAGTCTCAAAGCCTATATGTCCTTACATGTATATGTTAGCAGTTCCTTGTGGTCTCTGAAGTATAAAGACCATGATATCCAGGACACTTTGGGAATTCAATTAAGTCAGATCGCTAGCCAGCTAAATAGACCTGAGATTTGAGTGAACGTAACGTTGTGAGTACTGATTCAGAAAACTTCGAAGAAACACAGAACATGTTTAATATGCTTCCTCAATCAATGATGAACACTAAACCTTATTTTCCGATGCCGTGAAAGAAAACTTTTTTTTAAAATTTCAGATCTTTTTTTTTTTTAACATCTTACTGGAGTATAATTGCTTTACAATGGTGTGTTAGTTTCTGCTTTATAACAAAGCGAATCAGCTATACATATACATATATCCCCATATCCACTCCCTCTTGCGCCTCCCTCCCACCCTTCCTATCCCACCCCTCTAGGTGGACACAAAGCACCGAGCTGATCTCCCTGTGCTATGCGGCTGCTTCCCACTAGCTATCGATTTTATATTTGGTAGTGTATACATGTCCATGCCTCTCTCTCACTTCGTCCCAGCTTACCCTTTCCCCTCCCCCTGTCCTCAAGTCCATTCTCTAGTAGGTCTGCATCTTTATTCCTGAAAACTTTTAACTGTGTAGCTCTCGCTGATCAATAGCTCAAACTCTAGAGCCAGAAGTTTAGCAGGTCATCCTGCCTTTAATACTTTTTAGCTTTGTGACTTTATTCAAGTTTCTTAACTCTGTGCCTCAATTTCCTCTTGTGTACTATGGTGCTAATAACAGCGTTTACACCATAGAACAGTATAATGATTAACTGAATCCTCCTTGAGAGTTATTATTTTCATTGTTATTAGCATCTCCTTAAAACCTTGAAACTATAAATTAGATGAAAAAGCTTTTCTAATAGTTATTATTATATTTCAAGACACGTGATTGGAACTGAGCAATCCACTACTTTTCCCCTCCAATTTATATGACCTAGGAGATAGAATTACTCCTCATTTTGTGTTTCTCGCAATAAAACATTTATGGGTAAGTTAATGTAGAGCACTCTGCTTATCTCTAAGGAGTATTTTGTAAACTCTTCTGAGAAGTCTATCATTTCCTATAATTCATACAGCACTTTTAAATTTCCTGATGTGTTTTTACATAGCTGACCTTATATTTACAACAACCCAGTAATGTTGGAAGGGAAATATTACCACCGTTATTTACAAAAGCAGAAAGTGAGTTTAAAAGTGAAGTTTGGGCGGAAGGAAGTATAGAGGCTCTATCTTCTAATTCTTAGTCTCTTGTGTCTTTTTCTGGACCAGCCTGAGAAGAGAGGAAAGGTAACAGCGTTCTGTTTGCCAGAAAACTGGATTTTCCCCTCTTCACCCATCCCAGTGAAACATTGTCCCTAATGAAACCAAGAGCACACGGGAAGAAAGGACTGAGTCACCTTTAAAACGGTACCAGGAAAAAACAAAGTGCGGGAACTTTTCTCTTTGTTGTTAAAGGCTTCTAGAAGCTTCTCAAGCAAACACAGAGTAGATTTTAAAAGCAAGACCCCAATTTACTAACTGCAGAACAGTTCCTTTCTCCTCAAAATAATCATTCATAATTCCTTCTCTCACTGACTAAAGATCATAGGAGAAACCAAGCCTACCAAGGAAGCCTAGAACAAATCTTTACAAGCAATATCATTCCAGAGTTATCTTCAATTGCATATTTTACCTTCATTAAGATTCAGTGTCAAAATTAAAAGTTAAAATACTTGAGAGGAGAACAATTTTGGCAGATGGCTAGTTTGAGAGACTGCTACATTCTCCTTTAGAGCCTAGACGTTGTAGGTCAATATACTTAGCTTTAAAAAACTATTCATATATATATATACACAAACACACGACCAAGCACAAACAATAACAAAAACAAAAAATTCACAACTGTTCAACTGTCCTCACTTCCCTTTGAACTTGGAAACCATTGTATTCTCCCCAATAAGATGTGAGCAGAAGAATTGGGGTGGAATTTATCAAGAAACCTTTTAAAAGAGAACCAGCTAGCACCTGTGTTTTCTCCTTCTATCTGTCTGAAATGCTGACAGGATGACTGGAGGTGTAACAGAAATGAGGGAACGCTTCAGAAAATCCAGGGGTCTTCAGCCAGGATACAGTTGAGCCCCTGTGCCAGCCTTGAATCACCTACCTTTCAATTTCTTCTTATCACAAAATGAATGAATAAATAAGTGAAATAATTAATATATAAGTAAGGAAATAAATGAATTTCAATTTTTATTAAACTCAATATTTGGATTTCTGTTATATAAGGCCATACCCAATTTTGTCCGTAGACAAAAGTGGACCCTAACAGTAAATGAGTCTTTCCCCCATGCACAGACCCACCATCTGTGCAAAAACACAGCACAAGGTAAGCCCTGTCATCCGTGAGCAATTCTCAAAGACATTCACACATGTGGTTTCCCATTACAGAAGAAATACCTTTTAAAAATGCCTTCTATTCATAAAAACACACATACACAAAACTATCTCTATAATGGCTATTTGGATTAAAGCATAGCAATTTATATTTGTTTATATTGATTTTAAATAGAATAAGGTAGAGAAATGGTAAAAAAAAAAAAAAAAGGAAAAGAAAAAGTCCTTTTTATCACATTGAAGTGAAATGAAGAGAGTTTATTTGAGAAAGTCAGTCCAGGAGCTGGATTCACATCCGATGTTTGATAAGAACAAAGGCTGGCTGGACCTTTGGCAGTGGAGACTTTGTTGGGGGTCCCAGCCATCCCTCTGAACTCTGCCATCTCTCAGTTCAGCCCTTGTTCAATGTGCTAATCCAGAACCCATCTTTTAATCGGAGGTACACCTCACTTCCTTAAGAGACAGAAAAACTTCAAAGGATGCCTTAATTTTATCATGGTATGGTAAGCCGTTAATATTTTCCTATCTCTTTTGAAATCTCACTTTAGTAACAAATAGCTCTTACCCTCAAAGTTTTGAAATAATACTAAACTTTATCATGGATAAATCATAGAACACTATGAGAAATGACAACAGATTGAGTCTCTTGTCATCATTTCAATTAAAATGATCTTACAAAAGACCTATTTTGCATATACAATAGAAGTGAGACATAGCTCAAGATGCATCAAATTATAAAACTAGAAGTTTCTGCTGGGGGATATTTGATGATGAAGACTGAGAACACAAATACAATGAAGTGGAAAACACTGTTCATCATTATTGATTGTCACCTTCATGGAATTGCAGCAGGTATTTTTGTTTTGCCTCTATACCTAGTGCAATATGCTAGCTTTCTAATTAAAATAAATGGAGTCAGAAATGTGAGAGGTAGAGGAGGACTTGCTTGAGGGGTTAAGGTAAACAGAATAATGTCCCTTCCCAAAGATGTCTACATCTTAATTCCTGCAGCCCATGAATACCTTACTTTACATGGCAAAAGAGTCTCTGCAGATGTGATTATATTAAGGACATTGACATGAGACGATTATCCAGGTGGGCCCAATGGAATCCCATGGGTCCCTATAAGAAAAAGGAGGAGGTCGTCAGCACTGAAGATGCCTTGCTACTGACTTTGAACATGGAGAAAGGAATTCATCCATTCAATGAGCCAAAGAATGCAGGTAACCTCTAGAAGCTGGGAAAATCAAGGAAACAGATTGTCCCCCGGGGCCTTCAGAAGAAGTGGAGCCTGTTGACACCTTGATTTTAGCCCAGTAAAATGTACTGTGGCCTTCTGACCTCCAGAATCGTAAAGTAATACACTTGTGTTGTTTTATGATATTGTTTTGGGAGAAATTTGTTACAACAATAGGAAACTTTTCAGTAATATAGGGTTTATGTTTGGTTTGAATTTTGAGTTCAGTGGAAAGATCAGGGAGGTTACGTATTCCCATTTAAGGAAACACTAAATACGAAGTGAACAAACAATAAAGCATGAAGGCTGGAAGGAGAATGATGAGGTGACCTGGATGAAATGAAGATACATGTGAGAAAGAGATGCCTGTGTGCAGGAGGGGAGCTTAGGTGATACAGGTGCCCATATCCCCAAATAAATTTATCTGCCTTTTTAAGGAATTTGAACAATAAGGAATCACGGGGAATGACTTAATTGGATTTGCATTTGGGAAGATTTAAAAAATTGCCCTCACAAGAAGCAGAGTAGGATTGAAAAGCAATGATACCAGTTCAAAACCAAGGAATGTAATACCTAATGGGAAGAGTATATAATGTGGGCAATCTGTTCAGGAGCACCTTGATGGAAAAAGGTGATGGTTAAGCACCAAAGGATAACTTCTAGTTCTGATTTGCATCTATAGCAACTGAGAAGACCCAGCAGGATCAGAGGAACAACTATGGTCCAAGGGGGTCCCACCTCACTCCCCTCTTCCAAAGAGGACCCACAGTAAAATATTCCATAAACTGGAGACTTCACTTTGCAAAATTGGTCCTAAAAGTACCATTAACTACTATGGTTCTGGAAAACTGTACTATTTTTGTGATTAGAATTCATGAACGTTTGCAGGCAAAATTTTAATTTTCTATTTATCTTAAACTTTTAACTTTTTGACTTGCATAGGAGGTTAATTCTCTCCATTTTTACACTAATATGTATAAATAAGGGGGGAGAGATAAATTAGGAGCTTGGGGTGAACACAAACACACTACTATATATAAAATAGATAACCAACAAGGGCCTACTGTATAGCACAGGGAACTCTACTCAATATTTTGTGATAACCTATAAGGGAAAAGAATCTGAATGTACACCTGAAACTAACACAGCATTGTAAATCAACTATACTTCAATTTTTAAAAAGGCAAAATAAATAAACAGCTAAAATATGGGGCCTTCTCAAATAACGTGAGGTCAATTATAAAGAAAAAAATAAATAAGCAAGACATCATTTTGACAAGTTTTTAAGTGATGATTAGACAACACCCACTACTACCCCAAACCTCTCCAGGAAAGCTTTCTGTTCTAGGCATGCCCCTATGCATAATAACCGGAAGTCATTTATTCTCACCATATAAGAGAGTTTGAATCTTCAACCAATTCCCTTTTGTTGAAGAAATTCACAAGAACACGAAACACTAACACATGCCTTTTAGTTATACTTTGTTAAAAAAAAAGGAATTTCCAAATATCGTACCCACCTTTTGTTTTTCTTCACCTGAAGCCCCAATCCTTATTTTCAGCCTTTTGCTGATTTCCCAAAATGTTCTGGCATTAGAGTAAACACATGTTCAAGTCTCCTCTCAGGACGCAGCCCATGTGTCAACGTACTTGTGACAATCTGGGTGAATCCTTTACCAGCATTTTGAAAATTACTTATCAAATGTAACATATTAGCTAAATATTCCAACTTTCTCTCTTGTCTATTTAACTCATTAACCTTTCTTTTCACTCTTAATGGAAGTGAAGAGAAGCAATTTATTAGTTCTGACATGCCTATCAGACTTATAAAGAAGGTATCAGTGGAAATAGTGTTTAATATATCTGAAAAAAGACATATTTTTCTACTACAGATCTCTGTGAACCATTAATAAAGTTAATCCTCTCAGCATATGTTATTTACTGAAAGAAGTCACCATTTTGCATAGGCATAATGCCAGAGCTATAATAAAATGAATTAAGACTTATTATGATGATTTTAACCTCATGATAAAATAATTAGGCAGAACAGAAAATTGAAATTGAAAACATGTGGAGACCATCTTTCTGGTCTCTGGATTAATTTCAAATGTTCTAGGAGTATTAATCAGCTGGTTGTCCTACTTTCTATACTCCTATTAGACTCCTATTAGATGTGTTAAGATAAACAAACACATTCCCCCAGACAGCAGGACCAGGCTTGGTTCAGTCCTCCACTTAGAGGATACCTAGACCTGAAAAGAGCAGAGATGTGCTTGGATTTGACATAGAAGAGCTTTCTGTGTGGTTTTCATGTATGGGAACAGCTGGAGTAGGCACTGAATTAAGTCTGTGTATGATGTGGTTACATAGATGATAGATCGATTGATAGATGAATGATATGTGATAGAGATAGATAACAGATAGATGATAGAGATAGATAGATAAATGATAAGTGATAAATGATAGATAGATAGATAATAGATAAATAGATAGATGAAAAATGACAGAGATAGATAAACAGATTGATGGATGATAAATGACAGATGATAGATAGATAATAAATGATAGATGATAGAGATAGACAGATGTTAGATAATAGATAGATAGATAGATAAATAGATAGATAAAGAATCTGCCAAGGCAGAGTCTGTGCTCTGAGTTAATAAGGACAGGAGAACCCAGAAGGAATTTTGGAAGAAAGAATGAGGGAAGGTTGAGGCCACCCACTTCACTGTGAAGAGAGATACAACCTTGAAACTATTATGGCTCTCCTTACTCTCCGGTCTGTATTATAACTCTTTGTCATCTTCTATTTTTCTTTCTCACAAGACGATGATCTCTTAAGATAATATATAAGAAGTTCAGTTTTAAAATCTAACATATCTATATCTGAGGCCTGGCCTCACCTCTTGTCAGGTCAGCAGCTTTCACTAGATGATCCAGTATCTTTAAATTTTAGTTTTCTCACCTGTGAAACAGGAATAATACCCTTCTTAAGGGTCTCTGTGAGGCAAAATTAGAGAACATGTTAAAAAGAGAGATTTGGGCTCAAATCTCCCATTCAGCTTCAGCCTGGGCTTTTGAAGGACTTAATCAGAGGACTGTTATTTGAGTCAGGGCTGTGCTTGCCTGTGGTCAGGGGTCACACAGACCTCTGTGAGAACACAAAGGCTGCCCGACACCTGACAGGCATCTCCACCTTAGTCACACTGCGAGGCACACCTTAAGATGTGTTATTAATATCCAGATTCTCTCCTTCAAATAGAGACCTATAAAGAATTTTGAATGAAAAAATATTTTTATGCATTTTATATATTGAAATTCTATTGATCAATAGAACTGTAAATATATACTTATTATGATTAGTAAAATGATATAAACATTAATAATGATGGTTAAACTTATTACTTTTATGTGCAAAAGCATTTAAGAACTTTTGGTCGATTTAATAAATAGAGACAGTTAATACAAATCTTAGGACACTTGATAGTAAGTAACTTTAAAAAAAAGAATTATATCCTTTAAGCCAAAAATGGAAAACTTTAAAAATAATGATGCAAAGCAGAATTATAGAAAGCAGATTATACTCGAGTCTAAATATGGTAGAATTGCTAGGTGTAATAGCATTCACAATATAAAGCAAAATAAAGCAAAAAGCTTTCAAGAACCCTGTCTAATTTTTTAAAAAATCAATTCAGGCCCTGACTCTTTCAAAGAAAGAAAATACTATTTGGGAATTGTATATATCTCATGAGGATGAAGTGAAAGCAGAATGCATGTTTTGCGATTACAAAACTTCATAAGGAGAAAAAACATTTCCAAAATGATATAACATCTATGATAAATAATCTTTACTGAAATGTAGTACAGGATATAGAGAATATGAAGTAACGGTAAAAGCATTAAAGATAAATTAGGTACTTCCTAATTTAGTTCCTAACTGTTCAGTTCAGAACTGTTCAGTTCCTAGTTCAGTTCCTAACTGAACTTACCAAGTTCAGTTGAAATGAGCATCTTTTTAGTTTCACGAACAAGAGGAACAATCTATTAGCACACTGTTGAGAAATTATCTTCCCCAATAATGTCAAACTGAATCCTTACATTTCTTAATAAAATATTATTTTTGGATACAAATCTATATTTGTTTTTGATTCCATCATAAGCTGATATTTACTTTACCCAGCTGTGGTTAATGATTCATTTTCACACTTATCCATTCATCATTTGCTTTCAAAGCTTATTCAGAACATGTCACAGTTAAGTTTGCCTAGAGAAAGTCCCTAAAACAAGGATTTCAATGTGAGCAGTGTTTGAGAGGTGATCCCTGAAAACATGGGGAGCAGAGTTGGGGAGTGAGAGCATTTTAGGTTTTATCCCAGAAGCAATCAGAGGCTATTATATAGAGAAGTGGTGAAATTAGATTTCCATTTAAACAAACAACCAAAAATGACTATCTAAGGGAGAATGAATTTGTAGAAATCAACACTCAGTATGAGAACTGTTAACGGGTAGGTATTACTATAATCCGTGCTAGAGGTCATGTACAGGAGCCTGTATACATCTTGCAAGGATGAATTAAAAGCATAATGTGTGCTTTGCTTTTTAAAATATTTTATAATGAGGAGAAAGTTATGAAATTATATCACATCTATGATGCATAATCTTTTATGGAAACATAACACAGAATATAGAGAATATAAAAGAAAAGGTGAAAGGTGGGATTAAGGCTCTAGAGAGCAAGAGAGGTTGACAAGTTAGAGGATTTAGAGGTTGGATGTGGAAGGGACAGGAGCAGAATGATATCCATGCATCTGGCATAAACACCACCTCTGGGGAGGTGGTGACCAGCCCGTTGGTTGTAGATCTATGAGTCGGTTATCAGACAAGACCAGCCCAGAGAAATGACTTCTGAATTAAATACGTGCTTGCTACTTAGGGCATTAAGCTTGGGATATTATTGTAGCTTATTGTGTCAATAAATAATTTATATAGAAATTGATACCTAGAAGGAATAATATCATAAAAAAACTTAAAATATATGGCATTGGCTTTAGAACCAGGTGGCAGGAAGAAGCTGACAGAATGACAAGAAAATTGTTAGCAAAGGCTGTAAAAAATGATTTAAAAAAATGTATTAAGGCTGGAAAAGAGGAGACTCAGGCTACATAGTAGCAGAAAAATACTGTGTTCACTTGGAAATTGAAAATGAAGGACCTAGTGAACTTTTGGATTTGGTTAAGAAGACCTTCAGTTAGAATATTGAATGTGTCAGCAAGTTGCTTCTAGCTTTGCGTGATAAGATATACAAATAGATGGGCTAAAGAAAGAACTGAGCAATTTGTAAGAAGAATTTAGAGGAAATATCAGAGAGAAAAGCCTTGTCGGGTTAGAAAATAAAACTATTTTTTTATCCCTAGCCTCTCTAGCCAGCAAAACATTCGTAAAATACAGCTTGAGGAGGAGATCAAGTAAAGTGAGTGCTTATACAATCTTTTATGATGCTTCTATGCTCTGTGCTGTGATGCATTCCCATTCACAGAGGGCCTTCTAACCGCTAAAAAAAAAAAGAACTTCTCGAAATCTTAAAGGATTCTAGAAATCCCACAAGAACTTGATATGCCTTAAATAGCTGTAATTAAATCTAGAGAAAGGCTTGTCTCTTGAATTGTAGGTATAGTCTTCACCGTTAGAACTGAATGGAATCAGATTCACAGAAAACCTAAAAAGTTCTTAAAGGAGCTATGTGAGCAAAAGTGCTGCAAGACTAAAAATGAAATTATTTGAAAATCAAAAAGGCAATAAAGAAGTGGGAAAGTTCCTCGAAGGCCATATTTTCCAGTGGAAATACACCTCACTGTCAGAGCAGGGAATCTGGGGATATTTGTTCAACAGGATTTTGAAATGTTATGGAACAATGACTGCTATGTCTCATTTCTTACCTTTTCAAATGAGAATGATTATTAAGTGAACCATACTTCTTTTCCACCCTTGTATGTTTGGGGGATGTGAAACAGATATCTTGTCTTTTTGGTCCTTAAATCTCTGAATCGAGAGGAGCCACATCAGGACCTGATGTAGAACCCAAGGTACTGAATTTTGATCCTCAGGCTATAATTGGATATCACTTTGAGGATATGTAAGGAGGTGAAGAAATTTTGCAGGTGGAAGGAATATGAATGGCTATGGCAGAAGATAGAGACTATTGCATATTGGTGATAAAATGCCCACATTTCTTCACCCTGCCCTCTCTTCAGGCCCTCTGCAATGCAATTTTGCAGTAACTCCCACCAAAAGCCATGAGAATCTGGGATGGCCTTGTAACTTCCATCGATCTACATGTCTAACTTTATGTAAGTGCTACACCATCTTGATTGCTGTCGCTTTGTAGTAAGTTTTGAAATCGGGTGGATGAGTCTACCCATTTTGTTCTTTTTCAAGATTGTTTTAAATATCCAGTATTGAGTTAAAAATGGAATCAGAACCTAGTCAAAAGTATGTCCTTAGCATTGGACAAAAGTAGTGTTTGGTACTTTCCCTGTAAATAGGAAAGTGCTCAGCACAGGACCAGTTATATAACATGTGTATAATAAATGTGCATTCCCATTTAAGTATACTTTCTTTTCACACACAAGATAATATTCTATTGCTTAAGATAGACTTTGGCAGCTCTTAGACATTTTCTGTGTACAGATTCCAGATAGCAGGATTTTCTATCTTCCAATGCGATCTAGAGAATCCCCTCTAATGAAAGATTTGAGATCACAAAGTTAAAACATGATAGCACGATTTTCTATCTTCCAATGTGGTCTAGAGACATCTCCTCTAATGAAAGAATTGAGATCACAAAGTTAAAATGTGGGAATCTTGTCACAACATGGTGGAGACTTAAATCCTCGGTCTAGATGTGTGGTACCCCTTGGGATATCCCAGGGCCAGATAGCCACAGTGCTGAACGAGCGAGAGATGATCATATCTGACAAGCTGGCTTTCTTTCCTTGTTGATATGGAGCTCCCAAAAGAGCTGTCAGGCATTTTGTGCCCGGTGAACTATAGAGCAGCCTGTACTTCTCTGACTGTGTTTTTCCAGCCTGGGATGTGGGGAAATAAGAGACACATAAACCCCTGGAAACTCTACTGAGTGGCCTGAAACACTGAATTTCATTGTAGACTCATTTCTGAATATTGGTCAGATTTCTTAGATAAAAGCAAGAGCCACTCAAATCAATTAACTCTGTCTGTCAAAGGTTTTTCTTGTTCTTTAGATTCCTCCTGTCACGCCCTCTTGCTGGGTCAATATCCCTTTCCTGAATTTTCTCCTCTTTCTTCAAGGTTTACTTATCCTGAGTACATCTTTCACTGGAATTTGTCATGTTCTTTCTCTAGATCCTTATTACCACAAATCCCCTGGCTCTCTATTTTTCCTTCCCACCCTTGCCATACCCTCATCTAATCATCTTTTTACAAAGCCTTCCTGAAAAGAGATATTTATAATGAAACCTGAGGAAGTTGGTGACAATTTCAGACAATTGTAACACACCAAATACAATTTTAAGTGACTTATTACCTTCCAGGCATTCTGTGAGCTGCTGGAGACCCATCCATGGAAAGGATGGATACCTCCCTTTCCACACGATTAAACAAATGCTTATGGGTGTGTAATAAATGCTACGGAAGAGCATACAGTTCTATTGGGTGAAGCATTTGGCCAGAGATACCTAGAGGAAATTGAGATCTGAAGGACAAATAAGGCGAGGTCAAAGGAAGAAATGTCCCAGCCAAAGAAAATAATGTTCGGAAGCCCGGGAGTGGGAGAGCCTGTTTTAAGATCCTAGAGGAATCCACTACAGCTGGAGCTTAGGAGAGACAGGAAGATAAAGATGTGTGTAGAGAAAGAGGTGCTTGGAG
Source organism: Neophocaena asiaeorientalis asiaeorientalis (assembly GCF_003031525.2). Lineage (NCBI taxonomy): Eukaryota > Metazoa > Chordata > Mammalia > Artiodactyla > Phocoenidae > Neophocaena > Neophocaena asiaeorientalis. The sequence continues at coordinate 615,181 of NW_020175085.1, forward strand.
ACCGCCTGTAGAACTTGGCCCCAATGGCTAGGGGAAGATTGATGGTTTAATACAAGGCCGACATAACAGGAGCTGTGTTTGCAAAAGATGAGTCTGTGCATTGGGAATGTATTGGAAGGGGTCAAAATGTGGTATGTGCACTACCATGTGTAAAATAGATAGCCAATGGGAACCTGCTGTATAGCACAGGGAGCTCAGCTCAGTGCTCTGTGATGACCGAGATGGGTGGGATGGAGAAAGACTGGGAGGGAGACCCAAGAGGGAGGGGATATATGTATACATCTAGCTCATTCACTTCTTTGTACAGCAGAAACTAACACAACATTGTAAAGCAATGTTATCCCAACAAAAACAAAACAAAACAAGAAGAGATGGTGTGGTGAGGAGGTTATTTCCTGAGTCTAGAGGAGAAATTGTGGTGATGTATCCGTGTCATGCACGTGAGGATAAAGGAAAAGATGTAGATTGTTTAGCTCCCTCAGAGATAGAAATTGCAAACATAGGAGTTGTCGGAGGAGAAAGTGTCGGGGTTGTGAGAGAAAAACACACGGATTCTAACATGAGAAAGGAGAGATATATAAAATTTAGATATGCCTTGCTGTGGAGATTCCAGAATGCCAGAGGGTATGCTTATTATCAAAGGATGGCGGGGTCATAAACACCTTGGGGTTTGTGAGATGCCACGACAGGAATAATACTTTACAAAGAAAGCACACACTTTATAACATTCCTAAATATAAAAATCTCTTGAGTTTTAGCTTTAGCTAACTTTGAAATATTTTTATCTGCCTCGCCTCGTCTTATACTGGACTTCAATAAAACGGATTTTTCATTCGGGTAATAAAACTCAGCCTGCGTTACTTGTAAAATTTGAACATGTATCCTCACAAGGCACAGACCAAGCAAGGAGACGGTGTGAACCAGTGTCCTTGCAGAGAATCAGAAGGTGGGTGACTGAGGCAGCCTCTGAAAAATACATTGATTCCAATTTTTACCTCCATTGGGACCTTGAAAGAGAAGGCAATGGGACCCAGGATGAGACAGATCAGTTCCTTTCTCTGACAGAGTTTGAAAGTCCTGGCCATGGACTCAATAAACCTGTCTCAGTGATGCTTATAAAAAGTTTTCTAAAATTCCAGCCCAAAGCCTTTCCTCTGAGCTTCAGTCTCATCTCTCCAACTGCCTACTTGACCCACTTCTACGTTTAAGGGGAGAGCTTAACTTAACATGCTCCTGTCTGAACTCTGGATTTCCTCCTGCAAATTCTGCAGCTTCTCTTTTTGCAATCTCCTTACCTCTCAGTTAATGGTATCACTATAGCCCAGCTTCTCAAGCCAGAAAAACAGGAGTCGTATGTGGAGTCTTCCTCCCCTTCCACATCTAATCTTCCTCTTCTTTTCTTTTTTTTTTTATTTTTCAGTTTCCATATATAAGGGAGACCATGTGATATTTGTCTTTCTCTGACTTATTTCACTTACTCTCAAGGTCCATCTGTATTGTCACAAATTACAAGATTTCATTCTTTTTATGGCTGGGTAATATTCCATTATATATATATATATATACACACACTATATCTTTAGCCATTCATCTGTTGATGGATACTTAGGCTGTTTCCATGTCTTGGCTATTGTAAATAAAGCTGCAATGAACATATGAATGCATATATCTTTTTGAATTAGTGTTTTCATTTCCTTTGGATAAACATCCAGAAGTAGAATTGCTAGACCATACGGTAGTTCTGTTTTTACTTTTTTGAGGAGCCTCCATACTGTTTTCCACAGTGGCTGCACCAATTTACTTTCCCACCATCAGTGCACAAGGGTTTCCTTTTCTCCACATCCTCACCAGTACTTGTTATTTGTAGTCTTTTTGATAATAGTCATTCTAAAAGGTGTGAGGTGATGTCTCATTGTGGTTTTGATTTGCATTTTTTGATGATTCATGATGTTGAACATCTTTCATGTACCTTTGACAATCTCTACATCTTCTTTGTAAAAATGCCTGTTCAGATCTTCTTCCATTTTTTAAATTGAATTGTTTGGGGGTTTTTTTGCTATTGAGTTATGCAAGTTCTTCATAAATTTTGGATATTAACCCCTTATCAGATATATAATTTATAATAATTTTTTCTCATTCAGTGGCTTGCCTTTTCATTTTGTTGATGGTTTTATTTGCTGTGCAGAAGCTTTTTAGTTTGATATAGTCCCATTTGTTTATTTTCTTTTGTTGCTTTTGCTTTGAATGTCAGATTTTAAAAATCATTGCTAAGCTCTATGTCAAGGGGCTTACTGCCTACGTTTTTTTCCAGGGGTTTTATGGCTTCAGGTCTTACATCTGAGTCTTTAATTCATTTTGAATTAACTTTTTTGTATGGTGTAGGATAGTGGTTCAGTTTTATTCTTTTGAATGTGGCTGTTCAATTTCCCAATACAATTTATTAAACAGACTGTCATTTCCCCACTGTATAGTCTTGGCTCCTTTGTGGTAAGTTAATTGACATATATGCTTGGGTTATTTCTGGGTTCCCTATTCTATTCCATTAGTTTGTGTGTCCATTTTCATACCAATACCATACTGTTTTGATTCCTGTAGCTTTGTAGTATAGTCTAAAATTACGGCGTTTGATACCTCTAACATCGTTTTTCCTTTTCTCAAGATTGTTTTGGCTATTCAGGGACTTTTGCAGTTCCATACAGATTTTAGGATTGTTTGTTCTGTTTCTGTGAAAAGTACCATTGGAACCCTGATACGTATTTCATTGAATCTGTAGACTGCTTTGCATAGTGTGGACATTTTAACGATATTATTTCTTCCAATCCATGAGCATGGAATATTTTTAAATTTATTTGTGTATTATTCAATGTCTTTCATTAATGTCTACGGTTTTCAATATATGGGTTTTTCCACCACCTTGGTCAAATTAATTCCTAGGTATCTTATTCTTTTGATGCAATCATGAATGAATTTGTTCTCTTCATTTTTCTTTCCTTTATTTTTCATTTTTTCTTTCTAATAGTCCATTACTAGTATTAAAAAAATGCAACAGATTTTTGTGTTTTGATTTTCTATCCTGTAACTTTACTGAATTCATTTATTAGTTTTAACAGTTTTTTGATAGAGTCTTTGGGGTTTTCTATATGTAGTAGCTTCTGCAAATAATGACAGTTTTACTTCTTTCTTTCCACTTTGGATGATTTTATTTCTTTTTCTTGCTTAATTGCTGTAGCTAAGACTTCCAAAACTATGTTGAAGAAAAGTGGTGAGTGGAATTCTTGTCTTGTTCCTGATCTTAGAGGAAAAACTCAGTGAGTATGATACTAGCTGTGGGTTTGTTATATATGGTCTTTATTATGTAGACATACATTCCCTCTACACCCCCTTTGTTGAAAGTTTGTATCATTAATGGGTGTGGAATTTTGTTAGATACTTTTTCTGCATCTATTGTGATGATCATATATATTTTATTCTTCACTTTGTTAATGTAGTGTATCACATTGATTGATTTGTGGAGGTTGAACTATCCTTGCATCCCTGGAATAAATCCCAGTTAATCATGATATATGATCCTTTTAATGTATTGTTGAATTTGTCTTGCTAACATTTTTTTGAGAATTTTTACATCTGTGTTCATCAGGGATATTAGCCTATAATTTTCTTTTTATGATATCTTCATCTGGTTTTGGTATCAGGGTAATGCTAACCATGTAAAATGTGTTTGGAAGAGTTCCCCCTTCTTCTATTTTTTGGAAGAATTTGAGAAGGATTTGGTATTAATTTTTTTGAATTTTTGGTAGAATCCATCAGTGAAGCCATTTGGTCCTGGACTTTTGTTTGTTGGGAGGTTTTTGATCTCATGTTTTGATTCTCTGGAAGAAGACACAAAATTTAAGGGCAGCTCCATGTTATTTTATGAGGAATGAGAAAGATGAGAAAGGTTGGAAAATAATGGTACCAACACATTTATTGTAACAATCAAAGGGAGAGGTTTAGTTTTCCCAACTGCAGTGAAACTAGGATATGGCCCTTTGCTGTGCGTTTGTGCTGCCTCTTTTTCTTTTGTGATAGAAAAATAACTGTATGGGGAGATTCATATGTTCATGGGCTCCACTTGGCTTGTTCTGATGAAACCTTACTGTTTGATCCAACAAGGGTAAGTGGCCAATAGTGCATGCATTCCTGCCTTTTCCGTGTTTCCTCTCAGTTCTTAGAAACAGACTGAGAAGTTATCTTTTTGTTCCCCAAATGCCTCATTCTTGTTTTCCTGCTGTCTGTTATGTATATGAGTCATTTTCCAAATGTTGAAAAGAAAAGAATATTGTGTCAGATCTCCTTGTAGCATCTTGAAATTCCTTGGGGATTCTTAAGCCTCTCATGGAAATGGCCCTGGACCAGGAGCCTTGATATTAGCTTTCTAGTTCACTTTGTCATTCTCTCACTGCATGAATTTGGACAACGCAATGTGTGTCTCTGGACTTCAAATTACAGGCCTATATGCAATGAGAACTTTGGATTAGATTACCTCTAATCATGTTTTCATGATTCATTTTGTATGAGTGAGGACACCTTTTTAATTTAGATATGCTCGGGGATTATAAAGGTAGCAACACAGTGGTTATCGCTCCAGAGCTGTTCACAGAAAGAAATTGAGAGGAACAGAGAGAAGGGAAAAAGGAGAAACAGGGAAGACACTGGACTTTAGACCACGTGACTCATTTTAGTATCTCAACTGTATTTTGGAAAATTAAGAAACTTTATTTAGGATGCTGTATCAATCAGCTTAAGCTAGATTATGCTGCAGTAATAAGCATCCCCCAAAGTATCAGTGGCATACAACAACAACAACAAAACTTGTTTTAAATTTAAATTACATCTCCAGCATGGAGATGTAAACCTCTGTTAATGCAGGCCTTTCCATCATTGCTTTTGAAAATAAAAATATTTCCAATAATCCAGTAAATGTATTTAACAAGTTTATTTACCAAGCTCTTTTTCTTGTGACATTTTGGTAAGTTCCATGAGGGTAGAAATCTCTTCCTGTCTTGGTCATTGTGATGAGATGTATCTTGGTAACTAATTATTGGCTGACTGAAGAATAGAATGATGTTAATTTATCCTGGCAGAAATGGGGATATATTTTGAGTCTTGTGAAGGAATGGGAATATAGTCAACCAGTTGTATTAGTTTGGTAGGGCTGTTTAACAAAGTACACAGACTGGTGGCTTAAACAACAGAAATTTATTTTCTCTCAATTCTGGAGGCTAAACATCCAAGATCAAGGTGTTGGCAGGGTTGGTTTCTTCTGATTCTTTCTCACTAGCTTGTGCATGGCCGCCTTCTCCCTCTGTCTTCACGTGGTCTTTCTTCTGTGTGTGCCTGTGTCCTCATCTTCTCTTCTTATAAGGACACAAGGGACTTCCCTGGCAGTCCAGTGGTTAAGATTTTGCCTTCCAATGCAGGGGTTGTGGGTTCGATCCCAGGTTGGGGAGCTAAGATCCCACATGCCTCACGGTCAAAAAACCAAAACAAGGCAGAAGCAATAGTGTAACAAATTCAATAAAGAATTAAAAAAAAAAAAAAAGAAAGGACACCAGTTATATTGGAGTAGGGTCCACCCTACAAAAACCTCATTGTAAACATACTCACCTCTTAAAAGGCTCTATATCCAAACACAGTCACATTTTGAGGTATTGGGGGATGAGGACTTCAGCATATGAATTTGGGGATCACTATTCAGCCCATAATACCAGTCTCCCATGTTAGGGTCACACATAGAACCAGATCTCTTTAGTTTCTCTTCATTTCTCTTCCATCAGAATGTGCTTTATTCTTGTAGCAGGGGGCCTGGGTGGGCAAATATTCAGCAAAACAAGGCATGGGGATAAAGATGAAAAAATCTAAGTCAAAATAAAGAAATAGAGGAGGAAAAAATAATAGAAAAATTATAAACAAAGTAATAGAAGAAAGGAGAAAGGAAGAAAAGACTGCCTAGAAAAGTAATTTACCCTGTGTCTCGAGTGTTTTTTTTAAGGCTAACTCCATGCAACATAAAAGAGAAGGCTATTACAATCAGCAATCTAAGAATGAGGGGAAAAGCTAACTCTGGCCGTAACCTTTTCACCATCTTTCTCTGTGATTCTTTCAAGACCTCACTTGTTACTTTTGAATCACATTTAAATCATTTTTTTCATTATGTGGATCTTAGTCTGAAAACACTGATGAACATTTTTTTTAAATTTATATACAGCAAACCATCAAGAAGCAAACAAAACCAAAGGTAATTAGCAGGGTTTTTATTAACTGCCCTAGAACTGGCTCTATTTGTGTCAGCCAGCAGCCTGTCCTAACAACCACAACTGCAGTGTCCAAATCATACAGCTGGAAGCTTCAGACCTTGAAGGCATGTTCTACATGCTGCCTCTGCATTAATCCATGAACTTAATAAGCATCTGTCTCCCTGGTGGTGCCTCCGTGTCTAACTGAACTACTTATACCCTGTAAATTTGCAGTCTGTTTGACTCCTAGAAAACAAAGCAGTCAGGCTTGCCTGATCTCATCAGTTTAATCTTAGAACATCGAAGCTACTCAACAACCCATGTATCTTTATGTAAAAAAAAACAAAAATCAAAAAAGGAAAGAAAATTGGCACAGCAAGAGCTGTTATTAGAGACATGTGGTCCAGGTTGGAATCAGAAATCATTCTTTCGTCTTTCTGGAGGAACATGAAAATATGAATATAACATATTAAAAACGAATGTGGCTAATGAATCACTATGTGCTGTAATCACCACGGTCATCTATAGGATGTCATCGTCGGGGTCTTCAGTATCGGTCAGAAAACACATTTTCTAGGGAAAATGGTTAATCACGAGAGTCATGAATCTGTCAGTGTATGTAAGTGTGTTTAATATATTAATTATGCTTGTATCTGAAAGTTTCTTAGCTCTGCTAATTTAAGTCTCAGATGTCAGGAAACAATATATATTGATACTAACCAGGGGGGCTTGATCCCAGAGGTGTTTGGGGACAAAATTGGATCTTTTCATGAGCTGCATCCTTAGCGGCTTGCACCTTCTTGGCACCAGGCAGATGGGCACTGTTGTCATATAATGTCACACAAAAGTGGGAAGAACTGTTCATTATAAAGAACACCTTATCAGCAGGTCTTCTTCCTGTTTTACCATTTGGACAGAACCTCACAAAACCCTTCCCTGTTTTATTCTTGGTGCAGGGAGATAGAAAGGATATCCAGCATTTATCAAATACTTACTCTGTTCCAACCGCTCCCAATCACACGAACTACATAGCCACGCTGTGAGTTGAGAATTCACATCATCCCCACTTAAAACCAGAAAAAAAGGAGGTTAAGTAACTTTCCAAAGGGGCCATCCTCAGTGAGTAGGACATCCTGGACTTGAACTCAGGCATTTAACACCAGAGCATTGAGACTAATCACTATGCCATATAGCAATTGGGGGCATGAACTTCTGGCTAATGAGGACCTTGGTCTCAGAGAGGAAATGCTGAAATGTCCTGCTTGTCCCACTTTGCACACACAGTAAGCCACATGTGAAGGGGTCTGAGTAGGACAGAGGCCAACTTCTTTCAAAGAAAAATTAACAAGAGGACTTGCTCCATGTGGGGAACTTCCTCTGTGAATGCTCCAAGCACCTTCTAAACATCAACCAAGAGTAAGGGGTGGGGGCCAGGGGTTGAATGCAATACAAGCCCTGCCTCTCTCTACCTGTGGGACACTGAGCAATTCTTTTAACCTCTCTGGGCTTCAGTTTCTTCACATTTTATTGACGATAACAATAGTATTTATTTATCACAATATTTATCTCCTACATTTGAAGAAGTCATAAGACTTTCTCATTTCATCTTCTCAAAAATAGGACAAATAATATTAAGAGGCACACCTTGTTAAATCCATTTGACAGGTGAGAAAAGTAGGAAGTAACAAAGTTTAAAGTAAATTCAGTAATTTCTGAAGGCCATGCTTTTTCTCCTAAACCACGTAGCCTATCATAAGGCACTTTTTCTAAATTTCTGAAAACTTCAATGGATTGTTAGGTGATAACAAGTTCTCTCTCAATGGGGAGGTTCATATGTGGGCTGAAGACCATCAAGCAAGGAAGTAGCATTTTGTTGAAAAAGGAGATTTGCAATAGTCTCTTCTGAACCTGAGATTCTTGACTACATGATCACCTAAGATCTGGCCATCCAAGGCTCTGACTTTCTGAAAGATTTCTGTTTCATGTAACCAGTGGTTATAGTGTCTCTCTGTAGTTGGTGAACTTAGTTAACTTAGTTATTTCATGCTTCTAACTACACTAAATTATTGAGTCCAAAATAATATGTTTATTACACTGTGAACCAGTGAGTTTTGTGTTCTAAGACCCTGGATTAAGTCCTTAAACTCATCAAGATTCCCTGAAATACGAGTATGGATGAATTCACTCAATCCACCTCAAATTCTGAAAAACAGATGAAGATATATGCGCTACTAAAGGCAACTTGCTAGCCTTCCTGTATCTTTTTCCAAAGGCTACTATTAATCCTTGGGTAGAACAACTCACTGCCAAAAGAGCTACATTTCATGGGAAGTCCTTTCAGTTGCATCAGTCTGAATGTGGGATCTACTTTCCTAAAATCTGAAATAGATCTTCAACTTTCTGAATTTATCCTTAAGCTACACCTGCCCTGATAAGTGAGTTTATTTTTAAACTGAACTTGTGACTAAATAAATAAATTAATTAATATAATATCCATGTTGAAACACATCTTTTGATATAATTTACCATTCTAATACCAATCTGTTGCCTTTTGCAGGCATTATGAACATGTCAGACTGAAGGTTAATTTAAGAAGAAACCAGAATTCTCTTTGAAGTGTTTTACTGAAACTGTGTATTCTGCTTCCATTCATTGTGTAGAGTTTATGTATTTTGTTTTTGAAGAGTCAGGCCTCTCATGAGAGCTTTCTTTTCTTCAATTTGAATTTATTTGTGTGCTTTGTCCTTGTTATTTTTATGCTCAAAGGACATGCTCAGTTATCATTTTAAATAAACAAGAAAAGATCAACTCGAATGAATTAGAACAAAGAAAAGATATGCACACACACAGCACTTAGTCACTTGCCAAGATATCGTAGCATCAACTTGGCTCTGATTTTTAAAAGAGATGAGAGTAAGATCCTTACCAAAAAAAAGGGAAGTAGTTTCGTTAGATAAATCCTCATTGACATTTTCTAGTAAACAGGAATTGTAGTGACCCATGATATCAGACATAACATCCAACAGCATGTGTATTTCAACTTCCTCTTCCATTCACAATGGAGTACCACAATTGGACACAAGCACCCATTCACTTTTGCCACAGAAAATAATCTTAAAACTGAATAATATATGCTAGACAACACTTTAAGGTACCAGACAACAGAAGGCAGATGGTATGATCCTTGAGAGCAGGAAACACAAAAAATAAACCCCAGGACTTTCCATACTCCAGCGTGAAGAGGTAGAAACCAAGTGGAGAACAGTGGTCCATTCTGCTGACAGAGGCTGGGCTCAAAGCAGGGCTGATGAGCCAGGTGGAATTCATGGGCCTAGATATCAGAAAGCAGGGAACTTGTCTGAGAGCTGGTTTGTACACACACAAGGCAGGACTACACAGTGTAGGGGTGGTGAGAGAGGCAGAGAGCTACATAGAGATATCAGATGTTGTGCAAGTATCCACTAAGCTCCTACTGTATGCATCAGGGCACCACGGTAAGCATGAGTGTGGTTTTAAATACAATATATAAAATTTATAAATATATTTATTTAATTAATAAAACATTAATACACATGCAGCAAATATATATATATGGATATAGATATAGATATAGATATAGATACAATGGAATATTACTTAAGTCATTAAAAAAGAATGAAATATTGCAACTTGCAGCAACATGGATGGACCTAGAGAATATAATGCTTAGTGAAATCTGAAAAATGAAACAAATGAGTGTATGTAAAAAACAGGCTCACAGATATAGAGAAGAAATTTATGGTTGCCAAAGGGGAGAAAGAGAGGGGGAGGGACAAATTAGGAGTATGGGATTAACAGATACAAACTACTATACATAAAATAGAAAAGCAACAAGAATTTACTGTATAGCACAGGGAATTATACCCACTATCTTATAATAATCTACAATGGAATATAATCTACAAAAAAACCCCAAATCACTATGCTGTACACCTGAAACTCACACAATATTGTAAATCATCTACATTTCAATAAAAAAAAGAATGAGATCAATCAATCAATTTATATAATTTATAAATTTGTAAAATATATATTTATCTATATATTATATATATTATAAAATTTTAACATATCTTCCTGGTATTTGCCTTTTTCTCATCCATTTTTTCACTATCTGCTCACAAAACCCAAAGTCTCTCCAAGACACCTTTTATTTTTTCTTTTCTTGAGCTACATTTCTATATTCCAAATTGAATATGGTTAATCTGAGAGCACTGTTCCAAAACTGGGAATGAATGTAGCTATCAGAAAGGCAGCAGGGCAACAGCCAACAGTCATAAGTGAGTAGATCAAGCATTGTTTGTTTTGTGAATATAACCATACCTGGTTTCAGTATAGTTGTTCTAGACAGTAAGAAAGAAAGCCTTTTTCACCCAGTCTAAAGTTATTAAATGAGAAATATAAGCCTATGTTTTAACAGTATGCCAGCTTTAGGGTAACACAAGCGTGTTGACATTTTGAACTGATTAAAATTCTTACAGCCATCAAAGGGCATTTATTAAGCAGGTAAGTTCAACAGTTTATAGAGTTATTTGGTATATTCTCTTGATGTGTACAAACAGAAAAGGAACACAATGACTAGTGCTTTTCTTTGGAAGAGCTGGAAACATACCTCACATATCACAACAATCACATTATTTCTATAAACATTTTCAAAGCAGATATTTTTACCATTTTACAGATGGAAAAAATAAGATTAATTTTACATTAAGTAATAACATCCAGATTTCTCAGATCTTGTCCAGAATTCACTGGCTTCCAGCGAAGTAGCTGCTTGAATTTAAATTTTCAAAAGAGCTATTTTTTATTGGAGGCTTACATGCATCTGCTGTTGGAGAATTTCAATAAGGCAAAAAGCTCTTTGTGTACAAGCTTCATTCTGGCAAACTATGGACTTTGCCATAAAGTGAGATGAAACACGAAAAAAGTTGGAGTTTATTAATTTTTTATTTAATGCAATGATAAGATTTTGGGTGCAATATATTTCAAGAAAAAAATAATAAAACTAAAACCACATAAAAATCAAATACATTATAAATATTTATTATTAGAAAAAATTAGTCTGTCTACTTCTTATGACACTTCCTTAAGTTTATCAAGCTTTTGTAATTTGGTGTTCTTTACTGAGATTTGCAGATGATAAGGTTTTTAGTATATGCATACATTAAATCACAAAAGATCAGAGTTCAGGTCTTTTGAGTGTGAACTGCCCGTTCTCCTTGCTTGGCCCTGCAATAAAACTTTCTCTGCTCAAAAAACAAAACAAAAAAATCACAAAAAACTTAACTTCCGGAAGCTATTGTATATTACTTTAGGATTCAGCCCTAAAATTTAACCAACAAAAAAAATTTCTGAGGCTGAAGTCTGATAATAACCTAAAATCAGCCAGTGACCCTTTCAGAAACAATCTGCCTGTGGAGAAACTCAGGAACAATTGCTTCCTGGAATTAGTGATATAGGGACTGAAATTAAAGTCATATCTTTCACCATGGAAATCCATGCAGCTGTTGGACCAGCAATCTTGAAGGACCCTGACAATGAAAATGCAGTATCTTAAGGGACAATTCCAGCAATGAGCCCTGAAAACAGAAATTTACATGTTAGGCTAGAAGTTCTCAGCCAGGGGGTGAACCTGTAACAGGGGACATTTAGCAATGTCTGGAGACTTTTTGATGTCACAACTTGGAAATTATTAAAAAAAACTATACAACAGGCCCAAAGTGGTGTCATTTATGTCAAGCCCCATGTCAGCAAACCGAGACTTCATTACAGTTTTGGTTCTCCTGACAATAGAACCTTAAACCTGTCAATCAGGAATCACCTGATCAGCATTAGGGAGCTCATCCACCTGATAAACCTCTGGCATCCCCTAAAGGAAAGGAACCTCGCAATAACCAGCCTCATTTTTTTCCTAGTAGAACTTCCTTGTTCTCAGTCCCTTTGGCTTATAAAAGTATTTCATTTTACACAGCAACTTGGAGCTCCTTTCTCTCTACTAGATTGGATGCTACTTGATGATGCAAATCAATTTTTGCTCAAATAAACTGAAATTCTCTCCGGACGCGCAGGCTCAGCGGCCATGGCTCTGGGCCCCAGCCGCTCCGTGGCATGTGGGATCCTCCCAGACCGGGGCACGAACCCGCAACCCCTGCATCGGCAGGCGGACTCTCAACCACTGTGCCACCAGGGAAGCCCCTGAAATTCTTTTTAATATGACTCAGTTTATCTCTTGACAGAGTGTACCTGGCATCTAGTGGATAGAGGTCAGGGATGCTGCTAAATGTCCTACTACGTGCAGGTAAACTCCCTATAGCAAAGAAGTATCCAGCCCAAAATGTCAATATAGCAGACATTGAGAAATTCTGAATTAAACTAGTTTTGATAGTAATCATAAAGTTTTCTTTAAAGCATTGAGGTAAACCTATTCACATGTAAATAAAGTTGTTTCTTAGAAAGAGGAGATTTCTATGGCTTCTCTGCTGGTGATTGAAAATATTATCAGATACAGTACAGACGTGAGGTATTTTGGAATCTTCCTCGATTGAAATTGTTGACACAAAATCAATAGACTGCCATATATTTCTTCAGCAAAGATGGGTGTGTTTGGGATCTCAGCAGAGAATTGCACTCAGGGTCTGCAAGCATGGTGAGCCACATACAAGTCCCACGTGGCAAGGGAAGGAAAACATTTTACGGAGGAGAAAGGAAGTCAAGAGGGCTGTGTAAACAAAGAGGCCGTGGCTTTTCATTGGCTGAGTCCTTGCAGGAAAGAACAGTATTTCTCCTTCCTATTGGGCTCTGCTATGGTCACAGGGACTGAGCCCTCCCCTTTCTGGTCTCCTGGGGCTTCTGTTTATTCTTTTTTATTTTTTATTTTTTTTACAAAATCAAAGGAGCCTTTGAATAGGAACAATAACATAGTGTATTACACAGCTTAGGACTGTATTTAACTAAATTCACTTAAAATTTCAGAAAAATCAAATGTTTGTGCATTTTAGTATGATTTTTAAACATAAATTGCCTTTTTATGCCCTTGATTTCCCAGCTAATATGATTTCAGGGGCCACAGCCTCATTAGAAAGTGCCAGGAAATTGATGTGTATTAACCAACGCTCAAAATAAAGTATACTCATTGATCAGGTTGGAAATGGTTTCTTGCAAAGTTTGGGCCCTGGGTAGATGCCATTCTGAGCACATTCTTTGATAACGTGCCTGGTGCTACATCCTACCCAATCCACATTTGTGGGTGAAAATGGTGTTGCCGATTATGGCTGCTTATAACTTGAAAGCCACACTAAGTTATTAGTCCCAGACCAAATATTACACATGTCAAGACAAAACCAGGGGACTTAAAAAGGTTGTGAGAGTTTTTGAAAACTGCTCTAAATTCATGCAGACTGAACGAAAACTGATTCTGATGCTGAGGATAACAGTAATGACATGAGTAGAGATGTGAAATCCATGTAAATGACACACAGCTCAGGAATGCTGATGAGGAAAAAACAAGATGTACTGATTTCTCTCCCCTGAGCTGAATGGATCCACCCTTGCTTTTCCTTTGAGAAGTTGTTTTTTAAGGACCGAGATAAATTGATAACTTGCTTTTCAATAATACATTTTTTATTCACAGAAAGCTCAAGTTACTCAGTCACTTTGATAAATTACTGTTTTGCTCTTTATACATGGAGTGGGAATAATATTGAGACTTTCCCCAGATAATTCAGGGGTGAAAGTTATTACCTAAATGCATACTATTTATCACAAAACTGAGTCCTATAACTTTCGTGGTGATTTCATTTGGGCTTTGCTAATGGCTTTTCCATTCTTGCTGGGTAGCCAGTAGAGGTGGGCAGGATCCTATAAGACCACCCAAACTGGAATAACCTAGAAGGTTCCAAACACCACGGTAAATGTGCTGGCTTAGAATCCTTCTGTGGGCCCTCTGGCTTGCGTGGACGCATCACCTTTCACTCCTAAGCTTTTACATTCAAGATCAAGTGTTTTAAATACTCTCTTTCTGAAGTGATTTCCAAAGCTCTTTGCAGTTCTAAAGTGCTGTGATTCTCTATAAATAATATTGTCTCTCTTTTTCATAGCAGTTTCTTTCTTCTAGGAGATGCTGCCAGATAAATCACTTTCTAGCATACCATCCGTATCATGATATAAATTCACCTGCATGTCATAAATTCAGGCACAAAAACTTCAGGATAGGAGTTATCAAAGGGATGTGTAAAACCAGGAGAGCACATGATTTTAAATGTTCAAAAAGAGTTAAGATAATGCATGTGTGATGTCTTAGTCTATTTTAGTTTATTTTTTACTGAAGTATAGTTGATTTACAATGTTGTGTAGTTTCAGGTGTACAGCAAAGTGATTCGATTATAATTACATAGATACCTATTTTTTGTGTGATGTCTTTTTTAAAATTTTCCTAACGTGAGAGTTGATTTGTGAAAAAACACGTTAAGAAACCATGAAAACTGAAGTTATTTAGAAATATGCTTTCTAATGAACATATACTCTGTTCTAGGGCAATTTAGACCATTTAGAAACTCCCTGACTGGAGGAGTACATGGTGACTGAATTTCACTGTATCTGTGTTCTTACTCAACATCTAAAGATATGTTCATGATTTCTTGAGAGTTTAGAGAACTCTTCACCATCAAAGATGGATTTTATTCCAGTACTTGCTTTGGAGAATGGAAGGTATTGGATATACTTCTAAATAACTTGTTTGATTAAAACTATTTCAGTTCAACAAATAAAAAGAAAAAAAGGAAAAGACAAGAGAAGAAAAAAATAAGAAAAAGCCACGTGGAAAAGTGGGGAAAAGAGCAGAAGCCACTCAGAAATATTCATTGACTGCGGAGAAATCTGCAGGGCTCTGCTTTTAATACTCAACATCTGTCTTTAAAAACATATCAATCACATGATCAGTAACAGCTGTTGCATTAGACTTTTAATCAGCCATGATTTTCAAAAGGGAGAAAGAATGCCTTTGGATCAGTTGATGGAAAGTTATAGCTTAGAATGCACCAGCTTGGGACTGGCAACCAATTCGAAATTTAAAGGGACAAAACTACCAAGCACCGTAAACACTATTCGAGTACCAAGTGCTTTGTTATGACCAGCATAAATGCTCCCACAAATCTGGAAGCCTGAAGAAAACAATGCAGGTCATGCCATGTGTTTAAAATGATACACTTAATGTGATATGAAGTGTATGAAAATAATTTAACAACAGCTTTTACATTCATAACAAGGCAGAAAAACATAAAAGCGTGATACATTTTAATCACAATAAATACTGAACTGTATTCAGGGAGCCTATTCCTTCATAGGTATGTGCAACTCTAACTCATGCTATTGGAAATTAATAATCCATGTGGGAGTCAGAACTTCAGGATGGCAGCAATTTTACATGTATTGGGGAAGAGGTTACTCCTGTTTTGAATTAACTTCCAGCTTTCTTGGAAACGACTTATCAGGTCTGTGTCATTTACCATTCATGCTAAGATATAATGGCAGCACACTAAAAGTTCTTGCATTGAAGTAGGGCATGTTTTTCCAAATTAAGGGGGGAAATATACTTACTTCCAGCACAGAATATTTCTTAGTTCATCAGCCATTTGCTGCTAGAGGTAGTCACAGAGGAATCAGAGGTGTCCAATGAGATTGAAAGAGAATTAAATTTACATGTGACTCTGGCATAATAACTCTGTTACCCCCCAGGAATATGTAGAATGGGAGTCATATTCATTGAGACTGTGATGGGGATAATGTCTCACTTGTGATGGCTAAAATAAATTGAAACTGAGTTCCTTTTGAAGACATAGATTTCCAATCAGAAGGGTTGGATGGCCAAATGATCTTAAATGACTAATACAATGAAGTTATCTTTCCTCTGATCTACAGTAAGTTCCCTACATACAAACCATCAAGTTGCAAACTTTCAAAGATGCAAACATGCATTTGCATGTCCAATCACGTAAGTTAGTTCACGGGTCTGGCATACACTGTCATGTGCGTGCATCCTCTACAAGTGGTTGTGCTTTTGTGTACTTTACTGCACCGTACTGTATAGAGTACAGGAGTATAGTATCTTTATTCCAAGCCCAGGATGCCCAGAAGCAAGTGTAAAAGCAGTAGTGATGTAGCTGGTACTGCTACCAGCCCCAGTAGGCCAGCTGTTGTACTGGACGACTGTACTTTTCAAGGTACTGTACTGTAAGATTAAGAATGTTTTCTTTATTTTTTGTGTTTGTTTTTATATGTTATTTGTGTGAAAAGTATTATAAACCTATTACAGTACAGTAATTACAAAGCTGATTGTGTTAGTTGGGTACCGAGGCTAATTTTGTTGGAATTGTGAACGCGCTGTTGGAACAGAACTCATTCATACGTAGGGGACTTATTGTATTATAAATACAAGGCATAGAATAATTACAGGTGGGACTATTGCACAGTACTTAATTTCTTTGTCATAGTAGGAAATTATTTCTTGTAATGATTCTAAATTATATCCTACAAGATTTATGAGGATAATCGTGATGGCTAACCATCCTATCTTGCTCTAGGGCACAGCAAACATTTATTACCGACACATGTGTCCATATTCCATATTAAAAAATAATGATATACAAATGTATACAAGGACATGGGCTTGCTTTCATAGAGTTCAGTCCTAGAATAAACATATGGCAATTTTGACTGGGATGCAAACAGAGATTAAGATAAAATGAAGACCTCCATCTTGGGGTGATGGGGGTCCTGGGATGAGAAGCTGAGAGAGCTTTCCTGGTGATGGGGTACAAGTGCTGGTCTCAGTGGTGTGTGCCCAGGGCATCCTGAGGAGAGGAAAGTACACACTTGGTAGCATAAGCGTTCACTGTGAGCAGCCAGGTGGCTCCAGGATGAGCTCACATCCACAGAAGGAAAGAAAGAGTCAAGACATGAAACTGAACACCTAAATTGGAGCTGGAAGATGACGACCCATCAGTGCCATGCTGTCAGATTTGTATCTCTTTTTTAATGAACATTGAGACTCCATCTGATTAAGTCATCTTCAAACTCTGAGAAGCCATAGGTTTTACCAGCACATCCATCAGACACTGCCACGTGGGTGAAAGAAGGGGACTGAGTACCAGGATCCCAGTCCCCGCTCAGAGTTCAGACAGAGATGAGCCTCATTCATCCACAAAATGTTATTAAGGAAAGGGTTCTCCTGTGTAAGGAAAACTACACTAATTAAAGAAGGAAGAAGTTTACAAATCAATATATTAAGTATTTTGAAATGGGAAAACCAAGATACACAATGTCTTGGTTGGTTGGTTGGCTGGTGGGTTGGGTGGGTTTTAAAGCCACTCTGACAGTTGTCTGAAGAATGGGTTTGAAGGAGGCAGACCACTTACCAAGTCAATAAACATAACAGAAGATAAAAATAGGCCAAGAGAAAAAGGAAGAAAAGAGGACAGGTTTAAGAGGTAAATTGGGGGCAGGCTACTTAGCACTCAGAGCAAATTGGAAGGGGAAGGGGAGATGGTTTGGAGGAGATGGTGTACTGCAGGGCTACTCAAAGTGTGGTCAGTGGCAGCATCAGCATCACCTGGGGTCACTCCCCACCCCAGACTTCCTCAATCAGAATCAGTGGGATA